>NC_136950.1:3316591-3486591 GCF_949987615.1 Pollachius pollachius | reverse complement strand
GGCGTCGATGTGTTCAAGGAGGGAGGAAAGGAGGGAGGGAGAGAGGGAGGGAGGGAGGGAGGGAGGTGTGACAAGTTTGCTTCCAGGCCCTGAAACCTGTTGATGTATGGCCATATTTATCTGCCTCCACCTTACACCTCACTTAAGCCTCTACCAGGTGTGTCTGTTAAAGACACTCCTGCAGATACCTGCAAGGTCACCTGGAAGTCATGTATGATTCAGTCACACTGAATCATACTTCACTGCCTTATACTCAACACGTTTGTATATTATTTATTTAGATGTACATATTCATTACTTGGCCATCAGTCTTTCATTGGACAGTATTCATTGGAGGTTTGTATTCAACGTCAATATGGAGGAAGACCACAAGTGTTATTGTGTTTACGTATATGGTGTAAAGAAGATGTTTCATGGTTCTGTTTCTTCAAAACAGGGCCATCCTGGCAAAGAGGGACCACCAGGGGAGAAAGGATCACTAGTAAGTCTTCACTAGCTCTATTATGCGGATGGATGGGTTGGTGGATGGACGGACAGACGATCCATGATGGATGATGGATGGTTATAGTTGTGTTCTGTTGGTGCTATGGATGGTGTGTTGAATGACTTTGAATGATGGACATACAAAGAGAATACCTAAATGATGATGTGTATTGTATGTGGGTGTGTACATTAAGTATGGTTTATGGTACAGTAGTGATAGCAGGTTTAATGAGATTTTGTTCTGTTTCCCTCCTCTAGGGTCAGGCCGGGCCCCAGGGACCCATTGGCTATCCCGGCCCCCGCGGTGTCAAGGTACGGTCCCTAGGACATTCACACACACACACACATACATTAGATCTGCTGTGCATGGGACATAGAGAGGTAGAGGTACTGGGAGAAGAATGACGTAACAGTTATGAAGCATGCGTATGATGTCTTTATTCTTTATCCAATCGATCTTCTTCCAACTATTTAGGTTTTCTACTCTTTCGATTGATTCCATTGATTCTTCTAGACCAGTTCTATCGTTAATGCTGCGGTTTTCTAAACCCTATCCTTCGTTATTATATTTTGTACTTGTGCTGTGCAAGTTCAGAAGTGTGGGTGAATAAAAAGCTGAAGAGGTGGGGTGGACCAGATTTGGGGCCTCTCAAGTAGCAGACATGTAGCAGCCACTAGTCCATAGCCTGTGTGTTTAGCCGCGTTAGGGTGCTAATGCTAATCTAAGGCTGACCTGTGTTCCTCTCTGTTGACAGGGTGCTGACGGTGTCCGTGGACTCAAGGGTGGGAAGGGAGAGAAGGTACATATCACGGTGTTCCTCGTTATGCTGTGTGTGTGTGTGTGTGTAAGTGTGTGTGTGTGTGTGTGTGTGTGTGTGTGTGTGTGTGTGTGTGTGTGTGTGTGTGTGTGTGTGAGTGTGTGTGTGTGTGTGTGTGTGTGTGTGTGTGTGTGTGTGTGTGTGTGTGTGTGTGTGTGTGTGTGTGTGTGTGTGTGTGTGTGTGTGTGTGAGACAGCATACACTGATGCCTCCCCGGTCAGGTCTGGGGTCCTCTTGTGTTTTATCAGCTGTCATCATCAGGTTGCTGTTGGCCTTTGAGTTGTCAGAAATACATCAACAACAACAACCACAAAATTATTTATTTTGTATACTCAATTCTCCAAGGTCGGACGCAACAGTCTGAGACTGAGGCTGCTGACCTGGGGTCAGTCTGTCGATTGTTAATTGTTTCAAGAGAGGCACACCACTGTGTTGATGGGACCTTCGGATTCAAATTCATTATTTACAGCATGTTGTGTTAAAAACTAAAATAGGTGTTTTGTTATTCTGAGTAATTATTAGTCTAAGTGCTTATATATTGAAATAACTTTGAGAGGGTTACAGCAACAGCCACGTTCATATTTGCTCTTTATTGAATTATTTATACAGAGATCCAACAAGAAATCCTCAAGTAGAAAGGAGTTATGAATAAAGCATATCTCTTCTCTTTTCTCCTCACACCAGCTCTCCCCACTTTAGGTGCATGCGTTTGAGTACGTGTGAGTGTGTGTAATGTGTCTGTGCGTGTGCATGCATTTGTGAATTTCTGTTTGTTTGTATCTATGTCTAGATGCCCGGTTTATCTTTGAGTGTTTGGGTTTTTACATGAATGTGTGTGCCTATGCATGTGTGTGTGTGTGTGTGTGTGTGTGTGTGTGTGTGTGTGTAAGTGTGCATGTGTGTGTGTGTGTGTGTGTGTGTGTGTGTGTGTGTGTGTGTGTGTGTGTGTGTGTGTGTGTGTGTGTGTGTGTGTGTGTGTGTGTTTGTCCTTGTGTGTGTGGTCTTGAAGCTGTAGGCTAGTGGCAGCAGACATGATGGCCGCTGCATAATGCATCAGGCAGGGCTAGGGGCGCATGCAGCTGTCAGACCAGGCGAGGGGAGGAAAGAGGGTGTGAGCCAACATGAGAGGAAGGGCTAGATCAATCTGTGGCCTTCAGCATCACTTGAAACCCCATTCACATCAACATTTCCTCTTGAGTGGACCAGAGTTCAAATTATTAATTTATTTCAGAAGAATCAGCCATCCCTGTTTACACACTCACACATGTTAAACATGATCATCTTTTCTTACCGATTTTACTCAGATTTTCACTCATACGGAAATTATTAGCATTCTTTTACCCATTATTGGAATGTTGTTACGCGTTGCGACCAGCAGGTGGCAGCAACAGGCATGTGATTCCTCCCAACTTAAGGCAGGAAGCATGGAGCCGTTGAGTTCCAAAAATGGATACACTTCCTGGCACTCTAGGAAACAGACACTTTTAAAACACGATGAATCAAACAAACAATGAAGAAACAAGAACAATTAATACAAACACAGCTCGAGGCTCAGCAGACGAAACTCCTTAGTATACGAGTGAAAACAATGTTGTGTTGTCTGAATGAGGTGAACATTTCCATTGCGGTGTCGTTTCAGGGCGAGGATGGCTTCCCTGGATTCAAGGGAGATATGGGTCTCAAGGGAGACCGGGTAAGGAGCCGCCGCTCATCCTCGCTCACAAAACCCTAATTTCCTGCTGGTGGCCGTGGTTTGCATACGTGATTACACAATTAACCTCTACTCTCCCTTCTTCTCCTCTCTACCCATTCCTCCTCTCACTTCATCCCCCCTTTTATGCCCTTATGTTTGCTTGTGTGTGTATGTATGTGCATGTGTGTGTGTGTGTGTGTGTGTGTGTGTGTGTGTGCGTGTGCGTGTGCGTGTGCGTGTGCGTGTGTGTTTATGTGTTTTTATGTGTGTGTGTCTATGTCTGTGTCTGTGTGTGCGACACCAAAGGGAGAGCTGGGTATGTTGGGGCCCCGTGGTGAGGATGGTCCTGAGGGCCCCAAGGGCCGAGCGGGCCCTAACGGAGAGTCAGGCCCCATGGGTCATGCTGGTGAAAAGGTGAGTCACGTCTTCAACATGTTCAGAGTATCATGGTTTTTAATTTAAAACTTTAAAAGTATGTCACACATCTTGTCTGATATGACGTAATATTGGAATTATTTTTGTTCCTCATCAATGCATTGTTTGTGCTAAGAGAGTTGTTGTTGTTGTTGTTGCTGTTGTTGTTGTTGCTGGTGCTTGCAATGCAATGTGTGCTCATTGATGACTTCCTACAGGGTAAACTGGGGGTCCCCGGACTGCCAGGCTATCCGGGAAGACAGGGGCCAAAGGTACAATCCCTTGCCGACCCCCCAACACCCCTCATGAAAACAAACAAAATCAAAACATGGTGCTTAATCCAGCTCCACAAAGTGCATTGATTAACTGACACACTAATAGTGTTGGCTCCTGATAACGCTGATAACGATGTTGCACCTGGTAACAGTCCTCATACACGGTCCTTGATATTTCTCTGTTGTCACGGTTCCTCCCCTGCCGTTCTCTGAAAGACAGTTAATGGTTAACGTCACGCATGAAGAAACAACAGGCAGGCGTCCTTTCAAAATCGGTGGCCTATGTTGTTTTCTAGTGTGTTTGGACTGTATGTAAACATTTTTTTTATTATGGATTGGCTCAGAAGGTACGTAGCATAAAGGTAAGCATAAATAACATTGAAAACAAGCCACAAAAAAAGCTCACAGCTGGTGCAACAGTCAATCACGGGTCTTTCATGATCCGCTTACTTTAGATTACAATAGCTTCTAATGATATTTCTTTCCTGCTGGCAAATAATTATTAGAATTATGACTATAAAAGTGTAGTAATTGTAATCTAAGAAAAATATGAAGATGTCTATTTCCATTTAAAGCACATTTAACGCCTCCCTCACTTTGGTTATCCTCAACATCTAGAGTGAACATTCGGCTCAGGGCATGACCTTATTTGGAGGTTTAGACCCAGTGCTGATGGAGAGTCTTGACATTTTCACAAAAAACGATGATTTTTCAATCGCATTCATAGGAAACAATGTTGTTATTCTTGAGGAGTTAAGTGACAGGAACTCATTGCAACAAGATGGTTCCAGCAGGTGTTTTTTTCTACTGAAACACCTCAGATGCAAAGCTGCAGAGAGAGTACCCTGTTTCCCTAAGCAGCTTTCCAACCTGTGGTGCCAAGAAGCCGCCCAATGCCAGGAAATCATAGCAGTTGGCACTTTAGACCTGTCAGTGGCTTGGCTGTACAGTTTTAATCCACTAAAGCCACTCCTCCAAAGCCTTATTTTCTTTTTTTCCAAAAGCACAAAAACGCACCCAAACACCCAAGCCCCTAACTGAATGAGCATCCCAGTCAACACAAGCAACCACATCGGCAACTGAGTGCCACGAACACAGCTCGCTGTTAGCTTCGCTGTTAGCTTCGCTGTTAGCTTCCCTCTGTGGTGGATCCCTTGCAGATGCTAATCTGAGTTGACGTGATCCGACCAACACAGACAGCTAGCTCCTGTTGGGGCCTGTCCGTCCTCATCAGGAGTCGCCTGACCTGCCCCCCACGCAACCCCACTCACATGTTGTCCTCCACACACGCATGCACACATGCACGCACACATGCACGCACACTGTCACTGCAACTGTCCTAATGATTAACTGTATTGTTTGCAGGGCTCAACTGGCTTCCCTGGGTTTGCTGGAGCCAATGGAGAAAAAGGCGGCAGGGTAAAGATCACAAACACAGACACACATGCACGCAGGCACACACGCACCCAGGCACACACACACACACACACACACACACAAGCAAATGAGTGTGCCTATATCCACACGTATATACAAGGACAATTACATTTCACCAAACATAGTCACCCAGTGTTACAGACAGGATTGCAAAAACATGCATACTCCCAAAAACACAAACACTCTCTCGATAGAGACACACTTCCTTCCTGAGTGTTTGTGTAATACATTGGCCGAGCAATCATAATCCCACACAAAAGGAAATTGGTTCCAATTATGGAAGCGTCAGTGTGATGACTCGGCATGAAACGACCTCCGGAGCCAGGATCAATGTCTCCCAGAGAGGAGAACACAACAACCCCCTGGACTGTCAATAACTACACCACCACCACCACCACATCCACCCTAGTCACCACCCACAACCCTATCCCTATCACCACTACCAACCCCATCCCTATCAACACCAATACCACTACCAACACCATCGCCATCACCACCTCCACTACCTCCACCACCACCACCGTCAGCACCACACCCACCATCCCCATTACTACCACCACTCCCTCCGTCACCACCACCACCTCCATTACCATCACCACCACCATCACCACCACCTCCATCACCGCTGCCCCAGTCCAGGGCTGAATTCATTTTCCACTAAGCCCCTGTCTTACGATGACGCCTCTGCAAAACGGGTCTATTCAAAGCAAACAAATTGTCGCTCTGTCTGTCAGACAAAGTGGCGGCTGAAGAGGAGAGCAAGGAGAGTTCAGAACGGCGGCCATTAGTTTCTGGCCATGGATAATGTGGTTGGGGAGAGGAGCCACCCCTCCCACACCTGGAGAATGTCAGCATCACCTAAGGACACCCTCCCATGGGCTCACTAAGGCACACAAGCCCCTCTAGCACAACAGGCTCCCTCCATCTATATTCTCCAGGGTGGAACGCTCCTCATGTGGGTGCTAATATCCCTCTGTCTGAGAGCCCCTCTTTACTGTTGCGTCAGAAGCGACGCTACGTGGATGCACTCAGCGATAAGCACGATATAAGTGGCCATAACTTCTGCTCCCAAAGTGATGTAGTTCATGATGGGTATTGATGTTCACGGTTGATCTTTGATTTCACTTCGGCCTCCTGTTTTTCGCTGATCAGGTGTTAGCGCTTAGCACGCGGTGATTGCGTTATGCACGTCTTTGACATTAGCAAAGCCTCCCTTTAAATGCCACATAAGACCGTTATGTAGTGCAATCAGGGATTGATCTCATTAGCGTTAACCTTCTACTAGCTCAATAAAATTCAGGCACCAGCTTTTGTGATACTGTGGTGTGGTTCGGCACAAAGCACACCGTAGCCTTACTCACACACACACACACACACACAAACACACACACACACACACACACACACACACACACACACACACACATACACACAGCAACACATCAACACACACCATCACCATGTCATACACCCACACAGTTCAAAAACCCATGTTTGTGTGTTATCCCCAATTCCAGTCAGTTTTTATAGTCCATCTGCAGCCCTTCTGTAGGGTCCATGGTGACTGATCAGATGTTTGAGAAGCTCTCCACACAAGAAGATGTAGATATGGGGAGATATGGGGATATGGGGAGCTCGCCAAAAGGGTTGTAGAAGCCGATTACAAACAAGTGAAAAAAAAATGTATCTTGTGGTTGACGGCGGCTGAAATCCGACTGGAGAAACATATTGCCTCCTACTCAATCACACGCAGAATGACTCTGTCACCAGACTGAAACACACATCTAACGTTTCTGTGATGTCTTGGATGACGTCAAAGACATGTTCACAGTCGCGCACACAAGCAGGTACGCAGGCAAGGACGCTTATGCGCAAGCACACACACACAAACACCCACAGTCCGGTGAGGCTGTGCACCATTTGCTTGCTAAGCCTTATGCAAAATTGAATTCCACCATAGCCTCTCCTAGCCCCTCCTAATGAAATAAATTATTAATGCCAGCAGAATGACCCTCATGGCAGGAATGCTGTGGCTTTGTGTCAGGACCATAGTTGAAAACCAGAGGCCAAAGTTCAGGAAGAAAGGATTATGAAAACGTTTAGTTTCTTTCATCAGAAAGCCACAGATGTCCCTCATGTACACAGAGGAGGATGCAACGCAGAGACTATTAGGAAGTGAAAGAAGACGAACAAGGCTGTAGCAGAGAACCGGGCAAGATGCTCCCTTCCTGAAGCATTTTATTCAATTAAACTCAAATTCAGTGGTTCTCCACAGTGACTTCACACCTGGCTACAGGAGTAGCCAGGTGTGAAGCTCCTGTGATGTGCTCGAGGGAATCATAAAAAGCACTGATTAAGACGACATGCTAGTGATTGCCACAACACAGAACATATACAGTTTGAACTTGTTCGTGACTCTTCCGCACCCAGATGTATTAGGATAAGAAAGAGGGTGGTTTGAATCACCCTGTGCCATATATAAGATATATTAAACTATATTTCTGTTTCCATCACAGGGTGTCGCAGGTAAACCGGGTCCAAGGGGACAGAGAGGTCCGACGGTACGTATCGTCGCTACAACCATCTGCTAATCTCATGCTAATGCTAATTCTAATAGCATGCCAATGCTATTAGTGATTACAGTGAAAATGACGAATGGAAATAAATACATTTAGTATTTAATTAGTACATCCCTCAAGGTCTTGAATGCATATCTGATTTGTTCTGAAGGATTTGCTTATCGAAAAACCTTCTCTTTACGGAAAGCTAATGATATACACTTCATGTGATGTAACTTATTATTAATATTATGGTACTATAAGTCTATAAGACCAAAGCACAACATGCTCTCTGCTTGCTTCAGACTTGTTCCTTTAGGACACAGAATTTGAAAAAGGACATCTGACCCGACACAGGCGTGTGCCTTGGACTTTGACTGCACTGCTCTTATAGAAGTGCATGCACTCTGTCAGTCGTTCTGATGTCATCTCTATCTCATGCACTCTGTCAGTCGTTCTGATGTCATCTCTATCTCATGCGCTCTGTCAGTCGATCTGACGTCATCTCCATCTCATGCGCTCTGTCGGTAGTTCTTATGTCATCTCTCTAACTCATGCGCTCTGTCGGTAGTTCTTATGTCATCTCTCTAACTCATGCACTGAGCTCTGTCAGTCGTTCTGATGTCCTCTCTCTCCATCTCTCTCCATCCCCCACCGTAGGGTCCGCGCGGTGGACGAGGGGCCCGAGGTCCCACAGGCAAGCCAGGCCCCAAGGTACTTCATACGTCAGACTACCTTGATTTTCAGATTTTCCTTTATTATTCGTAAAATATAAGGAACAAAATAAGCAAAGAGAAATGTCAACACAAAAATACCGTGAGGAATGAACATGAACATATAATCTCTAGATAATCGGCATATACACAGAAATGTACATAAAAAAAAAAAAACATTTACACACACACACACACACACTCATTGCACATATCATTTAACCTTGAAGGTTTTGCCGAACACATCGGTTGTCGCAGGCAGTAAAAGACAGGCCTGATGAACTGAGTGCTGTGGTGTGTGTGAAACTGACCGCTCGGTCTCCCTCCTGCAGGGGACAGCGGGCAACGACGGCCCCCCAGGCCCACCCGGCGAGAGGGTGAGTAGAGCCCACATTAGCCCTGTCTTAATGTACCTCAGGGGACACGCGGGGCCCCCAGGGACCCCGTGTTCAGCAGACGACTCTGTGATCACTCGGTGATGGCGATGGTGTTGGTAGTGGTATTGGTGTTGATAGGGATGGGGTTGGTAGTGGTATTGGTGTTGATAGGGATGGGGTTGGTAGTGGTGATAGGGATGGGGTTGTGGGTGGTGACTCATCCTCCGCCCTCCAGAGGCAGCAGAGACCTCTGCATAATGAAAGCCCCCCCCCCCCCTTCCTCTCCTTAATGTCTGAAGGCAGATGTTGTCGTTTGGACCCTTTGCTCTTTGGGATGGACAATGGTGATAAAGCCGTGGCGTGTGTCTGTAAATGTTTAGCAGCTGGGCCATGTTTCCCTGAGCAGCCATACACTGGTGTGTGTGTGTGTGTGTGTGTGTGTATGTGTGTGTGTGTGTGTGTGTGTGTGTGTGTGTGTGTGTGTGTGTGCGCACGGTACACAGTGCACAGATTAGCAACACACGGCCATTCCTCTATTCTATTGTTCTTCTTCTACCTTCTCAGTTTGAATCTCCTCTCTTGAAACGTATATTCAGAAATCATTGATATAGTTATTTTACCCATCTGGTACCCCTTAAACATGTATTGTGAATGTCTAAATCCATATCACAAAAATATACGTCTCCCATCCCTTTCACTTTGACCTTTGCCTCTTGGGATCTAGTTTCTGAAGTTTCTTCGTGTTAAGGTAAACAGCCCGCCTCCCCTGTCTTGGTCAGTCACAAGCAACCAGCCAACCATGTTGTTGTTGTTATGGCAACCCCCCGCCGGTCTGGGGCTGGTGTGCGCTGGTTTATTGCGTGGGAACGTGTGATCTTTGTGAGAACCCATGTTAGAGTTTATTTGGACTATTTGTACACGTATTCTTAAGACATGTGATGGCTCTGTTCTCCTTGTTTCAGTTGTATTCACTTTCTTCACCTGTTCATTGTCTCAGGGGCCTCAAGGACCCCAGGGGCCGGTCGGCTTCCCCGGACCAAAGGGCCCACCTGTGAGTAAAATAATTTTCTGCACAAAAACAAAATAAATTATGAACCAGGATCACTGAAGTGAAATGATCTTTAGTGTGGCTGTTATTCAGAGATTTCCCTCCTGTTACAGTCGAGCCAGTAAAGCCTTGTGTTCAAATTGCAGTGTATTAGTCATCATGTTCATTTATTTACATTTGAAAAGAGTGACCAAACATTTAAACCAAGCAATAAAAACCGACGCTAAGTGTGATTAAGTGTGATTATGTTATTCTCAAAATCACTTTAAATGTGAACAATAATACAGTCAAACTGTTTTTTTCAGAGACTTTAGAGAATAATTTATTATCACCAGTACAATTTAATGTATTTATCTTTTGGCAGGAATCCTTCATTTGATTGACATTGAGTTCATCACTCTCTGACTGTCTGTTTGTGTTTGGCAGGGACCTGCAGGGAAGGACGGCCTGCCCGGACACCCTGGCCAGCGTGGAGAGACAGTGAGTCCCTGCTCAGTCCTTCACCTTGTTTCATATCAGTGTCACAAATCTGGACCTGGTCTGGTGGTCTGGTGCAACACAGCCTTGGTGCACCTACAGGGATTTGGTTTACCAACAGTGACTTTGTGCACTAACAGTGATCTGGTGAACCATTAGATATCTGGTCCAACTGTGGTCTGGTGAACCATTAGATATCTGGTCCACCAGTGGTCTGCTGAACCAACAGTGGTTTTGTGCACCAACCATAAGATATATTTTCACTGATTTGATGCACTATCAGTGATTTGCCGTCTCCCCAGACCTCATCTTCACCTCGGTTCACTATCTCCTAATCTCTTAAACTCAAAGCTTATCACCGCTCTCTACAGACCCGTCTGTTGTTTAGTAGAGCGGACCTTGGGTTCAATGAATCCCCACCATCCCACCCTCACCCTGCAGTCTTGCTCCCATCCCTGTCCTGTTTTCTAATATTGTGGATCAAAAGTATTTTTGATAAATCTACAAATAGTTGGTAATATGGACGGTCTAATGGTTTGTGGCACTCGTGACAAACCAAGCTGTTAAAGCGCAAGTCAACAAAGAAACAACTGTTGCTGAAGTGATTGAACCTCTTTCGAAAGTGAGGGAACCTGCTTGAACAATGGCGCTGCAGAGCGTTGTGGAAGCCAGGAGTATGAGAGCCGTCCAGAAGAGCCTGGAGCAGGGATTCAGCCCCGCTGAAGAGCCTGGAGCAGGGATTCAGCCCCGCTGAAGAGCCTGGAGCAGGGATTCAGCCCCGCTGAAGAGCCTGGAGCAGGGATCAGCTGGCCAGACACAGCCCTTATCTCAGCCCTTATCTCAGCCCTTATCTCAACCCTTATCTCAGCCCTTATCTCAGCCCTTATCTCAACCCTTATCTCAGCCCTTATCTCAGCCCTTATCTCAGCTCTTATCTCAGCCCTTATCTCAGCCCTTATCTCAGCCCTTATCTCAGCCGTTATCTTCGGGTGTATCCGTGCTTTGTATGCAGCGGCCATCCCCCGACCAGAGGAGCCTTAAACACACTGCATAATGCTCACACAACCTGGAACACATTCACCTCCCCATCCCCCCTTCCTTTCTCACAAACTCTATCGTAGTGATCTGCAACCTCCCCCCCCCAACACACACACACACACACACACAGATACACACACTCCCCACCCAAGGTTCAAGCGACCACTACGCAGGGATTTCATTGAGAGCGTTTATGAAGAGTTTTCATTATCACCTTCTCCGGGGGAGGATTTATGTGGGGCTCCTGGAGCATCCGATACAAGAATTGATCACGGTAATCAAACTCACCAGCGCCCCTTCCCCCCAGCGCACCGTTCCCACACGTCTCCGCTCGTCTGTCAGGTTTGTGAGGGGACCGGTTTTGGCGCTGTTACCATGGCGTCCGATAGACAAGCAATGGATGAATAACACATCCGCATCAATCAGGAAGCACGCTAAATCGATGGAGCCAGAGTGGTTGTGATCAGAGGGGGCTGACAGATCCTCATCATCCATTACTAACGCTGCCTTAATCACGGCAGGTTACAAAGATGAGTAAATGGAGGACAGACTACTGCACACGTTGAATATTGATTGGATTGAAAACGGAGATACAGATGGCTGAGAATAGATCTACGTTTTAATGGGACCATGGTCGACCTCCTTCTCTGTTAGATCCAGTAGTGACCACCCGCTGGCCCTGTGTTCTACTCACTGGAACATTGGCTGTGCGCTCAGTATAATATTAATAACCATGCATAAATGCATCAGCAGGGTTCATCTGTGACTTGTGGAGGGCATGTCCGGGAGCACCGTTCGTCTATTAATGCAACACTGAAACACTCGAGATTAAAGAATGACCAAAATCACACACAATGTGTGTCCGTAATCCATTCAAATTCCATACTTCTACCCTATATTATAAAATAGACTACAGCTAAGAAAAGAGTACCAATATTGGTGCTGTGCAAATAACCGGCCAATACTATGCATAACACACAATATAGAACGTGTGGACCTGTCCAACAAGGGACGCACAATAGACATCCTCATAATTCTCCATTTTACATTTGAAAGACGTCGTCCTGTACTCAAGTAGTGGTACTGATTAACGGCTGATTATGCATCATGAATCACCACTCACCACAGCAGACGTTGAACCGCAGTGTTACTCTCCCTGGACAAACACATTTGATGAGGACAAAAGTGGTGTTACATCAATGGCAGGGTCCATGGCAGCATGTTGTGTTTAATATGCAATGAGACTTCTCTTCTCTATCTTTAGGGATTCCAAGGAAAGACAGGCCCCCCGGGGCCCGGAGGAGTGGTCGGACCCCAGGTAAGAGGATCTCAACCATAGCTGACTCATCATCTATGGTTGCATCACTTCATATTTCAGTTTCCCTTTATGGTTGCTGGTTACACTTACCTAGTAGTTTGGGATTTAAGTTGACTTTGGTTCATATGTTGTCATCGTCATAAATATAAATGATGATGGGTTGAATTATAATAATAAGTGTAGCACATTCATAGCATAATGTTTTGAGGATGAGGGAAGTCCAAGATGCAAACAACGCAGCCGTCTCTCTGCTCAGCTGGATGTCACCCTCTGACTTTGGGAGACTTGAAGCTAAAGTTGTGTTGGTGCCCTAGGGACCCACCGGAGAGACTGGCCCAGTGGGCGAAAGAGGCCACCCCGGACCCCCGGGCCCACCCGGAGAGCAGGGTCTACCTGGTGCTGCTGGCAAGGAGGGGGCAAAGGTCAGTGCTGGTGAATGACATGAACAGTCCAGGTCTAAAGCTGGAAGAGGTTTACTAATCCGACGTGATGGATTCAAAGTCAGTGTTCAGTAAGTTAGAGAGAAAAATAATGGTTTTCAGTTTCAAAAAAACAGTTTGACAAATGTACACCAACAATAGAACTGACTAAACCATTTTATGCAGTGTTTTAACAACGTTTATAATGGAAGCCAATATGAATCCAAGCTACAAGGCTTCATGGATTATCGGTTTTGAATGGATGGTTTGTTTGCGGAACAGCATTTGTTGAAAAGCATAGTCTGGCACAAAGATAATGATGCTAAAATCGGAAGAATAAAAAAAAAAAAAAAAAAAGAAAACACCATGCTTGCGTGAGAAATGAGGGTACTTGAGTTTGCAGGCAGTGGCTGTCTCGAGCTGCCCTCCTAGTCGGCAATCACGTGCACATTAAGGGAAAACACAATCCATCTCGGAGACGGATGGCATTTCTCCCCTTCTATTTTGTGGTTCTTTTTTTTCCCCTTCTGAAACCATCCCACATTACAAGGTGCAGCCAGCCTCCCCGGGCCCCCACGCTTCCCCCTTTCATTTTCTCCCCATCTCCTCCCAGGCAGACACTTTAATCAAGTCCGACGGCTAACTGCAAGCCCTCTGCCACTCATGGCACCACCCTCAACCATGGACAGCTCCACACACACTCACACACACACACACACACACACACTCAAAAGCAGTGTCTCCTCTATCTGTATGCCAAAGGCACATCCTGGAGGTGTTTGCTGCTTGGGCGGCGGAGGCCAAATCCTCTTATGCCTCTTGAGTCTGCCTCCCCTGTTTGCAGGTAGAGACAGGCCTGTCAAGACAAAAGTACCACACAAAATAATACTGCAAGGAAGGAAAAAAGGAAAGAAGGGCTAACAGCTTTGTTTTGTGGGTCTTTAAAGGAACAAGCAAGAGTGGAAGTTGGTTGAGGTTGTGTGCGCATCCAACTTTTGGAGCCATCCAAAACACCCAGATAGGGCCAGGTATTATCAGACGCAATGGAGAAATCTCCTGCCACAGTTTGTGCTTAAACTCTAATAGTGGGTGAAACTGTCAATCGATCCTTAAATGGATGTCTGGAAAAGGAAACTCCAATTTATAAGACACTAAACAAATGACACATATACACCTGGGGATGATCTCAATGTATTGATGTTTGTCGGGTTGATTGATGAAGTTGTTTGTTTTTAAACTATGGTTATAGGTATTGACTGTGACACTTGGCCTGTTTCATTATTGCTGTATTCCGCCATATTCCTGTCCCTCGTAATTAGTGCAGAGTTTCCTACACTTCAGCGCTCTGTCGTCAGTGTGTAGCCGTTGATTGAAAAGCGATGGGAGCCAACGTTTGGTCGCAGTGAAAATGAATTCAAGAGACTGAAATTCACCCCAGCTAAATGATTGAGTCTAATGGTCAATATTAAGATTAATGTCTGTCACAAAAAGACAGAGAAGAAAGATCACTAGAGGGGTGTTCAGAAGTCCATTATTCATCATTTATTTATCACAGCTATCAATCATAGCTGATGAACTGTCAATGCATTGTGTATTGCTTTACAACTAGTTTAGGAGTATAGTGATTTACAAAGAGAGAGAGTGAACCAGGGTCACTTATTATTAACCAGTAGTTGAGTAGTATAGTTGTATATAAAGAGAGAGTAAACCAGAGTCAGATGTTATTAACTTGTTGGGTACTTAAGTAATATACAAAGAGAGCGTGCACCAAAGTCAGATATTATTAAATGGAGGAGTTCTAAAACGGTAAAAAACGGCTTTAAAAAAATCAACAGAAAGCGACGTCACTTGCGATATGGTTACCCGTTATACGATCAGGGATTGTTTTAGGTGGAAGAAGTCTCAAAAATCTGTTTTAGATTAATACCCAAAGTCTGATGGCAGACTCATGTTTGGGTGAACGGGATGGCTAATTCTCTTTTGATTAATATTTATTTCCACCAATCATGTTGTTGGAGGCGGGGATCTCTAACTGTGCGATGGCTATTAACAGCTGACACAAACCAGGTCAGAAGTAGTTTACCATCAACAAGTTCCCACTGAAGAAATACAGATGCTTTTTTACTGCGTTTTCTTCAGGACAATATGTCTGTCATGAAACAGAGAACCAGGACGTTGCTGGTACCCAGTCCCGGCTCTATTCTGCCTCCCCCCAAAGGTTCTGCTATAACATAGAATTAGCCATTAGACATCGCCACACCCATTCAAAATGACTATTATCTGGAACTGCTGTTAGTTTTCAATTTCAAAGGAGCTTTAGCAAAGGGCCCAGACCAAAACACCTCTTGACACGATTGGATAGAGATACAACCATCAGATCAACAAAACATGTGAAACAGCAGGATCCGCCATTTTTATTATTTGTGAAAAAGCCTCCTCTGTACAGTCATGGTAACAATAAACCAGCCCCATAATAGACACACAGCTGTATTTGGCCCGCCCTGGGCCATGTCTTATGGAAATCTGTCTGAACAGGAGGGGGGCCGGCATTTATTCCAGAGCAAATACAAATATGAGCTGGCTGAATGGTCTGGTTCCCAGGTGATGGTAGGACTGCTTGGTCTAAGGACGAGGTGCAAGCAACCCTGCCGGGTCTGAGAGCAGCTCAGACAGAAGATGTGTGGTACTGATGATGAAGTGAAACAATCATATCAATTCAGGCTAGTAAACTGTGTTGCCAGTTAAAAAAAAAAAAAAAAAAAAAAAGCATTGGCAAGCAATGTGCCGGGTTAATGTGGTGCCTTGGTGCCTCGTCCCCCTACGAACAATTCCCACTACGAACAACACTAGATTACGCTTTATAATTCATATGCTGAATGTGTTTACCTACACACTATTGATTAATGGCTACTCTTACTTGCCACTTCTAGCCTGACACTGCCTTTGTGGACAACAATCTGACTCTATCAGCGGCAGGCAACTGATCAAATGTAATAGAATTGTTTAATAAAAACAAACCCATCATGTGTAAACCAAAGAAAAGGTTGCCCCTCATTTAAATGATGATCTATCACTTTGTCGGTATCATTTCAATGGATTTGATACTCATTGTTTCTTAAGTTCTTGTTTATCTATCATATCTACTGATTCAATACGAACACGACAGATGGCACATTGTTTTATTTGACTGCCTTTAGGGAGCCAGGTATAAAAAGCAATACATTTAATTATACGTTATTCCCACATCAAGTTTGGTGTATTCAGCAGGGTAGAAGAGATTATAATAATTATGTTATGCCTAAAAAGTGACGTTGATTGTAAAGGATATGACGGAGAAGGCTTCTGATAGAAATGTCCTCATGTTGCTTCTATAATACTTGTTGTTTGAATTGGCCGTTTCTTTGTTTCCACTGATGTATTTCTCTTCTCCCCCCTCCCCCCCCCCACAGGGAGATCCCGGCCCTCAGGGGACCTCTGGTAAAGACGGCCCTCCCGGCCTCCGGGGCTTCCCCGGTGAGCGAGGTCTACCTGGTGCCACGGTGAGTTCGGCGCCCCCCTCCCTCCTGCGCGCCCGGTCGTAGGCTGAACAATAGTGACAGAGCACCGCCTGGCCCACCAATGGGGCGGCCGCGGCGACATGTTGAGCTATTCACTTCATTAAAGAACACAACCGGCTCCCACCGGCCCCCACCCACCCCTACTCTGCAAATCAATCGGGCAGGCAGGAAATCTAAAGTGACGTCTGGCAAATGAAACAGCCGCGCCTCGGCCACGCTCCACCGCCGCCGGTACGGCTGTTTTTCACCCACTGCAATGCATCATGGTCCTTCATTAGTATATGAGAAGGGGGAGGGGTTGATCAACTGTGGGTTGCTGGAAACTTAACAATAACAACTTGCTGGCTGTTTTGCTCAAGATAGTTTTTTTTCTCTTTTTTTTCACCCTTTTTTTTTAAAATCTTTATGCCTTGTTTACTCAGTGCGTTACCAAGAACTTGATGTTAATGATTAGTGTGCAACTGGGAACGGGTCGGGTTTCAACTGGAAGGTCAGTCAGGCTCTGCCCAGGCCCAAAGCACAACACACTGATTGTTTTCCTGGGCTGTTATTTAGTGTAGTGCACAGCCGGGGCCAAGGGAGACTCATTACCCACACTGCCATGAGTACAGGCAGTACAGCCTTCTGGGGAGTCACACACGCACACACACACACACACAAACATAAACGAGCACTTCAGTAACCAAAATGAATGCGCACACATAAACAAACCCACTGCACACACTACCACAAACCCACACAAACAAAGTAGCATCATCAGTTCATTCTGAAATAGATACACTCACAACATATAACAACCAGACTCGTATACTAATGCTAAACACACGTAAACTGTGCGCAAAGCACATGCCAATGTGTATGCAGACATGCATGAAAAACTGTACAATCTCTTTAACCCAAACACACACACACACACACACACACACACACACACACACACACATACACACAGACTCAGTCGATTGTTGCTCATGGAGAAGGGATATTGAAAGGGGAAATATGAGCCAATCAATGAACATTTCAAACTCTGAAGCATGTCTCTGCATAGCCCTCCATTTCTTTAAGCGCCTCCTGTTCATTTCTGGCGGTCCAGAAGTTTACTTTTAAGGTGGTGTTATTGTGCTATGTTATGCTTGACTTGCAGTACCTCTTTGTCATTGGAGGCATCATTTATCTGAGCTTTTACCACGGCAGGTATTGACGACTTGAACAAAATAGGCTCTAGTGAATATATATGATTGTTTGTGTCTGTAACCTCCTTTTAGATAGCAAGTTGCTTTTGTGTTGTTGTGGTTGTTGTTGTTGTTGTTGTTGTTGTTGTTGTTGTTGTTGTAATGCCCTAATGTCTTGTGTTTGTTTTCAGGGTCCTGCTGGTCTGAAGGGAGGAGAGGGGCCCCAGGGACCCTCCGGCCCCGTTGTAAGTCTGATCTGTACTAAGAACCTATCCAATATTCTCATTGTGACATGACATCACGCTGTAAGAGCCTCTGTTTTACTTTCCACATTCAGCAGCACTCACTAAAACAGGGGGCAAGATGAATTACACATCACACATCACACGTCTGCATCGCTGATATCTAGCATCAGGATAGGCGTCGAGCGTGTCTTTGACGTGATACTGCGTAGCCCAACACACACACACACACACACACACACACACACACACACACACACACACGCACACACACACACACACACACACACACACACACACACATACCCACCCACTCACTCACACAAACATCTTATCTGCTGGGAAGGGGCGAGTGGAAGGTAATATGATCTGTCTCGCTGACTTCCTAATAAAATGATATTTTGATAGAAGTGTTTACACAGTCTTTGGTGAGGTTGGGTTTGGGGATGGCTTGTTCTTTACTTGTTGGTAGTGTAATGATAACGGTATGTTATTTGTGGGATGGGTGGCATGGTGGGCAGGGGGGAGACACTAGGAACAGGCTGTTGTCCTTTTCCTCATCGGTTGGAATTGGTTTGTCGTGATCCAATCAAAGCCGTAAGACTCTGGGTGCCGAGAGTTAACCAGTGTGATTTAAACAAACACAGCGACTCTAAACCCCCTTAATGGAAACACTGTACGAGAGCTGCGGACGCCATGGCTTAATCTGCATAGTTCAAACATGAAATAAACAAGACACCCAGGTGTTCCCGGTCCACTCCTTACCCGACGGACCCTGGACACACGTTTGTGATGCTGCAGGGCTCATTAGTGAGAGCAGGAAGGTTGTTTTACCGAACACCCTAACAGCATCAAATGGTTCCAATTCCTCTTGCAGATTGGTGGAATAAAGGTTGACCCAGCTTCTGAATCAGTAAATGTGTTTTTTGCCTCTTGTTGACCCTGGATCTTTCTTTTAAACACGCGCACACACACCGACCAAACCCCCAGGGCTCGCCTGGTGAGAGGGGTTCAGCTGGACCAGCCGGTCCCATCGGTCTGTCTGGTCGGAACGGCCCCCAGGGCCCCCCTGGACCGGCGGGAGAGAAGGGCGCACCTGTACGTTTCTTTGGCTACTACATTGTTTACGTCTTGCATTTGCATTCTTGTACTGAGCTGAACAAAGCTCATGTTAGGCGTTTTGTTTTCTCACCAAATGTGTGTGTGTGTGTGTGTGTGTGTGTGTGTGTGTGTGTGTCCATCACTCTAGGGTGAGAAAGGTCCTCAAGGGCCCGCTGGTAGAGACGGTGTCCAGGGGCCTGTGGGTCTTCCTGGTCCAGCCGGACCCCAAGGACCCCCCGGAGAGGATGGGGACAAGGTCCGTCTGGCTAACTTTCTGTCTTTTCTTAACTTTTATCTGTTTCCTCTTTGATCGAGAATTTACAAAAGTACCAAAGATATGTCTGTCAAACTTCCACAGATTGCAATCAATCTTCATATGTCGTACCATCTGTGTCCCAAATGTGTCCCCACGCCCCCCCCACCCCCACACTCATGCTAATCCATCTTCCTAAGCAGCAGTGCGGCCAAAATGAAATTAGACTTAGTGAAAAATGGAAGTACTGTTGCTCGTCTCATCTAGCCCAAACGTAATGCCCACTAGCGTTGAGTTTGGTCAGCGGCCCACAGTGGAGATCACAACTCCCTTCTGCAGTGCTCATCAGCGCACATAATGGAGACATTGATGGACAATGGTGTCAGTTGGGTTGGCTTGGCGTTTCTTTTAAGATGTAACGTTAAATGTTGTTCTTTGAGCTGGAGGTCAGTGTTTAACACGATAGTTGTGTGTGTGTGTATGTGTGTGTGTGTGTGTGTGTGTGTGCGTGTGTGTGTGTGTGTGTGCGTGTGTGTGTGTGTGTGTGTGTGTGTGTATTGTCTTTCCCAGGGAGAGGTTGGAGAGCCTGGACAGAAAGGAAGCAAAGCTGACAAGGGAGAACAGGTGGGTTGTGGGTTATCACTCAGGGACCACCAACTGAAATCGTGTCATAAAGTATTTAAATGAATTATTCTGCAGTGACACATCAACCATTATCTTTGTTGTGTCTTTGTTCAAACATGAATTTTTTGAATTTGAAATTGATCCTTTCTTTATGTAATAACAGTTTTGTTTTTCCTCGATGTCTAGGGTCCACCCGGCCCCGCTGGTATCCAAGGGCCCATCGGCGCCCCGGGTCCAGCTGTGAGTACCGCTGGACTGATTTCCCCACAAATAGCTCAGGCCAACAGATCGGCTCTACCGATGGCTATTGTCTCACACAGTACACCCCTGTCCCCATGCACACAGACACATACAGACACATAGGCAATCCCGTCAAACTCTGACCCAGCCAGCGCTCTGTGTGAACAGGGAGCGGATGGAGAGCCGGGCCCCAGAGGACAGCAGGGCATGTTTGGACAGAAGGGAGACGAGGGTGCAAGGGGATTCCCCGGACCCCCTGGACCCATCGGCCTACAGGTGGGTACTCATTCAGTCCCTGCGGTCCAGTTTTAATTGGAACCGAAACTAAATAGGAAGTGAAGGTCAAAGTTCACATGTGTGTCCACGCTTCACCATAGCACGATGCCCCAAGCGTATGCGAAGCCGACGTAAAGCAAATGTTTTAATTGGTAGTACATTATCATACTTTAAACAAACTCAATAGTTTGACGGTCAAAGGTCGCCGAAGTGGTCGATCTCAACCTGACTGTGCTCACCTTTCCATAAGAAAACCCTAAGTACTGTCTCTCTACCTTCACCTCGGTGTCTAAGTGAGCTTCAAGAGCAAGCTTTGGCTGCTCTGGTGACGTTTACGTATAAAGTGTAAGTGAAACCAAGGGACCAGAACTCATCCTGCTATTGTTATTAATATACAAGTAGTAGTACGTGTTTATGTTCCTCTTTAATGTAAATGTTTAGAACAGGTACCTTTATTCTACCACAAATCGTAACACACAAATCGAATATCCATATTCGATCAGCGATGATGTGTCAAATTCACACACAAGACCACGCATGCTCCTGCAGAACACACAGGCCCACCTACGCATTAACCTGCTCACTGTATGGAGCTATATAAATGAATCTGTAATCACAACTCAAGCCTGGCCTCCCAGTCATTTCAGCTTCCTCGATCTCCATTCAATTGCATGTGTTGATCTCTCTGATGAAAAATATATAGAAATTTATCCGAGAGTGGACTTGATTAATTTAATTGGCCGTGTGTGTTTGTGTGTGTGTGTGTCTGTGTGTCTGTGTGTGTGTGCGTGTGTGTCTGTCCTCGCACTCAAGCACTACATTTATACAGATTTGACCATTTCCCCTCTTCTGATCCCAGTCAATTTAAATGAAAAACAACACACATAAATGTACGCTTCACATGAACAAGCCGCACTGCCACCCTTAGCCTGATAGTGAACATTCGATTTATTTTAATACCAGCTCTCCAAAGCCACACACTAGACATGCCTATCAAAGCAATCAGAAGGGTTGGCCCTGGTGCTGGGTGTGTGTGTGTGTGTGTGTGTGTGTGTGTGTGTGTGTGTGTGTGTGTGTGTGTGTGTGTGTGTGTGTGTGTGTGTGTGTGTGCGTGTGTGCGTGTGTGTGTGTGTGCGTGGTTTGGGTTATGTGTGTGTGTGTGTGTGTGTGTGGTTGTGGTCGTGTGTGTGTGTGTGTGTGTGTGTGTGTGTGTGTGTGTGTGTGTGTGTGTGTTGGGGGGGGGGGGGGGGGGTAGTTGGTCTTGATGAAATTACACAAAGCACCGGCTCATTGTCTCAGAGTGCCATCCCCTCTCTGCATTATGCACACCCAGTTCGATCGCCCATTTAATTGGTTGTAATTCCCTTTCCAATGGAAGTAAATTACATTGATTCCATTAATAGCTCCCGGGAAGCAGGCCCAGAGAAGTGGTGCACGTCATTGAGCCCAGCTCAGGCCAACCAGTGTAATTACTGTCCCCTCTTAACGAGCCTATGCTGGGAGGACATTACCACTGATGGAAGGCCCTCAACTCACGGGGGACAGGAAATACAAATAGTTGGCAAGAAATGCGCTATGATTTCTTTCAGATGGCACACATGTGCTCAGGGCAGGGGGGAACCTCCTCTGAAAAAAGCCATCGTCCTGCCTGGCTCTTCTATGTGCCATGTACATTCACATTTACATTACGGGCATTTAGCAGAGGCTTTTATCAATAAGTACATTTGTCAGAAGAAGGTGAAACAATATTAGTTAACCCATTCCCCGTGTACAACAAATATAGCGAGAATAAGATGCTACACAACTAAGTACTATAACTAAGTACGACATACAATAAGTTAGTACAATAAGTGCCAAGACGTACAACTTACGATAAGTTTGCATGTGCAGGTATTAAAGATAAGATCTATACAGCAGTGAACCGTTGGGAGTGGTTTAGACCGTAGCAGCCATTAGATTCATAAATGTGAATTTAAATCAACTGTAGGTGGATTCAGGGCTGGAAGAAGACTTGACAGGCACACACACGCGCTCTGTTGAGAGACAGTACATCTCACTGCACTAAAGAGTGATTATAGCATATTCCCTCACACAATCTCTTTAACAATTGAACTATTTCAATTCAGGGCAGACATGTTCAAATTCATGTCAACAGTTTTAACAAGCTCATTCAACGTGCACGTTTTATCGTGCACATTTTCATCTTCCTATCACAAATTGATTGCAAGCAGATCTGCTGAAGAACAACATGTGAGACATGTTGCAGAGCTGCAGTGTCTCACTGTGTGAGAGAGCTTACGATGCACCCATTAGTATACCTGGTTTCTGCTTCTTTGGATGAACGCATCCTTTGACTTGCTTTTTTAGGTGAGGACTTGCAATGTTGTTCCTGATGACAGCTTTTAAGGACTTGTGATTTATATTATTTAAATCTTTTTTCCATTTTTTTTATGGAAGATGTTTGTCGGAGTGTGTGTTTGTGTATGTGCCTGTGATTATTTGTTTGTTTGAGCATGTGTGAGATGACTCCTATGAGTTGACACTGACAACATCAAAATAATGTTTGTTTTTCAAAACATACACAACTTCTCCTAACTTGAATAGTTTTGCCATCTGCAGCATCACTGTTTTTGGCAAGCACATCTTGTAGACTTTATATTTAACAGTGTAGGATTAGGGCTGTGCCAGAACATGGAATCATCATGGGCTTTCTTTGTCTTTTTCTTTCTCATTTAGGATTGTAAAATATATATTTTATACATTTCTCAATGTATTTCCAGGTTTCATTAATACAGCCAGCCAAGTTGATTTAAATGTAATCAGGTCCATGCCTCATTGCACAGCCAGATGTTGCCAGCACATTTAGGAAGACTGTCATAACAAAATTGAATTCATGCTTACATGGTCACCTGAAGAACACCACAACATATTTAAAACCAATGTTTGCTTCTTCTTCTCATCCCCAGGGTCTGCCCGGACCTCCAGGGGAGAAGGGAGAGAACGGTGATGTGGGCCCTATGGTGAGAGGTCTTCATCATGCCATTCCTCTGGTTCACTGTCCGACCGTACCCATGTTTGAGCCTCCTCTCATCTCTCTCTCCTCCTCCTCAGGGTCCGCCTGGTCCCCCCGGTCCACGAGGTCCTCAAGGTCCCAGTGGAGCTGACGTACGTACCCCCGGACCACACGCATCACAACACCGCAGCGCCTGCTGGTCATAGGGTCAACCAGCCCCACCAATCAGGCAGTCACTGTGGGCCGCCTCGTCATAACCTTCTGGAAGAGAACCCAACAATAACACAATAATGACGAGATATCAAGAAAAGTCCAACATTAAAGATAAAATACACATCTGTTGTACGTGCATCCAAATGGAGAGTACAAATTTTTTATTCTGCCGGGCGAGATCGGTTTAAATGCCTTGTTCATAAGCCATTGTTACATACAGTACATCATCTCACTGGTGACATGTGATCACACCACCTCTGTAGGAAGACCGGTACAGATTGGTACGCTTTTGGTTGATTCTCATTTGGCTATAATATGGTCCAGTGCTTGTGGTGTGAATGTGAGAAACATCTGTCTCAATACGTTGTGCTTCCTCTCACAGGGTGCACAAGGACCCCCTGGTGGTGTGGGCAGTATGGGCTCTGTCGGAGAGAAGGTGAGAACAGAAAACCTTTTCTGGGATTCTAGCTTTTCTCATTTTAGTTGTCCCATGCTCAGGATCCAATACCAATTATTGATACAGATTGTTACTTGATTATTTTACACAGCTACCTAATGAGAACATAAGGTCTGGGGGATATATATATATATATATATTACGGTTATATTGCATAGCACTATAGGTGTGAGGCATTGCCAGTACCAAGAGACTGCATTTCAAAGTGACATTACCGCCTTGACAGTATAACGGTTGATTTTATTATTTTTTCCACTTAATTTCACTGACAGTTGGCAGCCGCTTCGTGATGCAAAGCAGCCTCTAGGCTGCAGAATCCCCTAGAATATAACAAGTTATTAAGGCGCACAGAACAACTATCCACCAACTTCACTAGGTCACTATCAATAGGCGGTCATTAATGCTATTGCTCATGCCTTATGTCCTCTGATATCTCCCAGGATGAGGAGTACATGCATACCTAGACTAAAGTTTAGCATGAGGAATTAAAAGGTCAAGTCACCAAAGTGCATCTAATAAGATTGATTATGAAAGCAGGTGTTGTATTACTGAATGCATGTGTGTGTGTAGGTGTCTGGGTGTTTGTTCTGACCATCACATTTCATTGACCACAGGGTGAGCAGGGAGAGGCCGGGAACCCAGGACCCACCGGAGAGTCCGGAGTCGGAGTAAGTCCTCCGTTCTCATTTGGACTGTGTGTGAATCCACAAGACACAACCTGTAACAGTACCTTTACCTGCACCTGTGTGTGTGTGTGTGTGTGTGTGTGTGTGTGTGTGTGTGCGTGTGCGTGTGTCATGCACTGACCAATGCAGTCATCGGTCATCCGCTGCCTGTCTGGTTACCACGCCGAACACCGTGAACCAGAACCACTTAACTATAGAAGGATATGTTTACGCTAAATTGTTATAACACTTATTTATCTCAAGCAAAGGTTGTCTCAAGCAAGTGGTTCTCATGTCTGTGTGCGTGGGCCTCAGGAAATAAGTCATCAGATCCATCAGGAAGGAGGAACACAACAACCCCTAATGGGGGTGTTTGTTGCCACCGATGTGACATTGTGTATTCACCCGAGCGAGGCTAATTGTGGTCTCATCATGGGTCCCCCCTGCCGTCTCCCTCCTGTTCAGCACCCCACTGCCAAGAGCGTGTCTGTCCCCAGACGCTCGACATGTCGCTATAAACAGGCCGGTCCTGCTGAACGACCACTGCTGTCGCTGCCTCAGAGCTGTTTAGCGCTTAGCACGCTAGCTCTCCGTGTCTGGTTAGCGATCAGCACCGAGCTCTGACAGACTGCAGCCCTGATGGTCAGCATTGCGTGGGCAGAGTGGGGGAGTTGGCCAAAAGACATTTCACATTTTCTTTCTTGAGGTATTACTATTTAGATACATTTATCCCCAAGCGACCTACATTGAATTGATTGTATTTCGGAGCAGGAAGGGCTTAGGGGCTTACGATGGGTTGCGGACATCAGGGGCCAGAGCCACTATAATATTCTGTCAACAAGTACCTTATGGATACATACCGGATGACGTACTTTAAAAACAAAATATTGTGGCGTTTCACATCAGTGCAAACTATCAGTTTAAACGCACTGGCAAATGACTGTGCCTTTTGATACGGTTGAGAATGTAGTCGCCTCGCTGAATGATTAAAACGATTTCTACATGTCTCTGGAGCCGGAGACGTATGGTCGTAGTGTGATAGGACGTTGTGCACTCCAGGCCTCGTGGCCGTGGTGTTGGCCGCTCTTCACACGCCTCCACTGTCTTGATCTGCCATGCTACTGTTTGCTGGAGCTGGGAACACCCCTACAGTGCTTTGCATCTCAATATTCCAACTGTTACATCATGAAAGTTTGTTTTGTGCAGCTTCAACTTGGCAGAATACCTGCCCCCCCTCCCTACCCCCTGCTTCCTTCCCTTCTCTCTAAACACAGAAACACACACTCACTAATGAGATGGGGAAGAGGGAGGGGGTTTGATGGATTGCTTATTAATTTCTCCAACAGATCCCTGGTCCTAAACGCATGCCAGGCCCCAGACTAAGATGTACGAGCTGTACGCTGTGAGCCCGCTGTGATGATGGCTGTATTTAGCTCCATGGTGACATCATTATTAGAGATCAGAGATATGGGTCCTGTACTTCCTGGGACAGTGGACAGAGCGGTCATCGTATCAGCCTATTCTCTGATTGATGCTTGGACTTAAAAGGGAAGAGGTCTACAGTACAAAATAAGTTACAAACCACAACAAGGACAAAAAGTATTTGTCTTTCCATAGTCAGAGTGTTTTTCACATCAATCAATCCCCAGCCATCACACATGGACAGCCGGCAGCCTTGTGCTCACTCGTTCTAGGCCGTAGAGAGCCGGGCCACATCTCATGAAAAGAGATCATCGTCTGCTTTTGACGTGAGTTAGGAGGAGGCTGACCCCCTGTGTTAGCCAGGGAAGGTTAATATATCACGGACAGATCAAGAAATTCATGGACGTGAAAAAACTAAACTCAGTTTTGCCACCTCTCTTTTGGTAGAACAGAATTCCCTATATCTTTTTTTTATACCTGCATCAAAACCAGCTTCCAATACTTCTGAGGAGATCTAGTCTGTGTTGATCTTGTTTGTGACAGTGGTGACTCTCTATGATTTCTTCACTCCGTCACCACTCTCTGACTCTCACACACACACACACACACACACACACACACACACACACACACACACACACACACACACACACACACACACACACACACACACACACACACACACACACACACAAACACACATACAGACACATACTATAACTGCAGAAAAAATACAATGGGTCTCAAATCAAATGTCTTCCTTCAACTGTCACCCAGGGACCCAAAGGTGAGAGAGGAGATAAGGGCGAGGCCGGTCCCCCGGGGTCTGCCGGACCTGCAGGGGCCAAGGGACCGCCTGGAGATGACGGCCCCAAGGGCAACCCTGTGAGTCTGAAGAACAACATCAACACATAACCAATGAAAAGTGCAGCCATGCATACACTCTGAAGCCAATGTTGTTTGTTTTCCAATAAGGTAGTTTGCTCGAATATATTCTAAATGCTTTTAGAGCTTTCTCCTGGTGCTTTCTACTGTGGTTTGCCGATGGATTGTCCAACGGTATTATGCATCAGCAGTTGTAACCAGGCATACTGGAACCGCATCGTCATCACAATTATAAGCCATAGTCTTAATGACATGTGATGTATACTACGTATAATAATGAAGGGATAAAAAGTATTTCTATCTTTCGATAGCCTTTCTGCCTGCTTAAACCTTTCTTCCCCCCCCCCCCCCCCCCCTCCTGAAAACAGGGACCTGTTGGATTCCCGGGAGACCCAGGCCCTCCTGGAGAGGCCGGTGTTGCTGTGAGTATCACTCTTTAAAGAACACGCCCCCTCCCCCCCCCCACCAACCAACACACACCCACCCACACACTCACCCACCCACACACACACACACCCACACACACACACACACTGACACTCTGTCTAAACCTAAGAACCGAACAGTCCTCTTTCTACTTTTTGGGAATTGTGTTGCCACCATCTCAGGAATTGTTCTTCACGCTTTTGCAGAAATAAACTAAAATGCATTCCCCCCCCCCACACTTCTTTAGGGCACGGATGGAGGACCTGGAGAGAAGGGAGAGGATGGAGAATCTGGTCAGGCTGTGAGTTGAATGCTGCATTCATTTACAATACATAAAGAAAAGGATGGAGGGGAGGAACGCTATCTCACGCTCCCAGCTGCTGCCGCGGGGCGCGTTGCCCATACACAGAATGGCTAGGTGCCAAGAGAAAAATGTTTGAGCAAAATACCTTTGCTTCATTCACTGGAGGATGCACTGGATGTTTTGATGAACTGGATTTAAATCTGTTAAAAAATCAAATACAATTGTTATTTTTAGTTGTTAATAATCTAATTGCATATTATTAACGGCTTTAAGTGTAGGTGATCCATTTTTTTAGGGTGGTCATGGCCCCGCTCTCACACTTTTGAGTGTACCCTGATATTCTCTCTGCAATCAGGTTCATTAAGAATGAGTATTAAGCGTAATAATGTTTGGCTGTGGCTCACCGGGGCTGGATGAGGCAGGCTAAAGGTAGAACCATGTATATTTCATTGGGCTCGAGTGGCACTCATCCTCACTAGTGGACCCATCACACAGTTGAGCGACTCTGTAAATCCCTTTCCCTCACAAAACGCTACTCTTGTATGCTTAAGGGCATGTTTGATAATGTCTAATATTTGCCCATGTCAGGGTCTGATGATTGCCTGAATTTAACTCACAGGAGGAAGAGAAATATTCTGGCAGGATAAATAACATTCTCCCGTTCAGCCTGTTTTATAGATGGAAAATGTACTTTTGCGTGAGTTTTATTTCTAAATGTCACTAGCTAAGACAGTGCCCTGTTGGAAGTAAACAAAGTGCTTTGAGGGAGTTCTCGGAGCACAGTACAGGATTGTTGAACCCTGTTCTCCTGACTGTTTTCAGGGACCCCCGGGCCCATCGGGAGAGGCTGGACCACCTGGACCTCCAGGAAAGAGAGTAAGTTTAAGTGCAACATCGGATTAGGCTTGCGTAGAGGGACCAGGCCTTGTAAATGCTGGTGCATTGTTGGGTTGTCTTCAATATCTGTAGCATCGGCCAGTCACAAAATGGGAACGGTAATAGTCACTACATTTGAGCAAAACTGCAAATTGTTGCTATTCAAATACAATTGTCCCACTGTTTGTTACATTTATATGTGTAAACAATATCATATTATCATGCTATAATCTTATGTTACATTTTATTTTATAGGCAATTGTATCATCTCTTTTGCCACACAATTGTTGGCAAAATTTAACAATGCACAAATAACTTGTGTAATTTTGATTGTACCAGTTTCATTAAATGTCGAGCAGTTTAAGGGGTCAAGGTTATGGATCAATTGCAAGCTTCAACAAAAGCCACTTTAAGAAAAAAAAAACATTTGTGCGTGAGGTGAAGGGAGGTGATGTGTATGGTGTGTGTATCTGTGTTTGTTTGTCGGTGTGTGCGTCTGTGTAGCATGCTAGCTATTGAACTGCAATGGAACATCACACTGCCACTGCACAGATGGGGAGACATCAGAGAGATAGACAGCGCACACTTTTTAATTAAATACATATTTTGATGTAAGCCCAGTGTATCAATCGTTGTTCATTATCACCCCCTGAAGCGTATCCAAATAGTCGGGTCAACTCAAGTCCATTTTATTTGTATAGTGCCTAATCACAGTTACGGTCCAAAGCACTGTCTATGGGCTTTTAAGAAACTTTGGTTTACGTGCTTTTGTAGAGTTTGTGTCTCTGGAGACTGAAAGCACACAACTCTTTTTGAAAGGCTTAGATGCCAAAGTGAAAGGCAAAGTACAAAGGATTCTCCTGCATTAAGAGTTAATGTTGCTTCCCTTTTGTGGGGCTTCTCTCTTCCATCTCTGGTTCTAAATGTTAAGGCCACAGAAGAGCCTCACTTCAAGCACTCCTTTGGGAGTTGGGGTATCTCAACCAGTTATCAAAAATGTCCCACATTAGGCACATTCTGGGCTGGATGATTAACATATTTTCAATATGACTAGAAGCACAAAGGGCACATGAAAAGGTGATGCATGTGTCTGTTGTATTTCAAAGAAACTGGCCTCAATCCCAGCTCCTACTGAACTGCATTCCAACAGCAGGCGTGGTGGGGTTGCTCTGACAGGCCAACCGTGTCATGTTTTCTTAAAAAGCTAGCCAATTTACTGTCCATGTGAATGAAATTTGAATTGATGTATGTTTAGTTCTGCTATCGGAACATGCTGTGATATTAGAATTGCCCAAAGGATTATGTTAAGAAAAAGGAGCTCTATTCTAGCACACCCTGGGTTTTTGTGACAGCTCACCAAAAAATAATTGCAGGACCCCAAATAATCCTTGCATCTGACCTGACCAGACAGCTCCGCTGAATACCTGTGGACCCTCAGGAAGTTGTTATGCATGTCACCTCCTTTCTGCTCCCCAGCCCTTTGTACCCCCCACTCATTCTCCAGACATGCCTCTGACTATCTCTACTTCAGTACAACAGCTAAGTGCTGTTGCCTTTGCGTGTATGTCTTTGTGTTTCTGTGTGTGTGTGTGTGTGTGTGTGTGTGTGTGTGTGTGTGTGTGTGTGTGTGTGTGTGTGTGTGTGTGTGCGTGTGTGTGTGTGAGAGTCTCTATCCATTAATTATCCATCTGCCCATCCATCTCGTCCCATCCTCCTTTCTGTCCGAGCAGACTCAACAAGTCAGAAATAGACTGAGCATGGATGAGTGTTTGGGCAACATGCTGACAACCAAAGCAGCTCTCTAAGATACACCAACCCCCATGAGAGCTAGCGGAGTAACCCTGCGCTACAAGAGCTCACACTTTCTAACACAGTATTTTATGGCATCGACATGTGTTAGTATTCTGTGTTATATAGCAACCGCACACGCTTGCACACAGACACACACGCACACACACACACACACACACACACACACACACACACACACACACACACACACAGTTGCTCTAAAGCTGTGCAGAAATACTAAAGCACACCCCTTTATTTTCCACAGGGACCCAATGGAGCTGCAGGGACCGAGGGCAGGCAAGGAGAGAAGGGCGCCAAGGTAACAGCACACACACACACACACACACACACACACACACACACACACACACACACACACACACACACACACACACACACACACACACACACAATATAAATTCGGCTAGTTAAGACCGAATTCCCAGTTCTGGGTACAGGCTGTTTGTAAAGATCTACATCAGGCTCCAGAGACACAGTGCAGAACTTCACAGAGCTGCCTGACTTTAAACTTCCACGTCACGTTAACATGTACACAAGGGGGCAGCGGAGCCTTTCTGACCCCAAAGGAACAGGAACCCACAAGCATATAATTATGCTTGTGGCGGATACGGTACAATGTTAACAAGATTGTTTTAGCATAGCAACCCAGTAGGGAAAGGGGGCTAAAGCATTGCGTGCATTTCTAACTTATAGGCCATTAAACCGTTGGATAATAATTAACCCACATACAATTATTTATACACTAACTAAGCATCACACTATTATATGTATATACACATTGTTAACATGTGTATCTTAATTCCCAGTTACCTTATCGATTGATTTTTTCATATAACTGCATCTATCATCTCATGTATTTACACTGCTAGATAAGCCAACACTGGTACTGTACTGTACTGTTTTTAAAAATGTTTTTTACACATTTACTCTGGTGAGCTGCAGCCATCTATGTTATCTTGACACAAAGTGGATGTGACCTGTATAGGGTGAGGCTGGATCGGAGGGGCCTGCAGGCAAGACTGGTCCTGTGGGACCCCAGGGACCCCCTGGAAAGCCTGGCCCGGAAGGTCTACGCGGAATCCCTGGCCCAGTCGTAAGTCTGACTTTGCATTGTCTTCTGCAGTGTACATAAATCTAGAATTTAGGAAAACACATACTCATGCACGCAGAAACACACCCACATGCACCCACACCATCACAAACACACACACACACACACGCACGCACGCACGCACACACACACACACACACACACACAAACGCACAAACACAAACGCACACACACACACACACACACACACGCACGCACACACACACACACACACACACACACACACACACACACACACACACACACACACACAATGTAACACACAGACCATTAGCACCTCCAAAGCATGAAAACGGAACTCATGGAAAAATCCATATTCCCATTTGGCCTTGTACTCTATTTTGGCATGTTTATCCCAGCGCACTTTTTGCCTTAGCCTGACTATTAATCGCCATGGCCACAAGCAGGGAAATCAATGCTGGGGCTGACGTTAAAGCAAGCTATAATTTGCTTTATAATAACGCTCACCGCTGCTTGGATGGGTCTCCACAGGGCGAACAAGGTCTCCCCGGAGCATCAGGACAGGACGGCCCCCCTGGACCCATGGTAAGTACAAGTCTCTCCCTCCTGTCTCTAGTCTCTCCATCTCTCTATCACCGTTTACACTCTCTCTATGTGAAGCTCTTTTATATGTGTCATGCTTTGATGATTTTCAGCTCACCATTTCCTCTGTCCTCAACCCCCAACCCCCATCCATCTTTTCATTTTGGCACCTCTTCACGTCTTTGTTTCCTTCTCCTCTACCTTCCCATCAGCCTTCATCTTTACTCTCCACCCTTCAATCTTTCCTCCCACCCTTGATGTGTTTTATGGTCTCTTTCAGGGCTGTCTCTCAATTCCTTAGCCCTGCTATCTTTCCGGCCCAACATTTATTTTCTATTTATCTACATCTCAAACCCTGAAAATAAAAGAAATATCTTCCGCCATGAATGCTGTCACACTCTTCCCCACCTTTCTACCTATGTGCTATCAAACATTCAGTTTGTGAACTCACAGAGAATCCTTTTGGCCACAGCCATCTCTATGTGCTTCATCTGGCAGTAATCCAAGTAGTTTTTAGGTTGCAAAGAACACTTCCACAGAAAAGTTTCAGTACTCAACAGTACTGTCATTTTACCCCCAGTGTTGCAACCTGCACTCACAAGAAACCAGACTAAACCCCACCATGGGTTTATTTACAGTGGTTAATAAATTCCACCATGAAACAATTTGTGCATCACAATGATTTGCGAATATATGCCCTGAATTTGAGCAGTTTCACATAGTTGCAACACAATAGCCCTCGAAGCCAGAATTACGTCAGGGAAGCAATTGCTGCCATGATTTATTGGATTATAAATAGTCAGATTTTGAATTAGACTCTTGACCCAATGCCCATGGATTGCTATGTTTCATTCAATGCAGCATAATGTACAGCTAAGCATTCTTCAGTCAATTTATTAAGCCAATTTTTTAATTGTTTTCAGTCAATTTATTAAGCCAAGGTTTGCAATTCAAACATAGAGAGGGGAGCCCAAAGAGTATGGCCTTGAGATGGAGAGAGAGAGAGACATATATACTAGTATTAACCTAAGGTGATACATAATTATCTAGGTGACCGATAGTGGATGTATCAGCTATTGAACCTTAATCGTGTGGAGTGTTAAATGACAGGGATTTACTGTATGACTACAAAATGGTATGCTCTAATATTGGGAAATCGCAAGACAAATACGCAAATGCGCATTAGTCTAGAACCGCTATGTTCATATCAATTTCCAAGCGATGGTATCAGCGGCCTAAGACCAAGAAGTACGGCAAACACATCGTTCTTATCATCCAAACGTTGTATTTTCTTCTTTTAAAGAAAATGATTGATTCCACTTCAGCCATCTTGGTTGTTTACGTGTTGTTTATGCCTCAACGTCGCTCGTCTGTACAATAATCATATCAAAGCCCCGTATCGATAACGGGTTGTGACTGGCCCGACCCGGGCCGACTGGAAAGCCCTAACAAAAGAGCCAGAAAATGAAATCTATATTTAATTACAATCGACAAAACCTTTTTTTCTCTTACTTTCTTTAATAAACAATTCCTTCCCATTTTTTTTCCAATCCCCCTGTCCATCAAAGCTCCTGGACCGGTTGTGGTTGGGCCACCGGTGGGTTGGTAACATTGTTCTGTCTCCGTGTCTAGGGTCCTCCCGGCCTGCCTGGGCTGAAGGGCGACCCCGGCTCCAAGGGTGAGAAGGTGAGTCAGTCCCCCATTTCTTCATTCTCACCTTCTGCTGATTGCATTTCTCAGGTTCCCAAAACTACATTTAACCTCCACAGACAGGAGAACAAAAGGTTCAGATCCATTGTGAATACCTCAGCTATTTCCCTTTTTTGGTGTGGAAATTGGAACGGAAAAAAATCACCAATGATTTGGCTGTTAAAACCCTCTGATTACCTCTCTTTGCGCGAAGAATTGCTCAATAAACGCATGAGCACATCCACTCACATGCACACACACACACACACACACACACACACACACACACACACACACACACACACAATTTAAACGTTTTAAAAAGAGGCAAAGTTTTAAAAGCACACCAACTATGCTATTTCTAATGGCTTCAAAGTAATTTCGTGGACAAATGCCTAGCTAGCGCTCACCCTCATCTTGGCAGGCTGTATTTTCAATCAGGCCACCCGTCCTTCCATTTCCTCAGATTGTGTGCTGTTCAGAGCAGGCATTTCACTAATAATGCGAGAGATTTCTATAATAACCAGACTCCAAAGTTCCCTCCAGTCAAATACTTATTCCTGTTTTTATAAGGATAAAACTTCCAGCGATAACAAATATATTATACACACAAAATAAAGGGGACATTGTAATTATTCTCAATCATCATTTGTATTTTTTTTCTCCTACAGGGTCATCCCGGTTTGATTGGCTTAATCGGACCCCCTGGTGAGCAGGGAGAGAAGGGAGACCGGGGTCTTCCCGGACCCCAGGGTACACCTGGAAGCAAGGGTGACAGCGTATGTGATTTATATTGATTTGTTTAGTTCACTTTTTTCTTACTTTTAATTCCATGACTCTTCACTCTGAAATTCCATATGAGAAATTCCATGGGACGTTCATCTAAATCCCATTTCCCACACATAAAGTTTTTGCCTTCTGACTCATTGGCCCAACAGTTGGTAGGCCGTAAATAAGAAATGTTGAGATGTTATAGTGATGCCTCACTTCAAATTCCCGACCTAAAAGTTCAGTGGTTTCTTCACTATGAGCAATAAGATATCCAACTTTTGACAAGCAGATGGTCATTGACACCAATCTGCTGAGTGATTCCCAGCCGCTTGTGACTCCTGATTAAGAGACATCCCCATGGTGATTTTGGTCTTTGCTTTGTTTTTGGTATGAGAAATGGGGGAACGTAGACATGAACCTGCTGGACTACCTTCTGTAGTCCCCGCCCTCCATCATCACTCAAGCTTCATGATTTAGCGCAACATGAAATATGGATTAGGGAATATGAGCTCTCGTAAAAACCACGGGCCCCCTTTTGTTGGGACGAGTCTTAACTCACTCTGCCCTGTCAGCCGCACTCGGTTTATGGGGCCTTAAAAATAGAATGGGACATGAATCATAAAACGATATAATGATTTAAAACCAAATCCAAAAAATCTCCTCAACATTAAGCCTTTCAGGCTGCTTCTGTGTCTCTCTTTAGTGGACGGAGCATAGTTAAGTTCACTGTAATAATTGTGTTAACGAAAAGCGAGCTACTATTATACCTCTGTTCAATTCGGTAAAAGAAAGTGCTCCCAATGCACCTGCCCTGCATAATTCATATCCATTCAGGTTTGAAATGTGGCAGGCTGGAAACACTCCTCGCCATCTCGTCAACAATATTATTGGAGATGGCTCAATATGTCAACACAACGTCCTTCCACCCGATGCTGCTGACGCCTCTTCTCACGCCTTCTGATCCGTTCACAGGGCATCAGTGGATCCTCCGGACCCCTTGGCCCCTCTGGTCCTCCAGGTCTGCCGGTAAGTTCTTCTTACTCCATGTCATTCTTCCTTCACTGTACATGCCCTTGACTCTCGTTCCCTGTGTGGGAGTGGAGTGGACTTGTGTGTCTAACGCCGTGCCTTTCTCTTCCCTCGTCCAGGGCCCACAAGGTCCCAAAGGGTCCAAGGGTTCAGGGGTAAGTGAAACAAATGACCTGGGGGGGGGGGGGGGGGGGGGGGAAGTGCAAATGCTGTGTTTTGTGTGAGTGTGTGTTTTCAAGTGTATTATGGTTGCTATGAATGCTACAGCTAGCTGTATAACAAACATTGCGTTGTCCTTCCCAGGGTCCCGCTGGTCAGAAGGGAGACACCGGTGTGATCGGCCCCCCTGGTGCCCCTGTGAGTTCTTTAGCCTGGAGTTAAGCTTTTAGAATACTGATCATTGTCTCATCTTTGAGGGACATTTAAGTGGCATCTAAATGGGATGAGATGTATTGCCGTGTGTTTTCGGTCGTTCTTTCAAAGAAAACAATACAGTGAACTAAAAGAAGGTGAAGAAGATGGCAAATTGTGTGTTTAGGGTGATCTATGGTTTCCTGCTCGAGAGCCAATTGGGTGAGGGTATTTGAACTAGGTGTAGTTCCTGTCAAATCTAGTACAGTAAAGTAATGACACAACTCCTTCCTGTACAGGGCCCACCCGGAGAGGTGATCCAGCTCCTTCCCATCCAGTCGGCCAAGAAGTCAAAGCGCTCCAGCGACATGCAGGCGGACGCCGCGGGCGCCATCCTGGACTACGGGGAGGGCATGGAGGACATCTTCGGCTCCCTCAACAACCTCAAGCAGGACATCGAGCGCATGAAGTACCCCATGGGCACCCAGAACAACCCGGCCCGGACCTGCAAAGACCTGCAGCTCGCACACCCGGAGTTCCCCGATGGTGAGCAAGAAGGGGTTGGGCGAGAGGGAGGGAGAGAGACCTAGAGAGAGAGAGAGAGAGAGAGAGAGAGAGAGAGAAAGAGAGAGAGAGTTAGAGAGAGAGAACATTCTTACCAACGCTAGAGCAGTGTTTCTTAAGTTCGAGTTACAGGGTTCTGCCATGAAAGTGACACTAAGTAAGAGGTTGGTCTCTCTAGAATCGGTGATCCTCTCTGGTGTTCTGGCTGATGTAGATCTTTTGGCGTTATCTACCCAAGAGCGTCGATGGGGATGGGTTCATATAGAGAGTTTTGGTGCCACTCAGGGACCAGTGTGTTAACTATGTGGTTGGTTCTCCACAGGCGAGTACTGGATCGACCCCAACCAAGGCTGTTCTGGAGACTCCCTGAAAGTGTTCTGTAACTTCACCGCCGGAGGGGAAACCTGCATCTACCCTGATAAGAAGTCCAACGGAGTAAGGCATTTGTGTTTTCCCCTACTAGAATACAATATATATATATATATATATATATATATACATACAATATACATACATATACATTTGCAATATTCCTAACAGCACTGTGTAAGTATGTGTAAATGTGGATCTGTATGTGACCAATGCTTATGTTATAGAATGCAGTACAATATAATAACATTTAATAAAATAAAATGTTACCATTCAATCTAGGAAAATGAAAGCACTCCATCCTCACATACTTATCAAATTCTACAATATGCTCATCAATGAGAGGATTTAAACGTCAGCCACAGGGCACTTCAGCTTTTTCACTTCAGTGTGTCCCTATTCGCTTCCGTAGCAGAGATGTTCTCTGGGTCTATATTGACAAAGCAATTTGTTCTTTTTATGTAGGTCAAAATATCGTCATGGCCCAAAGAGAATCCTGGGTCGTGGTTCAGCGAATTCAAGCGTGGTAAAATAGTAAGTGTTGCTGCCGCTCCTCTGACCTTCTTCAGTGAACCTTCTAGTGATTCACGAGTTCTTGAATGGATGTCTAAAGCAAAACCACATAAACCAAGGATTTTTCGAACGTAGTTCAACACTGCCTCTGCAAGTAACTTCTCATTTAGGGCAGTTCGACCTTTTGGGACAAGACTACAAAGGAAAAAAATACTTACATCTTGTAAAAAAAGCTAAACCAATCCCCATGTGTCTCTCCCTTAACCCAACTCAGAACTTGCGTAGCAATCAGCACCTCTAAAGGCGATAGCATATCAACAATAGAGCTCAGACAGAACTTCGCCCTCCATTCACCACAGAAGGGCTTGTATAATGCATGGAACGGGCTAAGCAACGGTTCGACAACCTTACGCATTTAGTCAAAATAAACACAGAAATGTTCACCGGTGCACAGGGTTTGCTAATCCCCTGAAGGTGTACTCACCAACGGTATCTCCCCCGCAGCTTTCCTACGTGGACTCAGAGGGCAGCTCCATCAACGAGGTGCAGATGACCTTCCTCAGACTACTGACGGCGTCGGCCAGACAGAACTTCACCTACAGCTGCCACCAGTCGGTGGCGTGGCACGACCAGGCGGCCGACGGCTACAACCGGGCACTGCGCTTCCTGGGCGCCAACGACGAGGAGATGTCCTACGAAAACAACCCGTACATCAAGGCCCTCTCAGACGGCTGTGCGGTAAGACCCCCCTCGCTGTGTGCTCATGGATGTCCATGAGGGTGTGTGTCTGCATCACATAAGCCAGAGGATGGAATACCAATATGGCATTGACAAGGGATTGATTGTGTAAATACCTTGGTTAATGCGTTTTCAACAGTAAACGAAACAACAAATAAGAATAACAGATGTTACCTCAAACGACATCATAGAGATATCATATTTTTCTGATATTGCCCTTCCCTTACCTTAATGAATAATTTTCCTTAAAGGGAAACCATCACCCTTGACTATTTAGTAATCTTGACATCATGGTACGTGCGACATTAGCATGAAGCAGTACTCTGTCATATTAGAAAATTGCAAAGGTTCAACTTTATCACAAGGCAAAATTGCTCCTTCATGTCATGGTTTCAAATGTTGTAACATTGCATTTATTTATTTTTGATGTCCAATAATGTTCATGTCTCTTAACCCTATTGTCTGTTCCTCGCTCTGTCCCTGCAGACGAGGAAGGGCTATGGAAAGACTGTGTTGGAAATCAACACTCCCAAGATCGACCAGGTTCCCATCGTCGACCTCATGGTGACGGACTTCGGCGACCCCATCCAGAAGTTTGGCTTCGAGGTTGGCCCCGTCTGCTTCCTTGGCTAAAAACAAAAACACAAACAAGCAAACATCCACAGAAGAAGAGAAAAAAAAAGAAACAAAAATGAAAAAAACAAGAACTTGACGGGGCCATCAAAGAAAACTCAAAGACACTTTTTTGGTACGACCAGAACCCCACCCATAGCCCCCCTCCTTCAACCCCTCCCCTTCCTCTAACCTGACCCCCAGCCTCTAGCTCCACCTGCCCCCCCCCCCCCATTACTGTTGCCACATGGAAGTATGTGTAGAGCGGGGGCAAAACACTACGTATTGCCGTGCAGGCGCGTATGTCATATATGTGTGAGTGGTGCGCATGCATAATAGTTTATGCTGCCGGAATCACGGTGACACGTCCCGTTTTGGTTTGTTAGAGGATTTGTATTTTATTTCATGGTGATGTTGGGGGCATGGATGAGGGGATGGATGGCAGCAGAGGACGGAGAGAGGCTGAGCAGGGGAGGCGGGCCGTGGGTAGTGGGGGAAGGACAGGCGGCCTCTTCTCTGGAGTATGCAGGTGCTGAATGAAAAGTGACTTCAACAGCGCTTGTTCATGAAAACAAAACACACACACACACAGACACACAACTCAAAAAATGTGTCAAGAGGTGCTAAGAGCGAAGGTGTATTTTGATAATGGAGAGTAAAAAAAAAACTGTAATTATTATTTTGTACAATACTTGTTATTTCTGAATCCACTTTCAAAACTCGCATGTGTATCCAATTTTCTTTTTGTTTCCCCCCGCGCTCCTTTCATCTTAGAAGGTATTTCCAAAGAAATATACAGCATAAGTTAAAAGACATCAATAATGAATAAAATGTATAACTACGATTTAATTTGTTGTCGTTGTTCGATGAATACTGTGTTTATTTTATGAAGCAAATAAAGTGACCATTCAAATGAACCCCCTTCACTTCAAATTAGACTGTGGGCCCTTTGTATATATTGACTTCTCAGAGCTCACGTTGATTTGCCATGTTGTCCTGGGGTAAAATGAACTGAGCATCAAGTATGTATCCATCAACACCCACTAATGTTGTGATCCTGTGCTAATATTAAGCAACCATGGCATTCATTCTTCTCTTATTTAATTTTATCCGTTGTTCTTTTTGGCAGTGTTTTTTTTTTTCTTTGGTTGTTTACCTCAAAACTTTATTGATAACCATTAACGATGTGAGGATGTTCTTGCCCTGTATATACACCTTGGTTAAGCAATTAAGTAGATATATTTCGGCTGGGGATGTTTTTTGTAAGAGAAATCTGTCAGACGTCCTCTTTCAACATCCCTTTGTGAAGGCAACAGAAGCCCCTTTAGCGCTCCCATTTTTTGTAACTACAATGAGAAAATGTTTTATTTGTTCTTTTTATGGTTCAATTAAATATTAAAAACTGGATTCTAAACAACAATGAGCCGAATGCCTCAATGGTTTTTGCTTAACCTTTGAAGTTCTAGCTAGACTAATGTATTGTGCACCTTCTGTGCTCAGAGTCCAAAAATATCTTATCACAACTAAATATATTGGGCAAGTGCAATTTTATTCCTGTTCAAGAAAAAAAGATAGACTTTAGTACAAGTGGAACCTCAATAAAACTTCACTTAGCGTTTCCAAATTCCATCGGATGAACTCCTTAATCTGTTTATTTTAAAAGGTACACTCTCCTGTTTAGTCCTGTATCTCATTGACGTCGCTTAATGATGAGCAAACCTTCCTAGCCTTGTTGTGTGTCTGAATAAACCATACAAACAGCAGCTGCCTGCTGTTTGTGTGGCTCTATGTAATTGAGATTAATATATTTTCACACACACAACACAACATACACCAGTACCACCTGCCTCATAAACAAACGGTTGCATAGATATATTCAAATTAGATTCTAGTCATAAAAATGAAGTCATTCTTGAGGTGAAGCGTGCGTGTTTTGTAGGAGGATTGATTGGGGATTGGAACTCAGGCACTCTGAGGCATAAGGTTTTCCCAGCATTGCAAGGGATATTCTTTTAGACTAGATGTAGTCCTGGGCTTTCTATCTATCTAAATTTATCTTCCCTAACAATATTGCTATCCTTAGGAGGATCAGGTGCCACAGTTTACTTTAGAAGAGCCTGTGCATTTTCAAATGCAAAGTGTTAGTCTTATTATTATTTAATGATTTGACCCTTGCGGTAGCGGCTAGCTAATTGGGAGTCAACAATAGCATGATTCTCCTTTCAATGGGATTATACACAATTTAAAACATATGGATCTTCTGGAATATTCCATTAGATCCATATGTTTTAAGTTGACATGTCAGCATATCAATGATTAATAAATATCAAGTTCACAGGAAAAAGGACCAATTCAGATACAAGCAGCATGATTTAAAACTTTCTTTCTTGGCTTGCCTGTTGTAATCACAAATGATTTCAAACACCAACAGTCCTGTTTCTTTGTGCTCTCTTGAAAGGAAAACAAGTCTAACAAAAAAAGAAAAAAAAAGAAACCAAAATTAATTAACAGTGTGTCTCCCGTCGTTAGGGGAAACAAGTGTGCCCAGTGCAAGCCTGAGCAACATCAAAGCCCCACAGCCAACCAAACCTCTATGCCTTACTCCCTTGGAGTGACAAAAGAGTTTCTGTGTAATACTAATTGAAACTCTATCCAGAAGCATGACAGATTCAGATTATTTTTGTGTGGTGTTTTATCTTACCTTTCTTTGTTTTTCTTTGACTCTTTGTGAAGAAACATAAACTATAATAATTGTCCACAAAAAGGACAATGAAGGTGAGTCTTTCTATCTTTCACAAACTGACTACTTAGCCTACTGGTAAAGAAAAACATGATACATATAGACCTACATATATGTATCATGTATGTAGGTCTATATGTATCATGTTTTTCTTTACCAACATGTTTTTCAACATGTTTTTCATGTTGATGCAGAATGAATATGGTGCGTTTTTGCTGGTTTATCAAACAGCAGAAAAGTTTCTTTGTAACTTCTTCTTACATTTTTGATCATTTGTTGTATGCGTCTGTCCCTCGTTCTCTTTTCTCGTTTCCATTTCGTTCAACATAGCGTGATGGTGGCTCAGCCAAAGGAGACCAGCCCTCTCCGTGTTCTCCCAAGGCCAACATTGTGATACTGGCCACCACATGCAGTCTGTTGACATCCACATCAGCGAGGCAAACAGGAGCCAGGCAGGCGAGCCTGATTGACCTTCAAGTTCTTTTGTTGACCCGGACTCATCAGAGCAGTGGAAAAAAATGATGCCATGAGTATTATCGGATCTGGATCAAGACAGGCACACATTCAAACACTCTCTGGCAGACACACTCACATATGCACATGCACAGGCACAGGTGTAGAGGCAAGCCTGCAGGCAGACACACACAAACCTCTCTTTCTCTTTCTTCTACATGGGATTTCCATTTTCTTTTATTGGCAGATTGTACACTGGGTCATGTGACACTGAGCAGGATGAATAGATCCTGAATAACACTTTGAATTATTAGAAAGCATTAAATTGTTCTCTCAAAACAACACCAATATTAACTGTATGGATAGCTTGGATAGTTATATGGATAGACTATAGGGTTTACTATTGCAGTTTACCCCGTAGTCTACTAGATTGTATTGCATTATTCTATTTTTGGTATTGCAATTAACGTGAATACAGATAATAGTTTTAAATTATACAGTATGTATCACCTACAAATATTATTTTGATATATCTGAGCCGTCAGGTTGCTGTATATTACTGACTCAACAGCATCAAAACGCATGTGTATATGTTGAACTGGTACGAACCAGTTACTTATTGCATTGTCTGACCATCCTCAGCCCCAGTGTACTCCACAGAGCCCACAGATCCTGGCCATTTTAATATCGCGACGGATCCACTCATATTTCCTCCATCATAATCCACATTTTCACCATCTCTAAGCCTACACCTCACAATGGATTTATTCAGCTGTTCCTTCAGCAGGCTTATGTGAATCCCCCGACCAAAGAGAAGCAGTGCAGTGAGAGAACGCCAGCACAAACAAGGCTTCCCAAACAACATGTTTGCTTTTATTCTAGCTTCCCACGTCTCTCCAGAGAAACTTTGGAAATCTTCTGTTGGCAGATCTGTAGAGGAAAATAACATCAGTGGGATTGTTTGGTCTGGGTGGTCTTTCTTCTTGTGTCTAGGTGATCCACTCGTATTCAAATGCGGACCACTCTTCCTACGCCCAGGTTTGGAGGCCAGATCGCTATGGTCTCTGTGTCTTTTTTGTTGTCATAAATTTTTCTCATTTCAAAATGGACACTTCATATAACTAAAATCCAAATGTATCATATGAGGCCATACAAGAACATTAATACGTTCCAACTTCTTTCAAATGGTTAATTGCTGATACAAATTTTAGAATGGCTACTTGTAAATTATAGTATGGGTTGTATGAGCCTTGTTGATATCAAAGCTAAAATTAAACGGCCATCGAGCCACCCATCAGTCCAGAAGGGGATTTATAGGTAATATAGTGCGTGTGGGCGTGCCTAAAAAAAAACAACACACGGCAATGGCACTGGTCATCTGGCAGTGGCACATAGATCGTGATGCAGTGGTTGCAAGGCCGCAGCACGATGTTAATCTCGGTGCGGGACTGCGACAACCATGCACAAACTTGGATGCGTGAGTGAGCATCGTTAGATTGGATGTCATGCAATTGACTCGTTACAAACTATCACTGTCTGTGATTCGTCCTCCTCCTAATAATGAACAGTGATGGGTAGAAAAAGCGACGTGTAAATCTCGGTTTATAAAATATAACCTAAACAACCACCTGATGATCTGGAGGACGGTGACTCGTGGGTTTTCCCTGGATACAGGTTGTGTATGTGAACCTAACCAGAGTATGTATCCGCTTATCGCTCTGCGTTTGTCTTTCAAAAGCTGCCCGGTGGACTTCAAGGGCGCGTTTATAAAACTGTTTGGGGGCGGGCGGCAGGATGGGATAGGGTGCGGGGGGGGGGGGAGCTAAGATGAAGAAGGCAGGAGAGTGGGTGATCAGAGGAGAGAGCCAAGCGATGCTGAAAAGGGCCCGGGGGGCACATGCCAACGTTTCCCTTCGTAAGTAGAAAGAACCTGGGAGACGGAGAGACTGTCAACAGCCGCCCTCCACCGGGACGCGCCGCTCAAAGCTCCGCGGCGCTTCAAACGCTCCTCGCTCCTAGATGAATAAAGTTCAAGCGAATCGCGCGCCTCGGCTGCTGCGGCTGTTTCCCCTTTCAGTGCAGGTAGTGTTGGGTATAGAACCGCATCGGTGTAGTGGAATAACAGACTGTAATAAGGGGTCGAGGTGCGGTGCCTCTGACGTCCATGCGGATAATCACTCCGTGCTTCTCCAAGAGGGCAGACTGAGAGGGCAGCTATCCAAACCAAACAGAAGGCCATGAGAGACGCATTAAGACGGTGTTTATCCAGACAAAGACAGAGGCAGCAACTGGCAGGACAATTGTGTGTGTGTGTGTGTGTGTGTGTGTGTGTGTGTGTGTGTGTGTGTGTGTGTGTGTGTGTGTGTGTGTGTGTGTGTGTGTGTGTGTGTGTGTGTGTGCGTGTGTGTGTGTGCGCGCGTGTGCGTGTGCGTGTGTGTGTGTATTCTGTAAAGTTCCATGAGGGGGCTTCAGGAGAAGTCATAGCGCGCTGCTTCACTATTGGAACAGGAGGTTTCATGGAACTTGGCCTTCAGTTTCGAGAGGGTACTAGGGCTCTCTCCAAATAATGCCCAACTTGGTTTTGCGGAACACCAGCTTGCAGTTGCCCTATTGCAACGGCCCTATCCAGATCAGTCAAACGTGGCATGCTGATTCGTGGAGCAGACACTTACTGACTGTAGCTGTACTTACAGTAGTAGGGCCCATGCTCACAGGTGCAGCCAATCAGGTGCCAATCATGATTGGCACCTGATTGGCTGCACCTGGGGGTACCAGAAGCTCAAAACAAGTGTCAATAGCAACAGCAAAATAATTGGCAACGACAGAAAAGATTTGGCAAATTTTTCATGGCCGCAACCCACATACTCAGTGCTGCTGCTCATCCCACAAATGCATGTTCCTTACAAATGGGGCACCATTTGAAAGGGAACTAAACAGGCTTTCTAACGGTATAAGATTTATTACCAAAAAGCATTGTTACCACAGAGAAATAATCTACCAAACACAGATTCCCTTACTTTTTGTGCTAAGTTTATATATATATATTTATATATATATATATATATATATATATATATATATATATATATATATATATATATATATATATATATATATATATATATATATATATATATGTACAGCATATATATAACATAACAATACAGTGTCTCAGTCAGCATCTGTAGTGTAGTGTGCAGTAGAAGTGCAAAAATATTGTGTGTGTGTGTGTGTCTTTGCGGGGGGGGGGCAGGATCCTGGGGGGGCAGGATGCTCTCGATGGTGCATCGGTAAAAGTTGCAGTGTCCTGGAGTCCATACCAAACCTCTTCCTTCTGCGGAGGAAGAAGAGCCGTTGTCTCGCTGCCTTTAAAAAATAAATAGCAATGTGCATGTGACTAATGTGACTACAAAGTAGGGGTGTAACGGTACACAAAAGTCACGGTTCGGTACGTACCTCAGTTTTTAAGTCACGGTACGGTACGGTTAATAGTCAAGGGGAAAATTTAAAAAAAAAAAACGCTTGTTTCTCAACCCCTAGATAAGCAGCAATGAAAAGGCATGGCATTTGGATTTCTGAATTCCCAGACAGGGGTTGTTGAAATAGAGTTGTGAGCTGGCGAAGTGGCGAACCCTTTGTTCGCTCTATTTGTTCCTGAGGCAGAGATAGTCCGACACACATTTCTTGGGAAGCACGCACAGAGAGTATTTAACTTTGTGTTGATTAATTTATTAAGCATAAACTTCGGTTGACTTTCCAGGAAATAACGAAACATAAAAGCTCCAAACAATGTAACTGTTTTTGCGGCCAAAACAGGGTTCTTAGTATTGTACACAAAAGGACTTTTCAATGTAAAATAATATGTCAAATAATGCGTCCAATATTGTGTCCAATAATGCGAAATAAAACGGTCAGAAAACTGTTGGCTCCCTGCCTTCCAATCCTCAACAATAGTAGTCAGCCTGCCCTATATGAGGGCCTCCAATAGGCTCCAGGTAGAGTGTGACACACCTATTAGCCCAGGTGATACAAAGGACTAATCACCAAATCATCACAAAATGCATAAACAACATATGAATGAAAATTAGATTAATATTTCATACACTTTATAATTCATAACTCATACTTTTAGCCTTAGACTCAAAATATATTTAATTTAAAATATTCAACACAAAAGACCTCTAAATGGCTCCAACAGCTAGGTTTGCCCAGCTCGTTTTTTTTTCACAGCAACGGTGATGGTAACACCTGGATGGTGCAAATGCGTGTGCATGTTTAAGTGCTGTACGTAGACACGGAGAGCCCTCTCCATAGCCGGAGAGCCTGTCGGAGACCCTCTCCGTAGCTTACGTGCGCATCCAATATTTTTAACTATCCGTCGACGCCATGGACCGATTGGTCGACGCAACGGAGACGGCAAGGGCTGTGATTGGTCCTCTAACAAAATCATTTCCTGAATCTCTTCTTTGGTTTGTCTTTGCACCTTAATTACTTTGTACACACCAAATAAGATTTGAAAAGCTTTGGAAGTTTATTTACAACACAAACCACTTCCATGGTTTGTAGTCAACATATAAGGTAGATCGGGCGGTGAATTGTATTGCGTATCCGACATCCCGACGAAGAGCTGCTGAGCGGATTACTGAGTCGGAGTAGTAAACTTTGGCTAAACGGTCCTGGTGGAACTCCGACTTCAAGATTTAAATTCCGCATTGCAAAACATTTACATTCCTTTACATTCGCCATTATAACGCTATGTACGCCACATTTACGAACCGCACCGAAGTGCCTGTACCGTGACGGTTCGGTACAAATACGTGTACCGTTACACCCCTTCTGTTCAATAATAGGTTTCCCCCTCTCATCCTCACATAACTGATCTAAATTGCATGACCTATAAACAGCTCATGCATATATATAAACAGAAAGCAAACTCCTAAATTAATGTCAACACCCTGTATTTCTGATCTCCTTTTGGGGGCTTTCTTGAAGAACATCAACAAAGTTCTGCAATTATGGGCCTCAATAAGGGGACAACGACTGTAAAAGGGTCAGTAATTGTGTAGAAGAAAGCTGAGAAGAGCATGTTAGAAGTACAGTCGCCTGAACTGGGACAAAACTTTCCCAGTTAATTTTTTGGTTGGCTTCGAAGGCATTCACACTCAATGCTACTGCCACTATCAGGATGGATATAGTTATTGCTGTTGTTGTTGTTTAAGGCCTTTCCGTTCCTGATACAAGGTGTGATTTTTAACAGTATTTAATATTATTATAACTAGAGTTTTTCAACCTTTAGTTGTAATTAACAGGAGTAATTGTTCAACGTAAAGTGTAGTATACTATGCATGCAAATCAATTATTAAATAGCTTTTACTGTTATTCAGGGCAGATAAGTGCATTGACATTTTAAAATGCAAGGAAACTACTATTGGTTAGTTGAAAATAATAATCATCATTGAGATTGAACATCTCTTCCAGTGTCCTGGCCAAGACAGGCAGTAGTAGCCTACAGTCACACATAGGATACACACAGAACATAAGAAAAATAAAACAACTAAAGCAGTCCGCAGGGGGGAAAGGGGGATATCAATGTCGAAAGATATTTCGGGAGGCTCAAGGAGGAGAATATTAAGTTTAAGTTTAATAATAAGTTTGAGCAACAAAGTGTTAAGACATTCCGGGAGGCTAAAGGAACACAGTAAAGTGTAGTCTTGTGGTGGACTCTATAGACATAATTCACCATAGCCTACTGTGTTATTGACATGTTTTGTTGTGTTATAGGGACACTGTCTCTTTAAGATCACCTCACTTATGTGTTGATATGCCGGCCGGCACTGTGTTTGAATTTAACGGTTTTTATATGACATAATGAACATCCTGCCGTTGCTTGTCAGGGTGAGAAATTGTAACTTCCCTTATTTTATCGCAATTTATATAGTCTATAGACAGAACGTTTAACCTGGGAGAGTTTGTGGACGGCGGAGCCATTAGGTTTAAAGGGGACATATCATACCACCAGGTGTGAGTGTGATTAGCCATTACAAGCCGTTTTCAAAATGTGCAGCATTGTGACATCACAGGTGGGCGTGTCCATCTAGATGTGTGACGGATAGATGAGCAACGTTTGTTACAGTCCACTGGGTAGGCTGGTAGACTGATCTCTCAGGCCCCTTTAAAAACATAACTTCTTACCTGGGCTAGTGTCGCCGCGGTGTATGCACGTGCGTGTGTGTTCTTACCTAAGCTTGTGCCGATGGCGGAGCCGTTAAACATCTTACCTGTGTGTGTATGTGTGTGTGTGCGCATGCGTGTGTGTGCGCTTCCGTGTATGTGTCGCTGCCTTTGTGTTGACGTGCGGTGTGTGCGCGTGCTTTAGTGTGTGCGCATGTGTGTGCGTTTCCGTGTATGTTCGTGCGCATGTGCGTGCCTGCGGTGTAAATATGCATTCGTGCTTGGCACATGCGCACTTGAGTAACATGAGTAACTTGTGCGACAGGCCTGCTATTATAGAAGTAAGATAAAAAAGTTGTATTAAAGTAAAAAGCAAGCATGTTTCATTGTAGAACAGCATTGAAGCCTTATTTATCCATTGCATTGTTATGCTTTGGACATAACAGACATGTGACTGTATGTTTACCGGATTAATATAGGCTTAATACTTTGACATTGTTATAAAATGTCTAACATAGATTTACTATAATTTTCTTAAAAAAAAAATTTAAAAAAATTCTCTCAACTTTAGGAGGCAACATTCTGAAAATGGTACATTTGTCATTTGGATACATTTAAAAATGTATTATAACAATGTGTAGAACATTACAATTATTTTTAAATGTCAATAATACAACATGCCTTTGAATGAATTATCTATTACATTAATATGTGGTTCATATAAATTCTCAAAGAACAAAAGGGATCCTGTTATAATGAGTAGGTAGATATTTGGGGTAAAGTAGAAAGAGTTGGTTCATGAGGAAAGAGATATCGGCACTGGCAGTAAAAAAAAAAGACCAGCTATTCAATAAAGCATTTTTCAATTTATTTCAAGTGATACACACAGATGGATGGTATGTGACAGAGAATCTTGTTTTCGTTGACTTGAAAGGAGCCCTTTATATCTACATAGGGAGAAAGAACAGGGGGTAAGGGGGTGCGGGGGTTTGCCAGAGTTCATTAAATCCTAATCACAGCACCTTTACTGCTGCCGTCGCCCTGCGCACCCAGGAGGTCCAGGCAGAGAGTCTTTGGTTCATTGGGGTGAGCAAACGGGTTTGTTCATATCGCATGCTGTTGAAAAATTGGAAGAGATTAAAAAAAGCCTTCCTGCGTCTGAATGTCATGCAATTACCTGGCGTGAAAAATACAGAGAGATGGAATCCGCGCCATGTGCACTCGCTGGCAGCGAATGAACCTCTCAGGTTTAGTGTTTGCTGTGATTGGGGCTGATTATAAGGCAGGTTCAAAAATAGGGGTCCAGGTAAACACAATTGTAGGTTGTAGTGGCTGCTAGGCGATCAATCAATGAGGATTACAGGCCGGGGGGGAGTGGGGAGGAGGGGTTAGGGTGGGTGAGAGGTTTTGCGCTTGTTGCCATTCATAAAAAAAAAGCTATTTCCCATGTGGAATCTAAATAACACCACTTAAGAATGCCATTGGGTTGATTGCCTGCTGTGCTCCCTAGAGGAATTGGTTATAATTGGAGCATTTCACCATCACCCACATTTAAAATGTCATGGCTGAGGCTGAATGTCCATTGGAGTGGCTTCTGATCCCCAGGGGAAGCTCAGCAAAGCACATCTCTGCGTACGTGCAAGTTTACACTCTTAAGTTGAACATAAGGTTTACACTCTTAAGGTGAACATACGGTTTACACTCTTAAGGTTTTCTCTCTGATCTTCCAGACCTCCGTGGGTGTCCCTGAGCAACCTAACCAGAACTGTTCCTGACAAGCTGGCTGTTACCTTGCATGGTTAACACTACCAACACTGCCAACTCACTTAATAAGAAAGGTCTGCAAGTAAAGCATTAGAGCAAGGGGTGAGTGTTTCAGGCTGTGTTGCAGTACTCAGTCCAAGCGGGATGTTTTTGACAACATTGGGCCAATATGTTACACTTTTAAGGCCAAACATACCATCATTAGACTTACATGAATCTTTCATTATAAATAGACATTCTTGTGTCTTCTAACACTGTAATTGACATCGCACTAGCGGTGCATAAATGCTCCCAGGATAGTGTGGTCATAAGGCATTTTTACACTGGCAAGCCAGTACAGTCACTGCTTGGCACGCCCTGCAATTTCACTGTCTTGCCTGTGTAAAACTGAGAGGGTAAAATCCCTCTTCGTCATGGAGCCGACTTTCTTGGTTCACCGGAGAAGGCGGGGCTACGCACAGAGAGTGGACATCGTTAGAATAAATTGCATCCTCTGAATGTTTTTATTTTTTTATGATTCAAGAATGAGTATACAACTGAGTGTAGGCTACAAACCTGATTAACTATTAAGTGCAAAAACTTAAACTCTCCCATGATGGTCAGTAGCTCACGGATTTCCCCGTCTCTCCAGCTAGGACTACTCATGTTGATATCGCTGTGTTGTTGCATACATGAGCTCCACGTTCACTGGACTATTATTCCTGCAAATCCCGCCCCTGGAACCGCGAAGCCGTCTGATCGCATTTACATCCAAATGAAACCCCCATTATGTGTAGGGTCCGAGAGGGTAAATTCGGGTGCGAAATCTGGCCGGTTTATTACTTTGGTCAGTGCAAACGTGTGGACCATGCCGGGAAAAAGGCGGGCATAAAATGGGCATATTTGGCAGTGTAAAAACGTTTATAGCCATTTATTCAAAGACATTGGTTGTTCACCCCAGATGCGTGGGGCATCCACTGATACCTTGTAAGCAAAGTGTTGTATCAGAGAGCCTGATCAAATTTGATAAGTAAAGAGACTTTCATTAAGATCATCGCTAGGGTTGTACATTACTTTAATGTCGTAATCTGCAAAACATGCCTAGTTATAACAAGAACAATGAGACCAAACATACAAAATACGACCGTTCGGGAACCAGATAGCTCCGAAACCACTTAGCAGTGTTATTTTCTAAAAGATTCTAAAATTTTCTCCAGCTTGTAGGTGCAAAATCTGGCTTTGATGAGGTACCTGAAAGAATGAACAGATCTACGCTTCGTTCTGCAGTCATGCCTTCCCCCAGAACACCGCCATCTTGGTCCCTGATTTGGAGGAGGTGGTTGTGGTCAGATAGTCAAAACAGTTACGTCCTATGTCCTTTCCTAACCTCTTTTCCTTGACCTCGATGTAAAACATTATCAAGGACAAGGAACGATCGAAGGGGAGTTCATAAGGACTTAGGAAAAGACAACCGCGGTGCTAAGAGAATCAGACTGCACTTATCCTAGGCTATGTCATGATGCATCAGTGGACGTTATCGACGTGGGTCTGCTGTGATTAAATTACAATGTTCCAAAGATGGACATCATCTTAGATTCTTTGTTTGTGCGTTCTTACTGTATTGTTTCATGGAGGCTGTATGAAACCTGGAGAACCCGGTGAAAACTACATCTTCATTACCACATTCAAATTGAAATAAAATTCATAAAGGCTCCCAGTCACAAAAAGGAAACTAAATAGTTTTCATATTGATAATGGTTGCTCACCCAAAAACTCCTGTCCACTCTTATTTATGGACATAGACCACAATTAGTATGATTGTAATTAAATAATTGTAGTTCTTGTTGATTATTTTTTCAATTGTTCTGTGAACGGCCGAATGGTGCTTCAATCTTAATGTTCCTTGCTGAAAGGAATTGTATGACGGCATTAACTTCTTCCTTTCATAAATTATGATCCGGGGTGCCCTATGTGTAAGGAGATAAGAAAGGCAGCATTGAAGCACCTTTCCGTAGCATTTCGAGAATTCAAAAAGCTGTAATCATGGCTGCCATTTCCAGGTCATTTCCTCAGTAAGGAACCTGCCGAAGCCACGAAGATTATCATCCCACAGCCCAGCTTCCTCCTTTCCCTTAAAATCCTGAGTAGTAAATGTGAAAACTCCCCACCATTTCCGGGTCACAGGGGGTCAAACAATTTAGCACATACATTTGCCAACCAGTGTCAAATATAATTTAATTACCGGAGACATTTATGAACACAATTTATTTTTTGGAAAATGCAGAAGTCTTGTGTGTTTGGGCATACCGTCCGGTCTATTCTATTATTTTCGTAACTGTAAAGGTCCCATGGCATGCTACTTTATAAATGCTTTAATATAGATATTAGTGGGCCCCTAACACAGTATTTGAAGACGTTCCCAAAATTCAGCCGTGGTGCAGATTTACAGCCACTACGAGCCAGTCGCATATTGAGCTTTTCCCAAATGCGCCGTTTCGGTGTCTGTAGCTTTAATGCAAATGAGGAGGAGAGAGGCGGGTCAAGGAGGAGGGTGGGGGTGTGGCCTTGAGCAGCTTGCGGCCACGGAACCATGCACTGTTTACAGTGGATGCATTACAATGGCGAGGCACACACAGCCTTTGGCCGTTTTCTGTAAATATTCGGGAGTCCTGGAGCTCTATATTAATGGTAACGGCCTTACCACCATGGACACACCAGAGCTCATCTGATCTCGGAAGCTAAGCATGGTCGGGCCTGGTTAGTACTTGGATGGGTGACTGCCTGGGAATACCAGGTGCTGTAAGTGGTGTCTGGTGGTGGACAATAGGTGGCGCTCTTCCCTCTGGCCTTAACATCAATCCCGATGCCCCAGTGCAGTGACGGGGACACTGTGCTGTGGAAGGCGCCGTCCTTCGGAGGGGACGTAAAACCGAGGTCCTGACTCACTGAGGTCATAAAAGATCCCAGGGGACTTATCGCAAAGAGTAGGGGTTTCCCCGGTGTCCTGGCCCAACCAGGCTCATTCGATCTGGCCCCCTAATCTTCCTCCTGTATAATTGGCTGACTCATTAATTCCCTCACTCTCCACCTCAAGCTGGTGTGTGGTGAGCGTTCTGGTGCAGATTGGCTACTGTACATCACCCAAGCGGTTGCAACACATTGGTGGTGGTTAGTGCGGTCCCCCTTCACTGTAAAGCGACTTTGAGTGTCTAGAAAAGCTATATAATTTCAATCCATTATTATATCTAAATAATATCATATTGATTCATATTGATACATAGATATCTATATCATATCATATATATTATCATGGCCAAAAGATGTGTGCGCCTCCAGAAGATGTTATGGATCTCAAATGACTGCGTCGTCCGATGTCTCTGGTTCTTCCACATCCACATCAATCTGAAGTAGACTGAACGACGACATGGAGGAGAAAGGGATTGTTGCCCGCAATTGTTGACCGCGATTTTCTCCCACTGGAGCCTCGCCACCTCGGCAGTGGGCAGCGCTTAGGCACCACCGCCTCCTGCAGCGGGCAGCGGGCAACACCGAGGCGGTGGTCCCTCGGCAGTGGGCAGCGGGAAGCGGGGCTCAAGCGGGAGACAATCTCTGGCAACAATCCCTTTCTCCTCCATGTCTTGGTTCATGTACTTCAGCTTTGACTCCCACATTTGGGGCCACATTTCAAATCAGCGTGCTTGAGCTTCCATTTTTTCAAAGGCGAGCAGGATACCTAGTGCTCGTTTTACACTGAACGCAAGTTTTAGCCACTGGGGGACCATAGGCAGGCTAGGGGAACTCATATTAATGTTAGAAAACCTCATAAAGTGAGATTTTCATGCCAGGGGACCTTTAAATACAGCTCCTTGGTCAATTTAATTACTAACTGTACATTAAAAAGTATTTTCTGCATCTAAAAGGATTATCAACTGCTTTCTCCTCCTCGACTATATGTTTGTATACATGCCCGTAGGCTTGATGCGCATACTCCGCCTCATCTTCTTCTTTATTGGTGGAGAACCAGCGTACTACAGCGTTTCTACAGCTAGATACGTTTTTGCAATGGGTCCGTCTTCATGCCTCCATGTTATTCCTGAAACATATCAAAGGAAAACTGAGGGGATAAGATTGTTTTCGCCCGTGTGGACGGGGCCTAATTCTAAAAAACTAAATAACTTTAGGGCCTGAGATCACATAGCACTCTGATCCTATAAAGCGGTAGTCTCTTAAAGGAAATGGCATGTCCTTAACAATAAGCTTACACTAATAATTCAGAATTAGTTGTAACATTTAAGGGAAATTGTTTTTGGTTAAAATTATTAACACTTTAAATATAACTTTGATTTGCTAATAGTTTGAAAATAACTTTAATCCTTCACACTGTATACCATGAGACATATCGAGGTATTTCAATGGTAAAATTTTGGTTTATTATGGGAGATCTCTGAAAGTCAAGGGTTATAATCAATAATTTAATATAAGGAAATTAATGATAAATATCCACCAAGGACGTGCGTTTATGCAAGCCTCCTGAGACCATCCTGATATTCCCATTCAGCCTGCCCTTAGCTAGGCAGAGTTTGATTTCCAAACATGGTTACCGCCCTACATTGTTCAAAGAACTTAAGCTGATCAGATTGATGCTCGTTCTCTTGGCCCGTGTAGACTCCAGTTGGACGTGAAGTATAAAGTAGTTCTAACCTAAGAAAGCCATTTTTTGCAGATTTCTGTTAATCTACTAACATTATCTCTTTTGGGTCAAACTGTTTTCATGCTATAGTTTCCTGGGTGCCCTTTTTAATTCGGCTCTCCTTGTTCGTCGTGAATACTTCTTTGCCAGATCGCTGATTGGTCCTAGCTTTTATGAAAAGGCTGATCTACAGAGATAAACTGGACAGTCTCACTATGCAAAATGTATACAATGCATCCATGCATTCATACTATGCATCAACAGTTTGCCTGATAAGGAATCCATAGTCAAACAGTTTAAGATCCTTTTTTCCTAAAAAGCGCAACTAATTCAAAAAAGAAAGAAACAGTATTCAAATGAAATACATGAGCCAGGAGCAAATCAAAATGCCACACACAAGATAATGGTACAAGAGCCAACCATTATGCAGTAGCCCTACAAACAAATTAGCTGTCCCCTCTGAGATCAATGTAGATCTCTGTTCACAGATCGAGTCAAAAAAAGATACGTTCAGTTGCACTTTTTCCTGTCGTCTATCTATTGATTCTGGAGCCGCTCGGCAACGGTTCTCAGTTTTCGATGTTTTGTTTTTTTCCTGTTCGTTTTCTTTCGCTGGTCTTCCTTCGTCCTCCCATTGATGTTATTCAGAGTCACGCCACATCATAAAAGAAGCAACATTGCTTAATACAATAAACAATTTGCAAAACAATCACACTAGCGTCATCCTGCTTAACACTGAATTCATACATTAATAAATTCACATGTTATTTCAAACATTCAAGGGAGAGTCACTGTAGCAACGCAGAACTAATTAACTCCCATCATTTAATGATTTCCTACATTGTGTTGCATTGCTCACTCGGGGCCGCTGTGCTCAGTGAATGGCAGGTACTTTGCTAACAGACGCTCCACTCAAAGAGCCGAGGCTTGAAAGGGCTTTTCAAACCCATCAGCCAGCATACAGAGACACACACACACACACACACACACACACACACACACACACACACACACACACACACACACACACACACACACACACACACACACACACACACAGAGACACACACACACAGAGACAAAGGACACCTTGGAGAATAAAAGTGTAATTGCCATTTTCTTTTACACCACCAGGTCTTCTTTATGTTGTTGAGCAACCAATGGCAGAGGAAGAGGAGAGGTAGCAGGTTAACAAGTCTACGACAGCTTCCCCTGGAGGATGCTTAAGGACACATTGACGCCTAGATAGTCAGACGGATAGATTGATGAAAGATAAACAGACAGACGCAGACAGACTGATAAATTGACAGACGGATAGCCTGTAGTGAAATAATAACACTTTTTTAGAGCAATATAAATCTATCAGAGGATAGCAGGAATGGCAAATCAGCAAAACTAAATGTGAACTATTTTGAAACTACCCTTATCCAGTGTGCATAATAAACAGTGGCAGTCCCACTGGTTTCCCCTAGTGCTCCAGTGTCATGCTATGGTCATACACAGACTCCATACCAGTGGTGCGAGGGATGGTTAGGGTTAGGTCACAGGACCCATCATTCAGTTGTCAAATCAGATGTTTTCGCCGATTTGCGCCAATCAGATGCCCCTAACCCTGCTCAGAACTCAAGTTGTGTTCTTTTGGTGACGTCAAAGGGCCTTTTCTGAGGATATATGATCACGTTGTCTAAGAGAGGGTTTATTCCCCCCATGGAAGACAGAAGAATGGCATTATTAGAAAAAACACCAAAACAAGTTTCTGACACCTTTTCATATTTGTGAATAAATATTTTGGGCTGCACTTTAGAATAACTACAACTTTTAAGCAGTAATAAATTAGCAGTCAGTAGTGAATTCCTACGGAATTCCTAATTATCAAGCTTTGTTCCTTCATTAATACTCATTAGTACAAATAAAAATAAAGATTTTCAATTGCAAATAATTTGTGCAAAAGTGTGCAAAATACAGTGGGTTCCTGTATTTCTGCTGGCTGCTGGCTTAGTTCAGTGATTCTTCCCCTCTCCCCCTCCCTTGCATTCTTCCTCGCTCTGTCTCCCGCTCTCTCCCTCGCTTTCTCTACCTCAGACTGCGTAACAGTCCACCTAGCTCATGGATTTATAAAAAGGAGTGTGTCCATAATCCTTACTCATATTCACCTATTACTAATGGCTCCATTCTTCCTTCCCTTGCAATGCTTGTGTCAATAAAGGAAGCTTCCAATACTTCCGTTTACATGACATTTCCGTGTGACCATATCAACACACAAAGCAACCTGCTTTGTGTTTCTAAGTGCCCTGGAAAGCAGGCAGGGATGGTGTGTAGGAAATGTATTGCAAAGCATGATGGGACACTTAATCGGCAGAACAAATGCTGTGGTCCATTTAATGGCCTTTAATGAAGCGATGAATAATGGAGTGGCAAAGTGTTCATGTAAACAGCCTCATGCGCTCCGCTAGGGCACTTACGAAATCCCACAATCAGCCATAAGGTGACCAGACACATGGCAATGGATGACCTTTTAAGTTCAATTCAACATCAACATCCCTCCATGAGCTGCTCCATACTCAATCTCATGTGTGCTATCCGTTATGTAAATACTGTCTCTTATCAAGGTTCTTTCAGGTTAACAGGTTTTAATATTTCAGGCTATCGACTTACCATAAGATCCTCTAAACCTATACCCGGATATATATGATTCCACTCTGGTGAAGTTCAAAGCCTCAGTTAAACGGTTGGGACCTCCATCAGCCCTAAGGACCCTGTAGGGACACGGTGGTGTAAAGTGCTCTCTTGCTAAGTGGATGACTTTACACACAGAGCCCAATAAAGACAGAAATCTTCATATGGACAATTAAGGAGCACTGAAGTTCTTTGTCCGTAGAAAAAAGCTAATGGCTTAGCTTGAGCTAAAACAGCCTGTATCAGCACAATGCCATAATAACAGCATACTCACTGAATCTCATCATTGATTTCTTATATTCTTATCAGAACAGCATTATTGAATATGACCTCATAACTCAGTGGATGAGTCATATCTCATTAACATAAGATCGATGTGATCGACATAAGATGCGTCTGATTTGACTTCTGCTTTGACGAGGGAAGACGTGTTTCCACTTTGTTTTGCCTTGCAGTATTTTCTGTTTGGTGTTCTGCTGGTGGGTGTGTGTGATGGGAGCGCTGGAAGATTGAGGCCTCATGGTGTGGATGGGCTGAGCGTGCCCGAAAGGAATGTCAGGCCCCACGCTGCGGAATGGCTGGATGCCTGTCTTCACATTTTCAGATGATTATACTTTTCAATTACAGGCCTTGAAAGGTGTCTCAAATGGCCCCAAAATGTCATATGTTCATATCATCTTCACTTACACATACATTATAAAAGATATTAAACAGATTTAACAAAATGGGAGTAACATTTCTTACTTCTAAGATATTTAATGTGGATTTGATGGAAGAGGGATGATTATAGCCTGGGTAGCCCCGCCCATTCTTCCGGTGAATTGAGTTTGCCCTGCACAAGGGTCTGGAGAAGAGCAATACATTTCTTTCTGTTTCCGATACGTTTTTGCGGGAGCCAATCACCAAGCTGGCTTTTCCCCTTGGTGCGGTATTGGCTGGTTTAACACAATGACAACAGGGAAGTGACGGCAAGCAGCCAATCGCGTACAGAGTCAGTTGAACTAGGCCCGTTGATCACGCCTCTTGTGCTGAAGAAAATGACGGCAGCTTCCCCAGACCAATGTGCAATCTACGATTGACTTGGTCTGGTAATAGCCAGACTAGAATGATTATACAAGGAAAGTGATGAAATGCAGTCTCCGATACAAGTCTGGTGCTCTGCCCCCATTAAGCACATCCATAACCAGCATAGCACATACATGTTTATTTTGAATTGAGTAGAACAATATGCTACATCAGTCAGATAAAGTTGCTATCGCGGTACAGGAGCTTGGGGACATAATCGACAAATAAAAGCCTGATGCCGTCTCAGAGACACCCATGTCGGTAGTATTCTCTAACCTGCCCACCTAAGGTGTGGGTGGATGGTTAGTAGTATGCACCCAAACCACCTCCCTCTCAGGACATTATAAATCTTGCATTCAAGAATAAAGATGTTGAATGTGACTTTTGTTTGAACACAATGGTTCATTACCAGGCCTATATTCAATGCAAAATGTGGCTTGATTAGCTGGACAACATCAGTCTTTCACTCTTTCTTCTGGCACTGGCAGGATTGCTCTTAGTTTTTGCTTCTTTGATTCTTGGTTATATTCCTGACATATGGTGTACTACATTCCATACTTGCTTATTGGGTTCTCTTGACCAAGTCTCCCACAATATACTTGCCAACTATGTATTTTTGCCGCTTCAATAACTTTCCTTGCAACTGCTCTAAGCCATTTCAAAACCTTTCAACCTCACTCATTTTGAAAAATAACAAACTAATATATGGCCATAGACCGATCTAAAATAAAACAATTGAAATGTTCTATCCCAGGAACAGAAGCACACTACCACGGGACCCCCAGACCTGCTCTTGCCTTTAAGCTATAACTTCAGCTACAGCCAAAATGCATTTGCCATATTAAAAGCACAACTAAATTCAACATGGGGAACCTATGGGTTCCAAACTGACTGCTTCAATGTATTATTTTGTGGTATTTATAATTATTAGGGCACAAATTACAACATTTATGACAACTTTGCATGCACCTGGAGCTTTTGCTATAGCTGCAGGGGATATGAAATGCCAAGATTATGTGTCAGCTGAGAACAGCCTCATTGAAGTGATGTTTGAGAATTCTTTATTGTATAAACAAACAAACAAAAAATGCTTAATATATTTAAAGACGGCAATTTCTTGTTTATTTAAGTGTATCCTATAGTTAATGCCACAATGCTTACCTGAACCAATGAGCAAACAGATGCCCTGATGATCAGAAAGTAGCTGGGAGTAATTTGAAGTAGTCTCTAGCCTCGTGAGACCATCCGGATATTCTAGTTTGCATTTCACACTTAATATCAGTCTGGCATTGGCTGGGCAGAAAGTTATTCCACATATTGAGGCAACCTTTCTTTGTTAAAAGAATTCAGCCAATTTGAGGACATACCTGAGGACACTATTCCTCTTTCTCTGTTGCCGAATTTTGTTAAAAGTAAAAAAAAAAGTTTACATCAACTCCTACTAGTTCGGATTGATCCCAGAATTTCACTAATTCTTCAATGAGGCTAAAAGCCAGAGTGATGTAAACAGAAGGTGAACTTCAGAGAGACACAGAACGGGACCTCCGTTGAGACACAGAACGTGAACTTCAGAGAGACACAGAACGTGACCTTTAGAGAGACACAGAACATGAACTTAATAGGGACACAGAACGTGAACTTCAGAGAGAAACAGAACGTGAACTTCCTAGAGACACAGAATGTGAACTTCATAAAGACACAGAACGCGAACTTCAGAGAGACACAGAACGTGACCTTCAGAGAGACACAGAACATGAACTACAAAAAGACAGAGAACGTGAGCTTCAGAGAGACACAGAATGTGAACTTCATAAAGACAGAGAACGTGACCTTCAGAGAGACACAGAACATGAACTTAATAGAGACACAGAACGTGAACTTCATAGAGACACAGAACGTGAACTTCATAAAGACACAGAACGTGAACTTCAGAGAGGCACAGAACGTGACCTTCAGAGAGACACAGAACGTGAACTACATAAAGACACAGAATGTGAGCTTCAGAGAGACACAGAACGTGAACTTCATAAAGACAGAGAACGTGACCTTCAGAGAGACACAGAACGTACATTTGCGTGATCAGGTTGTTCTCACGAGCCAGGTGCAGTATTCCATAAAAGATTTTCTCACAGAGTGAAAGGTAGCTTGCTGGCTCTGACCTTCCTAAAATATAACACTCAAAATGGAGCTCTTAAATCTTACCTGCAGCACCTTTCTTGACAACCTCATTTCAGAAACTGAGGAAACAAACCTCCTGCTATTCAATATTAAATTCCAAAATGCTAAACTAATTATAAACGGACCACTTTGGGCTTCAAATTGATGAATTTTAGTTATTGTAGTTAATCTCCATGGTACTGGTACTATGATCAGTCTGACTGTTTAACCAGGCTGTGTACAGATAAAGGACCGGAGACAGCCGGTAGACAGAGAGGTGGTCGAGGATTGTGAGGCTGTTAAATTATAACGTCATAAGGGATTCAATAATATATATATATTTTAATTATGGGGACAAATAGCTTATCCAATGGTTATTCTTTATCACAGAGCCCCGGTCTGTTCTAGAGAAAACAACAAAGAAACACAGGGGAGGTGCAGAAACGGGCTGACAAGATTAATTGCAAATACAACACTATGCATCGTTTTTCTGCTGCTAACGTTTTCCTTCTATTCTTTATTGCACATATTGTACTGCACATGGTTTTACACATTGTAGGTATCAGGTAGTGCTCCACGGGCCTCCTTCAGTTCCTAATGATGAACTTAGTTTATAATAACACTTATTCGTACAGAAACGTTATGATTATTGTTAGCAGGTTACATTGATGACATGGACATGGGTCTCTGTAGACATTCTAGGTATGAACAGTAAAAAGTAATCTGATCAACTACAGCTCAAGCTTCACAGATTATTTCATAAAGGATTAGGCATGCAGATTTGCTGGTGCGTGTTGGGAAAGTGAACTCTGTAGTATCTTCTCATGCTCTGCCAGCAAAAGGTTCCACCACACAGTTAAATTTGGATTAGTTAAAATAGCACAGATTACAAATATGTACTTTATTTGACCATTCAGGGATTGGTAGATAACATTACTACCGAAACAAGGCTGTATAACATCGTCCCCGGATGCAGTGCCGTGCTCCTCCGGCCGCTTTCCACTTGAAGTGCAAAGTTCCCTTTTGTGAAGGTTTGTTTTATTTTTGGCATGCATCAACACCAGTCAGTGTTCCCCCTGCAACAGGCAGTGGCAGTGAGGGGCCTCATTCAGTGAGGGACCTGGCCTAATTCAGTGAGGGGACACATTCAGTGAGGGGCCTAATTCAGTGAGGGGACACATTCAGTGAGGGGCCTCATTCAGTGAGGGGACTCATTCAGTGAGGGGCCTCATTCAGTGAGGGGACTCATTCAGTGAGAGGCCTCATTCAGTGAGTGACCTGGCCTAATTTAGTGAGGGGACACATTTAGTGAGGGGCCTCATTCAGTGAGGGGCCTCATTCAGTGAGGGACCTGGCCTAATTCAGTGAGGGGACACATTCAGTGAGGGGCCTCATTCAGTGAGGGGACTCATTCAGTGATGGGACTCATTCAGTGAGGGGACTCATTCAGTGAGGGGACTCATTCAGTGAGGGACCTCATTCAGTGAGGGGACTCATTCAGTGAGGGGACTCATTCAGTGAGGGGCCTCATTCAGTAAGGGGCCTCATTCAGTGAGCCTCAGCCATGGTAGTGTTCAGCTGTTACTCTACTGCCCCAACTCCATCCAAGGGGAAGGACTGGTGTGAGAACCAGCCCATGGAAAGGACTCTGCAAGTCCAAACACTAACCCCTAGTTATTTTATAAAATAAGTTGTCTAAAATAAGCTACATTAAGGTTTGATGCTTGCAGAATGCTTAAAGACATCCTTGAGAAAGAACTGCAACCTGATCTGATCTTTTTTGGAGTTGGTAAAGTTTTGGATTGCTAAACGGAGAAAACCTCATCTAAAGGAGATTTACTATATCAGACAAAGTGATACACTTTGACAAGATTTGGCATGGCCTTCTTTCTGAGCTGATTTATACAAGCAAAAGTCTTACTTTTTTGTCATGTTTCCAAGATAAAGGAAACATTTTAATGTTTGTATGAATTATTTTTTTTCACGCAACATAAAAAAAGTTCAAATGTTTTTTACATTTTAAATTAACAAAAACACGTCAGGAAGAAGCACTGACATCAACCACTCTGCGTCACAGGGTGACCATGGGCTGACTCCTCAGAACCACACAGCAAGGGTGCCAGAGCCAAAGAAGCCTTTTATTTGGTCCCTGCTTGCCCCCGAACCACTGTACGTGATGGAAGGTGAAATTGTAATTGGAAGTCAACAGGTTGACACATTTGCTTTCCATATTTTTATAAACCGCTGAAATAAATATCCTATTGGATAGCAAAAAGGAAATCCTTATTCATTGAATTGTCAATAATAATTGACTGAGAAACGTGCAAGTAGCAGAGATCATCCAACAAATCACATCAAAATATAACAACCTCTGGCCATCTGCAAAAGCATAGATTGTGGGGTTGCCATGGAAGCAAGACGAAAAGATATTGAACCAAAAAAGAAAAGCAAAATTTCGGTAATTAGGGCTCTGCATGGTTGTGCTTATCTGATTTCCAGATTAAACCTAGCAATCTAGAAATCTGTGAATGTAATAAATCCCTCATAGCTCAATAGTAATTGCATGAGAGTGCAATTAAATTGAAATTGGCTATTTGAGTAACAATAAAATAATTAACTAATGGGTCTGTGATATTGCTTCTTTGTTGAAATATGCTACAGTGATATTTGATACGTTAGATTGATCACCTCATTTTCTCAGAAAATATTTAAAATTTCTCTTGCAGCTTTAGATAGGAGGCCCAATTGTCCTCATCTTTCAAAGGATACTGTTTGTGTGTGTGTGTGTGTGTGTGTGTGTGTGTGTGTGTGTGTGTGTGTGTGTGTGTGTGTGTCTGTGTGTGTGTGTGTGTGTGTGTGTGTGTGTGTGTGTGTGTGTGTGTGTGTGTGTGTGTGTGTGTGTGTGTGTGTGTGCGTGTGTGCGTGTGTGTTTGTGTAAATACTTTATTGCACGCGCTGTTAGGTGTGATAAGATAAAATAAAGACATGTTGGTCTGAACAGAAAACGTCATGTTCTCGTCGGATGAACAGCCATTAACACACATTCTCATTCGGCGCGCCCACGCGTATCAGGTACTGCTCCCCCTCCCCTCCTCTGGCGATGCCTGCTCGCTCGCAACTTATCTTTTTAAAATACATCTTCTCCCGACCCGAAGTGTCGTGAGCATTGCAACCTGACACTCGCTGTCCCCCTGTCACGCAGGAGCCGTAATGAGAGGAGTGGAATCAGTGGATGCAGGCTGCGGCGGATCCTGGAGACACGGCGGCGGAACGACGCGGCACCCCGGGTCCCACACACTGTACTAGGAGCTCCGGGTCCCACAGAGGACCGAGAACCAAGAGGCGACCACAGCGGGTGAAGCGGACGGTCCGGCAGCATGCGGGTCCTGTTGAGCGTTATTTACCCCGTGCTTTTGCTCACGGTCTTCGGATTATATCCCTCTATGGTGAGTGGCTGTCAGTCTTCTTTTTCCACACACTAGACTTCAGTGACACTGACACCTCGCATCCCGTTTATCGATTCATAAACGGAGTGCAAACTGCCTGCGACTCACTCCATCTCTACCTCTCTCTCTGATTGCAATCGTTTATTGACCATTGTTGGGGCACGATGCACTTTTGCATCGTTTGTCTGCCGGGGACAGTGGCAGAAAGTTACATCAAATACAGTGACAAAGGCCTGCTTCCATGGCAATATCTATGTTTATTATGGGATAAAAACCTGCGTCACGTTTAGACTAATATTTAAACACAAACAAAACCTTCAGGTTGTCTGATCAAACAGATGAAAACCTCCCGTCACACCTAGTTCTAAAAGCACATTGCCCCCTGGTCTGTTTGAGTATTTGGGCTGTTTTTCCTCGCCCAGGATCCCTGTTAAATGAGGATAAAATCAGTAGGTGATCAATAGTATACCGTGTGGTGATCTGACTCACTGGAGCGGTCCTCCAGCGCTGCTCATTACCTCAGTGGGCTCTGTCAGAGGGACACACACTGGTGTAGCTATGGGATCTACAGGTGAATTCACAGCTGCTATCACAATCGTGGTTGCCATCTTAGAAAATTAATCATATTTGTTTTCCTTAAGTAAAGTGATGCATTTACTTTCTGTCATGCATTGGCTCAATCTACATGATGCATGCATTGAGTTTGAGTTTTTTTTTACGATTGGATGAGGCATGCACTCTGAACTGATTGGAGAATGGTGCAGCAAGAGGCGAGTGTATGTTATGTGACGTTAACTCTAAAAGGGCTTGCTAGTTAAAACACTAAATGAATGATAATGCTAACCTATACAATTATTATGTCTCTCAATGACATGCCTATGTATACACAGCCTGTTTGTCTCTTTGTGAAGCATAACAATTCTTTACCTGCTCATTGAGTGTTGTCACCTTAAGGGGTCATTTAGGTCTATTTCTCCTGTGTTGTGAAGTTCAGCCTATACTGACTTCAGCCATGCTAGGTGAGAACAAGAAGTACCACGATTAGGTGGGCAAGCATCCAAGTCTTGGATTTCCTGTTGAAATACAGCCGCTAACCTGGAACATGGTTGGACACATTGCTTGGACCTGCAATCGTTATGATGTCAAAGAGGTTCTGAGAGAGAGAGAGAGAGAGAGAGAGAGAGAGAGAGGGGGGGGAGAGAGAGAGAGGGGGGGGGGGAGAGAGAGAGATAGAGAGAGAGAGAGAGAGAGAGAGAGGGGGGGGGGGGGAGAGAGGGAGAGAGAGGGGTGTGTGTGTATGTGGTGGATGTGTGTGTGTGTGTGCATGTAGGATGGGTCATGCAACAATCCCCGCCCAATGGTGCCATGTAATCTCTTTCTTCCTGTTTCACTGTCTCTCTTTGTGTGTGTCTCTCTCAATCCCAACTGTGTATCTATAACTGTGATTTTCTCTCTCTCTATTCTGTTTTTCTCCAAAATATTTAGATTGGCGGAAATGTTCTTCTCTTCTCTTTTATTGGACAGATATCCAATATTGGTTTCAGTGCACCTTCACTATTTTTGTGTGTGCATGTCTGTCTGTTAAGTTCATCTGAGACTTGAAGCGATAGCAGATGAAAAGATGCTTAGATTTGTATAGCTTTCTGTTGTTATGGGAGCAATATGGCAAACCTAAGAAACGTAAGCGGGTCAGTCACCAAGCTAAACAAGGGAAAAAACGCCTTTATTGACATTTTGTTGTGATGAGTATCACACAAACGTACCAAAGGGCAGGGGATGCACCAGCAGCTCTGGTGATGTCCTCAGTGATCACTGTCAATACACTCTAATCAAATTGGGAGGCTGGTGTCACCTGCCAGTCCTTTGAGCCATTCATATGAACTGATGTTATTGCAGCTCAGAGCAGAATACAGTAAAATAAAGAGTACATTCTGTGTAGACCTGTTGTGAGTGGCGGGTGAAATGGTTGTACCTATTTCAAATTCCAACTGGAACTGGAATTTATTTTTTTCCAGTCCATATCTCAGCAGATTTCCATTATTTCCTGTTCAGGCAGAATAATTCCTCTCATATCTAAGGAGATGTAGAGAAAAAAGTTCTTAGCAGTAGTTTTACACTACTGCTTTGTACTATAAAGGCATAAAGCAACCGGAGGGCTACATGGAACCTGGATTAAACCCCAGAGTTGTATGTTTTTTGTCTCCCTGGAGGGTTTGAGGACAGTCTGAGGCCCAGCAGAGCCACATAGTAGCCATCTTTGTGTTAAAGCTGTGCCTAATGCTTCACGGGCACAACAGGGCAAAAACGTGGCTTTTTTATCTCCTCAATAATTAACAGTCAAGTCACTGTGTCAAAATGACTGGGGGGGGGGGGGGGGGGGCTATATTCTGTTCCGTGTGTAATGATTACTGTAATTACTGTCCTGGGGGAACTACTCAGTGAGCCCGGTGACAGACGCCCATCCTCTAGCGTAGGGGAGGGGCTGGGAGGGAGGGTGAAGTGAGTAAAAAGTCTCTTCTGCGGTACTCATAGCTTTTAAGAGTATGTAAGCAGCATTGGTCATCCACCCACAGGCAATGGATATGGGATTAAATGATCCAGTCTTTTGTTGTATCCACAAAAAGACGCAGGCTAGGTTACGCTGTGTGTGTGTGTGTGTGTGTGTGTGTGTGAATGCTCATGTTTGTGTGTATATGCGTGTGTGTGTGTGTGTGTGTGTGTGTGTGTGTGTGTGTGTGTGTGTGTGTGTGTGTGGTTATGCATGTGTGTAGGGTGGATCTGCCTTGTGTCAGCTGAAGTGTAATGAGTGCAGTGGTATGAATGACATGCATTGAGTTGAAGTGTGAACCACTCCCATCCATTACATTTGCTAAATTGTTACCCGGAGACTCCCAGGGCTCGGGGGGGGGGGGGGGGGGGGGGGGGGGTCGTCACAACACAATGATTAACATGGTGAGAGATAATACATTTTTTCGAAGACATCTCATAGATCATCATATACAGAGCATAATTAATGTTCTCCCCTAAGCACCCATTGCACCCGTTGTTACGAGCTGTGTTTTTGGTTGTGTCTCGTCCCGAAGGTTAATAGGTTTGTATCTGGGCTGGCGGTCGCCACCTGTTTACCTGCGTGATGTTTGCCAGGTTACCATTAAGTCAGTGGGATAATGAATGAGTATTCTGCTCATATGGTGACCCAGAGCCCCCTGCCGACTGCTACCTCACAGATAATGTCTGATGACTCGCTCATTATTGTCCTTTCAACGCAACACCGCGTTCCGGCCGGGAAACTCACACGCACACACACACACCCACACACTCACACAGACACACAAAAACACACAGACGCACACGCACACACAGGCAAACGCTCACACGTGCACACACAGGCACACGCACACACGACAACATGTACACAGACACACACAAACACACGCGCATATGAACTTGCACACACAGGCACACGTGCACACACAGGCACACACACACACCAACACAACAACACATACACACATACACCGGTGTTCCTCCTTTGATTATGGCTTTTAAGAAAAGGAATAAGTGTTTCACTCTCCACATTCAGTAACACTCATTAAAACAAGCCCATTCCTCCGTGGGCGACATGAACGCACACCGTCCTCGCACAATAAGAGTGTAGCCGCGCTTAATCTCTGCATTGAGATTTATCTTCACAGCAGACGGCCTTTGACACGTTACTGCATAGACCAACACTCAAACACAAGCACACACTCACACAAATACTCAAGCACACCTGCTGTAAGAGCAGAAGTGGAGGGGAGAGCATAGTGGCACAGTGGCACAATGGGTACCACTGCTGGCTCCCAGCCAGAAGGTCCTGTGTTCCAGGCCTGAGGAGGAAGGCACTCCCATTACACAACGACATGCAGGTTAACACTCCTGCCCTGCCCATACCCAGGGCATGAGCAGTGCACCTGGTGGTGCTTCCCGGGTGCTGTCCTGTGCGGCAGACAGCGCACTGCTATCTCCTAGGGTTCAATTTCAGAATGGAGATGTATAAAAGTATACCATCAAGACAGTGCCCAGTTAATAACATTCTGCAGCCCCAATAACCAGAGGATGTGGGCCAGCCATGATGGGGAGAGGTCCCACCAATAACTCTTCAGCCTCCTCTGTCTCTCCAGTGAGATGAGTGATAGGGAAGCAGTGGGCATCCAGGAAAGTTTTCTCACTTCAAAAAAAAAACCTTCCCTGGGCAATGTAACATCTGAAGAGACGAGCCAACTCTCTCTCCCTCTTTTAATCTATTCCTCAGCCCCTCACACTTACCCACCCAACCCATTATTTTGGCTGTCAGGTTCTGTGTTGCTGCTGCCTATTTGGGGCGAGAGGGGTTAGTTCTGTTCTTGTTGACACGGTATGTCTACGTATCCCTCCGTGACCCCACCTAGTCACCCTTGGATCCATCTGCCGTGATTAGAGCAGGATGAAACTCAACTGGTTCCCAAGGACTGCAGGGGGTACTGGGAACATTTCTGAAAACAAGGAGAGAGGAGGATAATCTGCAAAGACAGAGACAGCTTAGAACAGGAACACCAAAATGGTTAGTGTCAGGAAGAATACATTGAATATGAATGTTATGATGGGATATATTTATTTATTCATGTGCACGAGCTGAAACAGCTCATGGTAATGAAGATAAGCCACCTTACCTACAAAAGTTTGTATTTTTCTGGAGAAATGTGTGGGACTGCAGATCACCAAATGATTTATGTGGCAAACTCCATATATTTTGTGCAGGTCAAAAGGGTACTTGGCTGAAGTAGTAGCATCTTTGAGGGGGTATATACTGAGGTGTGTGCTCCAATGTGCTTGTCTAGTGGGGACAGTTTGACCTTAATAAACATAATAATAAACAACACACACACACACACACACACACACACAAGCACACACACACAGATACACACAAGCTTTTTGGGAGACCACATGATTAAATGAGACCTTATTTCCATAGCATTAATTGTTGGTTGATTGGGATGTTCACGAAACCACAAAATAGATTGAATAATAGATATAGATAAATAGATAGAATCCAAGAAAATAATTAACCCAGCACTATCATTTGTATATTTTCTATCTAAGAAGTTCACATTATTTCATTGTAAAGGTGTTCATCACCGACAGGGGGTGGTTAAAAGGAATGAGTGAAATCACAATATCCCCCTGATAACACGCATTTCAAAGAAAAGTAGATATTCGTAGGGACGTGTAATGATTTTTTCAGCTTAGATCTGCGATAGTCTGAGTACTTAGAGGACTTCAAGACATTGTAATCGATACTTTCTGTGATTAGAACGTTATTGCACTCCAGTGTGCTCTTAGTAACCCAAACACAACATCCAGTGTCTTATAGGAAATCTGCTTCATTTTGTGGCGTACTTAAAGGAAAGGAAAACACTAGTCCCTGCTAGTGTACTAGTGTACATGCCCATGGTCAAATTGAATCAAAGCCAAAATGTAGCCATAATGTTTGATTGACGTTACAAGGTGACCCAAAACTTAAGATATCAGGTAACTCATGCAATAGCAAGTGTTTAATCGACAGACCAGACTGCAAATTTGACTCAATATTTAAATACTATGCAACATTTTTTAAACTTCGCATTTAAATCGATATTTGGACCACGATAAATCCGTATCATTACGATGTAACCCTCTACACAACTTCTATTTCAAATAAGATGTTTTGGGGTCGATCTTTCTTTAAAATGGTTATCTCAAAGATTTACGTGTTGCTGTTTTTGGCGACACCTATGGCTATAAGTGGTAATTGCAGTGGTAAATCTGAACCTCAGTTCCCAGAGATCGAAACTGTATGGCCTGTCAATTGGCAGTTGTATTACTGGTAAGTTTCCAGTAATAAAGTGTTAGTGTTACCAGTGATAGCACTAACAGACAGCGGTAAATACAGTGTGCGAATGAACAGACATTTATTCACATGAAATCTTTGTCTTTTGTAGCAATAATGGCAAAGAAAAAACAAAAACATTTTTAATAGTAGAAAAGAAATTAAGTACTTTTGCTGTAGACCTGGGCTGTGGCCCTGCTGTAGGCCTGGGCTGTGGCCCTGCTGTAGACCTGGGCTGTGGCCCTGCTGTAGACCTGGGCTGTGGCCCTGCTGTAGACCTGGGCTGTGGCCCTGCTGTAGGCCTGGGCTGTGGCCCTGCTGTAGACCTGGGCTGTGGCCCTGCTGTAGACCTGGGCTGTGGCCCTGCTGTAGGCCTGGGCTGTGGCCCTGCTGTAGACCTGGGCTGTGGCCCTGCTGTAGACCTGGGCTGTTGCCCTGCTGTAGGCCTGGGCTGTGGCCCTGCTGTAGACCTGGGCTGTGGAGTGGCTGTTGTTTTACATTTACATTTAGGGCATTTAGCAGACGCTTTCATCCAATGTTTGGCAGAAGAAGGTGCAACAATATATAGCTGTCGGTACAGTAAGGATGAACATAGAACCAAGTGCAAAGCACTTACAATCACTAGGTTAACCCATTCCCCGTATACAACAAAGTTAGCTAGGATACGATTCTAAGTACTATAACTAAGTATGACATACAATAAGTGAGTACATTAAGTGCCAGAACGTACAACATACAATAAGTAGGAGGGGTGGCTATGCCGAATCTAGGTGAACTCTGAACAGGTGAGTCTTGAGTCTCTTGCAGAAGCTGGTAAGCGACTCTGCGGTCCCTACATCGGCAGGGAGCTTGTTCCACTGTGGTGCCAAAACAGAGAAAGGTAGACCTGTGTTCCGATATCCATGATTCCATGAGTACACTTAAACCTAGTACACTATCCGCACACACTAAGTGCGCAGATTTTCAGATGTCAGTGTCGTTCCAAATCGAATACTCCGTGGTGCCCTAACCAGAAATTACGATCGTGACTGCCGCCAGGGCTCGTCCCCCGCAATAAACATCCCACTTAGAATGAAGAACTCTTTACGCCTAGCAGCTATAAATGTTATTAAAGCTATAAAAACTACAAAATGACTCCATTAATGCGGAAACTTAGCGAACGTTGGCTCAGCCTGGCTCCGCCTCTTCTACGTACGCTACGTAGCTAAGATGGCTTCCGTTGAGTACGAAAAGTGTACATATATCTTCACTCCACGGTTTTAGCGTTTTGAGGTCACCATCCGGGTCCTTTCAGTACACTTATTTTCGCCCCAATCCTAATAGGAACGCCCTACGTACTCAAACTAAATATAGTAAATATGGATAGTATGGATATTGGAACACAGCACTGGACTGAGGCCCGGCAGCAGTCTGACGTCTCATTCAAAGAATAAAAAAGATAAGTAAAAATGATTTATGATAGCTGGGTAGACGCGATGAATGATAGGACAGTTGAATGGATGGATAGATAGATGCAACGAATGAACAAATGGAAAGTGTCATTTTGTCACCGAAAAACAATTGTCTCTCTATTGTTACGAGGCTACCTTCCCCTGTGCACTCGCCGATGGAGAAATCCCTCCCCTGGTGAAGGGCTACATCACTTAGGCTCTTACTCATGGCACGGTGTTCTCTATTCTCCCCCTGAGAAGGGCGGAGGACCGTCCCCAAGGCTGCAGCGGCCTTCACACACTGCTCTGTGTCCTCTCTCACACACACACACACACACACACACACACACACACACACACACACACACACACACACACACACACACACACACACACACACACACACACTCAAAGCATCAACATAACTAAAAAATGTTGGTGTGTCACACACACACACACACACACACACACACACACACACACACACAAACACATATTAGGGAAAACACAAAACACACATAACATGTCATCTATTAGTCCTGCTTTGGTTCTCAGTGCAAGATGTGAATCTCTTCTGTTGTTCTGTGTTCCCCACCTGTCCCTTCCCTTCTTTATCATCATAACAACCAGCCTACCTCTGCATCTTGTCTGCCTCTTGGCTCCCTCTGTTTCATTCCTAAACATTGTTTGGATTAAACCAAAGGAGGCTTTGTGTTTCCACAGCGAAATCAGGCTCAGCCATAGACATCAGACAGGAGCCACACAGCTCAATAATGTAACAGAGACCACCCTTTTATTGTTTAAATAGCTTGACATCCATTCATAAATATCTATTCATGGGTTACATACATTTCATGCTTTAATTATTCAATAGTTGACATTTACTGTAAACGGCAAACAGTCGGGTATTGCACTCAAAGACTATCCCATGTTTTCCCAAACATGGCATTGATTCACATGTGTATGTGAATAGCAAATAAGCGTTTCTTGTTTTTATGTGAGTCCCGACGCAATTCTAAAACCCCCTTGTGCAACAATTTAAATGTTGATCCGATCTGTGTGTGTGTGTGTGTGTGTGTGTGTGTGTGTTTGCGTTTCTGATCGATATGGGTTTCTGATCTGTGTGTTTCTGATCTTTCTGTGTGTGTGTGTGTGTGTGTGTGTGTGTGTGTGTGTCTGTGTGTGTGTGTGTGTGTGTGTGTGTATGTGTGTGTGTGTGTCTGCGCTATGTGTGTGTGTGTGTCTGATCTCTGTGTACGTGTATGTGTGTGTGTGTGTGCGTGTCCGTGTGGGTGTGTGTGTGTGTGCATGCGTGCTTTCGTGCGTGCGTCCGTCCGTCCGTGCGTGCGTGCGTGCGTGCGTGTGTGAATGCATGCGTCTGTGTGTGCGTGCGTGTGTGTGATGTCCACAGACCATCGGTCCCAAGGAGGGTTGGCAGGTGTACAGCTCGGCGCAGGACGCTGACGGGAGGTGTATCTGCACCGTGGTGGCCCCGGAGCAGAGCCTGTGCTCCCGGGACGCCAAGAGCAGACAGCTCCGCCAGCTCCTGGAGAAGGTACACACACACACACACACACACACACACACACACACACACACACACACACACACACACACACACACACACACACACACACACACACACAAACACAAACACACAAAGACACACACACACACATAGATCAAACAAACACATACACGCATTCACACACACAAAAGCACACACATACACACACAGGGACACACACAGACAGACACACACACAGACACACACATAGATCAAACAAACATACATGCATTCACACACACACAAACACACACACACACACACACACACACACACACACACACACACACACACAGGGACACACACACAGACACACACACCCAGTCTCCTGCTCAGCGGAGGCTGAACAGTGTCTCTCTTCCTGTTCATTGATAAATCACACACGTTTCCATGTAATTGTCAAGGAAACTTTTGAAACGGCACAAAAAAGAAAATGCAAATTAAGTATGTTTCCCCTTAACTGGGTTGGGGTGAATAAACTAGGCTACCCAAAGCATTGTTTTGTCAGAAATCTGTGAGGTAATTACGCATGGCTGTAATTACCAGTAGGAGAAGTAGAGGTTGTGAACCTGAAACAAAACCAGTCATCTTTGCCCCCCGAGAAAAATGGTATTCAGACATTTGTTTCAATGAAATGCCTGATCTCGACACACATGATAGATGCCTGCGCAAAAACTTTTTCTTTTTTTTTTATGCTATGAACTTAGTAATAATAATAATAATAATGGATTAAATTAATATAGCGCTTTTCTAGACAATCAAAGACGCTTTACAGTGAAGGGGGGGACCTCACTCCCCACCACCAGTAGTAAAGTCTAGGGGTACGAATTGGCTCTTAGGGCTAAGTTCTAACATTGAGTCCTATGCTTGAAGTAATAGAGAGATATGAAAGAGCATGAAGTATCGGGTCTGGGTTCCACACTTAGATATATACGCCTGGGGTTTGCTTACCAATGGGTTGTCTCTGATACCTCCTGGGGCCAGCGTGGTCTGCAGTCCGTGACCGGTGTATCCTCTCTTCTTTGGTGCATTCAAGTTTTGATTAAGGTAGTTCCGTAAAACAAAAAGGTGCCTGGTATAGAGAGTTTCTAGGGTTACATATTCAATGGAGGGTTTCAACAGGGGTCCGTTGCTTCGCCGGTCGCACTCTGACACCACGCTCTCATCATCCAGTAATCCTTTGATCGCCACAGACCACTCCTACGCCAATGTACGCATGTGTACTCACACACACAATCATCCATTGCGTAGCCTCCCATATCAATCACATGGAACCCAGACACAAACATGGTATGACTGAAAGAAGGAGTTCAGCACGCCACCAGGGAGCGACTCAATGCCCATCAGGCAGTGGTACCCAACGGGCGGTGACACCCACACGTACCTGGTTCTTCTAACAGCCACGTGTTTTAGCGTAACCAGTAGGATGCTGACCCCGGAAACAGCAGATCAGTCCTGAGTTCAATGTTTGCAACATTTGAACTTATTCTGCAAAAAATCTGAAAACAACTTCGGGCAACTTCTTGGAAATTAGGATTTTCTTTTTAGAATTTAACTTTTCCATCAACCTTTTTAAAGGATTAATAATTCAAAATGCACATAAAAATGGTCTCTCTCTCTCTCTCTCAGTCTCATAATCCCACTCAAACAGTCACACACACACACACACACACACATTAACACAGGAGGAGTGGGAATTTGAGGGCTGGAAAGTAGAAGTCTATCCCATGATTTTAAGTTAGCCATCTGGATGTACTAATTAGAACAACCCAGAGGAACAAAAGTGAAATCAGATGGCTTAGTGTGCAACAGCACTCTTTAGTGTTTCGTGTTTAGTGCTTAGTGCACGTGTGGAGAAAAGCATGGCAGGTTACTGAAGCTGTGGCTTTTCAGCCTTCAGCCTATCCTCATCTCAGAGTAAATATTCTGTCTCTCTCTGCAGGCCAGTCTGGTCTTTAACCCACTGAGAGCCTCCTCCAAAAGTGTCAAACTGTTATGACACTAAGCGCCAGGGGGAGGAAGATTTGGTCATGAGGAAGCAAGGAGCACCACTGTCTGCAGAATGATGAACTAACCCTACCCCATAGATCTGCAGGGAAGACTTTATTCAGAGGAGAATGGGTTTTTGCTTTACTTCCAACCAGATTCAGCAAGAGCAAAGAGACCAAGCGCATCACTTCAGTTTTTGTTTATCTGATTGGCTGAGTTTTTGAACAACATAAGAAAGCTACCATATCGGGAAATCAATTGTTGCCTTGCCAAGGCCTGACACATGTACACAAACAGATTGTCATTGTTTCTCTATGCAGTTTGCCTTATTTGTTAATTGATCACACACACACAAACGTTAACACATGCTCCAGGAGCGGTACTGATGTCTGTAAAGCATTGGCAGGACCAAGAGCTTCTACGTCTGGCACAGGAGCTAGCCTTGACTCACACATAGGACACATGAAGCCCCCCTTCTAGTGATTAAAGGGTTTGGGTTAGAGAGGAGCCGCTCTTGCTGGATGATGATTGTCTGCCATGTTCCATCAGGTACAGAACATGTCCCAGTCCATTGAGGTGCTGAACCTCCGAACTCAGAGGGATTTCCAGTACGTCATCAAGATGGAGAACCAGATGAAGGGGCTGAGAACCAAGTTCAAGCAGATCGAGGATGACAGGAAGTCGGTCATGGCCAGAAATTTCCAGGTATATTCCGTGCTGCGGAGCCTGGCTCGTTGAGCCCGCTTGGATCTTTTATAATGTTGTACGGCGCTGTGATTCTGGCCTATTTCCAGGTGTAAGCTGGCTCATGGCCACTAATGCTCCCAGCGGTGCTTACTTCCTTGGGCTTCTAAATGTGGTCTTTGTGTTGTTTGTGTACGTCCTCGACATGAATGTGTCCGTAACCCTCGCTGTTCATCTATCTGATATGTTCCTCACAAGCCCAGGAAAGCAAAAGAAATGGAAATGAAAAGTAAACTAAGCGGTGTTACTATTTCAGCTGGTTAGTAAGCATCAGGGATAACGGCTGTATCCCATACCAAAAGACACACACACACATACATGCAAATACAAATATGCTTTTTTTAAAACCCTTTTTTCCCAACTGAAATCATAACATAGTAGGCTAACTAAGGAAACTATGCGCTCATAGTTTTTTGTTCTGCTGGCCTCTCTTGGGTTTGGGGTCATCATTGTATACATAAACCAACATTAACATTATTCATTCATTCATATTCATTGTTCACATGATTTGGTCTTGAAATTGTATTTGTAGTCCCGATTCTTTATTTTATTTACAATTGTAGCCTTCTTCCAAATATAATTCAATTTTTTTGCTTGGCCTTGCCTGACTACTTAAAGCAGAATTCACTAAAATAATATTTATGTGAGTATAGCTATTCTTTGCTTCCTTAATACTAATAAATATTTATTATATGTTTGTTTACATTTAAATAGCCACCCAAAGGATACAGTCGCACAATGATTGTTCCATATTGTATTGCAATATGCACAGAATTACAATATTTCCGTATGGTGGTGTCCCCTCCCTATACTGAAGACATTACAGAAGTGTGCAGTGCTGCAGTGTGCTGCCAAAGCCAGACTGAAACGTTGCTGAATGTAAGCACGAGTGATTAGCACTCCCTTTCGAACCTGTGTGCTCTACCAATATGGCGGCTATGGGTATGGAAATGGAGTGTGTTTGTGTGTGTGTGTGTGTGTGTGTGTGTGTGTGTGTGTGTGTGTGTGTGTGTGTGTGTGTGTGTGTGTGTGTGTGTGTGTGTGTGTGTGTGTGTGTGTGTGTGTGTGTGTTCTACCCACCACTAATCAAATTAATTTGCCTAGCACTTTATCCCAATTACAGTCCCTCAAGCTCATTCCCACACACCAACTCTCACACTTTCAAAATATCGACCTTGCTCGTTGTCATGGATTTACACAACATTAAAAGACCAAATTAAGTAATTTGTGTTTAGCCTGCAATGAAGGAGGGGTGTGAGCGGTGTGATGAAGAGAAACCAGTAAGGGAAAAATAATTAAAAACTACCTGAAACTACTAGCAATTCAGAAGAATGTGTGTACCGTTACCCTTCAAGGATTATGGTGGAACATCTGCTGTGAAACTAGATAGACAATATTTATGATGGTGTTGTTCCTAACTACTCAGATACACACGGCCAGTAAAGTAAAAGGCAGACGCATCGATAAGAAAAAAAATGTTGAATCAATATAAGAAGCTGACTACGATAAAGTCACTCAACCGATGGGATTTACGTTTAGCAAATTCAAAACATGTGCTTCATCCATACTCACAAAGTGAAATAAACACAGCCACAGACAGCGAGATGGCAGCATCAATACCTACAAAATGGTGCCGTCAATATAATAGCCCAAGAATGCTCTCTGCTTGTTCGGATCAACATTTGATGAATCACCCTTAAACTATCACCTCTTGGGAAAAAAATACGTCTCTTTAACTTCCTCTCTGAAAAATCCACATATCTTTCTCCCGCTGTTTGTCAAGCTGTGTACGGCTATGGATGAAGATTCATCATCCGCAAACTAATTATAATATGTTCATACCAACATTATGCCTGGTAAAATGTGCTCTTGTCCTCTTGACAAAAAAACCTCATATTATAATCATGAACAATTGGTCTGTTTTTTAAACAAAGGGGACTAATGATCTATTAATACAAATATTGAAGCTATATAATCCACCCCTCCATCCACCCACTCATCAAATTACCCCAACACCTCTCCAACCTCCCACCCTTCCACCAACCACCCCTCCATGCACCCAACTACCTCTCCATCCACCCCCCCCCCCGCCCAACCACCCCTCCATGCACCCAACTACCCAACCACCCCTCCAACTATCCACCCACCCATCTGTCCACCTTTCCATCCATCCACCTCTTCCCACTTCTCTCAGGCCAAGCACATCGTATTAATGATGTGCCTTTGTGAATGTTATTATATCTCTCTCTTTCTCCCCCCCCTATCTCCTTCCCTCTCCCCTACTCTCTCCCACCCTCCCCCCTAAATCCCTCCCTCCCTCTCCCTCCCTCCATCCCTCCCTCTCCCTCCCTCCCTCCATCCCTCCCTCTCCCTCCCACCCTATCTCTCCAACCCCTCCCTCCCTCCCTCCCTCCCTCCCTCCCCATCCCTCCCTCCCTCTCCCTTCCTCCCTCCCTCTCCCTCCCTCCCTCCCTCTCCCTTCCTCCCTCCCTCTACCTTCCTCCCTCCCTCCCCCTAAACTCCCTCCCTTCCCCACACTCCCTCCCTGCAGGAGCTGAAGGAGAAGATGGAGGAGCTGAAGCCGCTGATCCCTGTCCTGGAGCAGTACAAGACGGACGCTGCGCTCATCTCCCACTTCAAGGAGGAGATCAGGAACCTGTCTGCGGTGCTCACCTCCATCCAGGAGGAGCTGGGCGCCTTCGACTACGACCAACTGTACCAGCGCGTGCTGCGGCTGGACGGACGGCTGCGCAGCTGCATGGGCAAGCTCAGTGAGTGTCCCCTCCAAGCCCCTGGGGACCACCAGGGTCCAGATAGACTCTGATAGTGTGACAGTGACACGACTATCACATTTATATCTATGTGAAAAAATGTGGCAGTACTGCCAAAGTGAATACTGACACCCTCCACACAGAACAGATGTATAGGTAGATGTAGGTGTATTTGCCTTTTGTGGAAAACAAACTATTCAAGTCCAGAGATCAGTTCAAGGAAGCAGGGTAGACTCCTAGTTGTGCATATGTTTAAGTATATCTATCTATAGATATATCTAAAATGGTATGTCAGGAATTTCAATTCCTGAATTGATTTGATGTGAATTGAAAGTGTTCACTGCAGACATTATGCACAGGCATGACTCAGACGGTAGGAATGTGATCAGTTATGGATTGTGAGCATGAGTGGGACAGAGTAAAGCACACATGAATGCACAGAACATTCCTGTAAACCGTAAAGAGGCAAAGTATGACATGATTTATTATGTTTTGAAAAATGTTGGCAGAACATTACTATGTTGTGTAGTGGATGTTTAATACACAATATTTGGGGCTTTGCCTTTAATCTGCTAAAACAACTTTCACACCAGGTGATCAATATATCACACATTTAGATTTATTCATTATATTTGCAAGATGTGATATTAGGGAAGTTGACACCACCTCCAAACTAAACAATGGCACCATGAAATATTCTTCAAAGAGCCCTTACCAGCATGCTTTCCTCTCCCCCAGCATGTTCTTTCTTCCTACCCAACACTCTGACCATACCCAGCTCCTGCACAGCTGGTTCATAACTTAGTACACCTGCTTCCAATAACTAGATTATAATCATTAAAGACATGATTAGCGGAATTATGTTAGTGAAATCCTGAGATGAAAATGAGATGAGTAGATGCTTGTGAACCAAAATAATATCTCAGTGTAGCTTGGTTTATATATATTATATATAATAGGTAGCTGCTATATATTTATTATTAATAATAATATAGATAGTAGTAGAAAAAATGAAATTGGTGATAAAGTCTTGAACTAAATATGAATAACTTCACTGGTCTGGGCTGCCGTTCTTTATTAACAGCATGTGGGAAATTGATGAAGATAACCGGACCGGCTACCATAAAGACATCTGGAACCCGGTTTGGGGCTTGGATGACCGACCCGCTCTCCACAACAAGAAGCAACAGGGTGAGAAATGAACGCCACGAGAGTCCCCCGTGACTGCCCAGATCTGCCCAGTAATACCTAGCATTGTGTTTCAAGCCTTAGCAGAGGATTTATCACCATCATCAAAGACTGCCTCGATTAAAAGCTGCAGAGTTTGTGTTTGGTGTGTGTGTGTGCGTGCGTGTGTCTGTGTTTGTGTGCAGAGCTAAATGGAAAATATTCTCACTGTTGGGATTTTAAAGCTCTTTGATTTATTGCAGTGTTGCATATAGTTATGCAGATGATTATGTTGCAAATAATCTTTTATTTTTGGGGGGGGGGGCAGTTGTCAAGATTATGTTTTCACTAGTCATCTTCTTTCATCTTTTCTTTTTCTGTGGGGGGGGGGCTGCAGGTTTGGTACATGGACAGCTACACAAACAGCAAGATTGTGCGTGAATACAAGAGCATGGAGGACTTTGTGGTGGGTGCGGTCTCCCGCACGTACAGCCTCCCCTTCAAGTGGGAGGGCACCAACCACATGGTGTACAACGGCTCCCTGTTCTACAACAAGTACCAGAGCAACATCATCGTCAAGTACAGCTTTGACAGTGGCAGCGTGCTGGCCCAACGGGCGCTGGAGTTCGCCGGCTTCCACAACATGTACCCGTACACGTGGGGGGGCTTCTCCGACATCGACGTCATGGCGGACGAGCTGGGCATGTGGGCGGTGTACGCCACCAACCAGAACGCCGGCAACATCGTGGTGTCGCAGATCGACCCCGACACGCTGCACGTGCTGCAGACCTGGAACACCGAGTACTCCAAGAGGAACGCCGGCGAAGCCTTCATGATCTGCGGCACGCTGTATATCACCAACTCACACCTGTCGGGCGCCAAGGTGTACTACGCGTACTCCACCAAGACCTCCACATACGAGTACACCGACATACCGTTCCACAACCAGTACTTTCACATCTCCATGCTGGACTACAACGCCCGGGAGAGGGCGCTGTACGCCTGGAACAACGGCCACCAGGTGATCTTCAACGTAACGCTGTTCCACGTCATCAAAACGGATGACGACGAGTCCTAGACGGTCGGCACGACGCGGTGTGTAAGCCGACACCGTCTGTGAAGTGAGGGAGCTCTGATGTGGAATGTTTGATTTCAAATGATGCCGAGAACTTTGTTTTTCTTAACAATTCCTATGGATTTCTTTCGGGGATAATTTGCTGAATTTTGGACCCCAGTGACTATAAGACATCATTTTTTTTTGCTGGAGAACAAAGTCCAATACCTGATTTGCCAAGTGTTGGTTGTGCCTCCGAAATACATGTTGCTTTTGCATGAGTGTTTACATTTCGTCTCATGTGAAATACTAAAAAAAGTGGCTTTGTTTCTGTTGCAGCTCACAATGTGTTTTGTGCGTCTAAAACCCTTGCAAATAGCTGCTGCAATATGAAAATAGCTTACCACTAAATATAGCAGAAACCCTTTTAAAGTTGGAACATAACAATGTTGTACTTATGTATGTCACTGTGTGGGAAGTCAATTTGTATTTTTTTTCATAAAAAAGGCAACCATATAAAATAACATTGTGCTTGTGTCACAAAGTGTTTTTTTAACAACAAAAAGTGCAGTCGCATTGATATACTGAATCTATTGGTAGGATCTCTGGTAGGATCTTCCTCAGATGAATTATAGACCAATCAGCATTTCCACAGTTTGGAAAGTGTGTGAAAATGCCCCCCTTTGTTGGGTGTTTCTTTCAATTGGAACATGCTTGAGAGGTGTGTCGGAGTAGGACAACGTTGTCCATGAGTGTGTACAGGGAGTCCACCCATTCCTTACAGCCTGATGGTCATTGTGAGATGCTTCTTGTCTTTTCAATCATAGCAAGTAAAGTTGAAGCATAGATTATTAATAGCACTCAAGCAATTCCCATCCAACCCACCACACGATAAGTGCAATGTCCAAATGTCCAAAAAATATGAATCTGTATTGACTTTCATTCTAGCGACGTAAGCCTCCCCCTTGCCACCCCACCTGTCTGTTTTTCACAGCACCCAGCGGACAAAAAGAGAGAGAAAAACAATCACTTCCAATTGCTGCACCCAATCAGAAAGGGCTCTGGAACAAGACAGTGGAGAAGGCATTCATCTGTTGATTCTCTATTCTCTATTCTCTATTCTCTATTTGCTTGCTTTCAAACCCTCGGCTGGCTGGAAAGCTGGTTATAGCTATCAGGTGAGCCGGCTGGATGCAGACAGATTTTCCGGAAGGATCAGAGTATATCACACTTTATATGTATGTGTTTGTGTGTGTGTGTGTGTGTGTGTGTAGTGGGGGGGGTTGGTGACCGAGCTAGAATTGGTGGGTGTCATATCACAAAGCACCAATGTGCCAGACCTCTCAAGAGATGTTCTGCACAGGGTGCAACGCTCAAATGCTTGCAATTCAAAAGTATGGCTTCAGTAATGAGAAATCTCTTTAATTTATGGTTTCATACTCAATTGAAGGCTGCTTTCGAAACCAAATGCTTTATCAGTGAGGTCCGAATAGTATATATAGTACTGACTTTAGCCTTACACGTTATGTCCTGTCAGGGATCAATGAAGTAAAATCTTATCTAAACTTATAATGGTTAATTAGAGTGAGGATGTTTTGTTATACCAGAGACTACGCACTGAACAATTGACCCGTTAGATGATGAATGTTAACAGTGTTTTTCTTAATCATTTGGAGGCATTCATTCAGACTGTAGACCGTCGATGGGTGAGCCCTTTAATGAGCTCTATGTTCTGTACCGAGTGATCTCTCTTCACTGCACTGCAGCACAATAGGCCTACCTGTCAAAGAACACTTAGCCCACAATAGCATTATGATAATGCTGTCAGGTTAAATAACGTCTATTCATCCTGTCTCTCTGCCACACCGGCCCCAGGTGGGTCACCCTACTCCTTTCAGAGCTAATGCAGAATAAACTTAAAAAAAAAACAAAGACAGACTTTGATGTGACCGGGACCTTGGTCTGAGATCGTCATGTGCCAACTCACATCCCAAAAGAGGTTGTGATAAAAGAATCCTGATCCTAGGTGTAGAGAGACAGGCATATGCTTTGTGTATATATGAAGAGCTGAAGGGACCGAACGCGCCCTTCAGCCACGGCGTTTGCCCTTCCTCAAACAACGCACATGAAGGACCCAGGAAATGCTTTTGTCCTGATGTAAAGAACCCGGGCTCTAGAGGAGCCGGGGGGCGGGGGTACAAGGTTACACGGGATGAGACTCCACGTGCCTAGGAACTGTCTGAGTCACAAAAAGAATGAGGATGGCTTTTAAACTAATAATAATTAAAAAAAGCCCATTTGTACGTCATTCACATTCAAAAGACTGTTGTGTTGTGCGTTTTGCATTAAGTGAATCCACCATGCTAATCTGGCACTGACTCAGTCCTGGTCCCAGTTTCAGATAGGAACATGGAAGAGCCAGCATAAAACATACAAATAAAGATATGGAAAATGGATTCCAAGGTGTTCTACAGGTAAGAAGGCCTATATGTTTACTTCAAAGCATCAAAACAAAGAAAATAGAAAGGTTTGGTCCTATCAACAATGGCTCAAGTCCTGTTGAAAAGCAGTCCAGGTCTGATGATTTTGTGTATTCTTTTGATACTGTCTCTGATGTAGTCGGATTCATGCAGACCTCCAATTCAAAACCCAGGATGAATAGTAGTATTTTCTCTAGTTTTACACCCACGTTGCACCGTAAACAAACACCTTCCTCAATGTAGAATTTGTTTTATTCACAACCAAACACAAGGAAGAAGGAAAACACTTGACATTGTATTGTTTTTGTGTGTGTGTGTGTGTGTGTGTGGGAGCGCCTGTGTGTGTGTGTGTGTGCGGGAATGCCTGTGTGTGTGTGTGTTTGTGTGTGTGTGTATGTGTGCGTACGGGAGTGCCTGTGTGTGTGTGTGTGTGTGTGTGTGTGTGTGTGTGTGTGTGTGTGTGTGTGTGTGTGTGGGTGTGTGTGTGTGTGTGTTCGTGCGTGCGGGAGCATGTGTGTGTGTGTGTGTGTGTGCGCGCGGGAGCGTGTGTGTGTGTGTGTGCATGCGGGAGGGCGTGTGTGTGTGTGCATGTGGGAGGGCGTGTGTGTGTGTGCATGCAAGAGCATGTGTGGCTGTGTGTGTGAGAGTGTACGTGGGACGTGGTTGAAATGAGAAAACAGAGGATATGAAAGTCTGCTTCACTATGGGATTGGCTGCTGGTCCCTGAGTGGAGCGGGCGGCCGCTTGCCCTGATGTTGCCTGAAGGATGGAGGATACATGTCTGGGTCCTACGGTGAGGAAGCAACACAGAGCACTCTGCCAGCATCAGTTCCAGCCTCTCCACTATTGGTCTTATGTCTGTCAAAAGGGAATATTTAGTTTTGTTTGCATCTTAGTGACAGAACGTATAATGAAAATAATTCTTGACATGGCTTGCTCAGAATCTGACTTCATTTTAACATATGTGGTGGCACTTGTGGGTTTTTTGTGGCTGTGCCCTTGAGACTGAGTGGTTTGTGTGTGTGTATGTGCATGTGCATGTGTATATGTGCCATTCCCACCTGCCCAGGTGATGAATGGGAACCCTTGTCAGGGGCAGTGGGCGATGAGATTTACACCGAGCGAAAGTCAAAGGAGAGAAATCAATTAAGAAGGAAACATGCAGACACAAATCATGCCGGCGTACATGTCAGCAGCCGCAGTGGGCACACAGGGGGCGGCTTCTGGTACCATGGGAGGGTTTATATTTTACTTAATACCTGCCTGCGCTAGAGTTTTGGATACCAATGGTGTCCGTCTTGCCTTCGGCACGTCTGGGTGCTGAAGAAACTATTGGTTGGTAAGTGTGTGTCTAGACAAAGAGGTATTGTGAAGTTAAACAACAAAAAGCTCTGTTGTAGAAATTGAGGAGTTCATTCTTGTATTTCGGACTTCAACTTTATTCTAAATTGGTATGTTTTTTTTGCATTCAAATACAAAGTTTACATTTTTGAACTTTGATCTAAGAGGCAGGGTTTGGACCGGAGCCGTGTGGTGGGCCCAGGGTCGGCCGACGCTAGGAGTCATTTAATACAATTCATTACGTCATTACCTTATCACTCGATCATTTCCAGCAGATTTACTTTGGTGGTGTTTGAGTGATGTCAGCGGTGCTTGTTTTTTTCTCATATTGCAAGTTGTCAGATACATCTTCTGGTTTATGTTCTTCATAACATAATCCAATGAATGGGTTTGTTTCTCTCCCCTGGCTTTATTCTGTGTTTTTACTTGAGCTTTTTCCACTTTTATCTGGGCCAGTGGCCCTTGTGCACTTAATGAATAACATTGAGTTCACCTGGAGCTTGGATCCCTGCAGTACTCAGTACGCTAACATATTGCGATGATGCTTAAAGGGTCTTGGAGAGGGATTACTGATGACTCTAGGAAAAATCAGAACCATTATCAAAGTGTGATGCATTGCTTTGTGATTGTCTGGTCAGATTAAACACCACACATGCATGAGATGGTATTATTATTTAATACCGGCAGTTGAATCTGCTTATTGGTTCTTCAAACAGAAACAAAAAAAAACATTTTAACTGTTGAAAGATATGCAGTGGAGTCTCAGAAAAAAACGGTGCATTTTGTCTATTACTTATATGATCTAGAATCATTAGATGATAAGGTAACATAAAAAAGTAAAGAAATCTAAATTATGCTAATTAGTATTCCTGCCTACTCACCATGTGCAACCCTTTCTAATGAGGAATCGAGATCTTGACTTTTATCTTTACTGAATTGATGTCCTTTAATTTCTAACCTTTTTCTTCTGATTTATTTGGGCTTGGAAGATAAATGGCTTGCATCCAGTTTGATTGGCAAGTTTGGCCAGTACTGTTGAGGTGGGAGATCTCTGGAGGTCCAGGGGAATCAGCCAGAAAGAAGGGTTGATCACAGGGACCTAAATGGCTGTCGAAGGCTATTCATACAATACAGTACGCTATGGTTTTTAAGAGCCCTGAACAGAAGTGCACCAACCTACATTGTCCCCAAAAGCTGAGGTATAGTCTGCTAGAGACTCAATAACAGGAAAACAAAAAAAAAAAAGGTTTCTTTTTAGGAAGGTAACGATCATTTCAAATGTTATTTTACCAGTTCATGGTCAGTGATGTGAGATCAGATATGTTTTTTATTAACATGTAAGTCTTCATGTTTGACGATCCTACCGTAACCTTGTGAAGAAAAATGATCTTTCCTTTCTATTGGTGCAATCTCCTTTACCCCCTCAAAAAAGTCAAAGTCAAACCGAGCCGAGTGGTAAATAAGCCCTATTTCTTCTAGTAAAATACCCCATATAATTAAAAACACATTACACTCAAACACATAAACATGCCTACTGACACACTCAAAATTTAAATTGGGCCATAGATATTGTAAATAGAGTTTCTTGCATTGGGGAGGCAGCAGTCCCAGTCTGCACTCCCTGACTTAATGAGAAGTGAATGTGGTCTTGGTTGGTTTCTCTGTGGATTGATGTGAGCCAAAAGAAAGCGCCGGTGAACATAAAAGAGAATTCTAGAGTGGAACACCCTTAGGGGTTAAGATGGAGGCACATGCTGCGTGTTTTTCAGACCGACTACCTCAGATTGCGACGACAGGTACGATCCATCATGATGACATAAAGTATACCAGTCCTCCATGATGTAATATAGGTACGAGTCCACCATGATGTCATATAGTTACCAGTCCACCATGAGATCATATAGGTACCAGTCCTTCATGAGATCATATTGGTACCAGTCCACCACAAGATCATATAGGTACCAGTCCTTCATGAGATCATATTGGTACCAGTCCACCATAAGATCATATAGGTACCAGTCCTATATGAGATCATATAGGTACCAGTCCACAACAAGATCATATAGGTACCAGTCCTTCATGAGATCATATTGGTACCAGTCCACCATGAGATCATATAGGTACCAGTCCAGCACAAGATCATATAGGTACCAGTCCTTCATGAGATCATATAGGTACCAGTCCTTCATGAGATCATATAGGTACCAATCCACCATGAGATCATATAGGTACCAGTCCACCACAAGATCATATAGGTACCAGTCCACCATGAGATCATATAGGTACCAGTCCTTCATGAGATCATATAGGTACCAGTCCACCATGAGATCATATAGGTACCAGTCCACCACAAGATCATATAGGTACCAGTCCACCATGATGTTTCGTAGAGGTACAAATCTACGCTGCCTTATACTGAGACTCATAAAGTAGCGCATTATCATTATTTTTTCTTTTCATCTATTTTCTTTCCCCACAGATTTTCACTCGCACACACACAAACACACACATACCCACAGACGCACATACACACACATGCCTGATGCCTGAGGGCATTTTGTCTCTCCAATTAGATTCAATAACCTGTAAGAACCTGTGTTAGGGAATGTAAACATAAAAGCACAAATAGCATGTACTCGCATTTTGCATTCCTTAATAAATATATAATATATGTACCTTCATTGGTTGTTAATGTGAACTAGTGTATTACACCACAGCCATGCCTCAACTCCTGGTTCAAAGCAATACCTCTGTCAACTTGAATACACAAAACATCTTAAAGAAAACTACAAAAGGGGAGAATGGTGAATGTTCCCTTCAATTAATGTAACCAGAAAAGTATTAAAGATTTGGTTTTGGGGATAGCACTTCCCATCCTCCATGAATTGATAGAAAGCCCGCAGTGTTATCAAGTGAATAATTTGTATTCTAAGCTGAACACCAGGGTCCTAACAACAGCAAACCGGTGTCTGTTGTTGTTAGTGAAGACCAAAACCACGGTGTGACAATGGTATTCACAAGCAAGTGAAGGGACAGCAGGATACAAAGGAGGTATACAGGTTTGAACCAGGAGAGCCAGAATTCAGTCCTCAGTTGAAGGACAAATAGTCATACTATGGGTGCACTGCACTTGTAGCAGGGGGCTACAGGCAATTACTAGCATCAAAGGTAAAAGGTCTGCCTCCACCATCATGGACGCAGTCAGTCAGGATGGGGACGGGGCCTCAGAACAATCAGACTGACATATTCGGTAAACCCTTAAGACATGAAACAGTGAGGCAGTGAGGCAGCTGGCCGTGACATCTGTCTCGCTTTGGCTTCACTCAGATCCCGCACAGAACAGCTGACACCGTTCCTCAAATACACTTTCATGATCCTCTTTCATTGCCACTGTCTATGGTTCAAAGATTTAGCAATATAACCAAATACAAATATAACCGCAAGCGGTGATTAACAGGGTTCGAGCAAAATGAAAAGTCAAGAACACACTATTGGAAGATGTATAAATATGACATAATTATGAAGGAAAGATGTTGATGTTCCCCTTAATGCGCCTCAGCTTTCAGGTGACTGGGCTGCAGAGAAATGGCCAAAATTCATGTTCAGCATTGTCTAATCGTGATTCGAACTCTCAAACTAAGGATCACCAGCACAAGTCATTATCCCATTGAGCCACTGACAAAACTGAAAGGTAGCCTCATTTACATGGTGAAAATGTCTATTGATAAGCACACAACAGCCAGAAAACTCCAAGCACACAATTCTCAAGTGAATCAAGGGCTTTCTTTAAAGCATATACCTGCAAAATCTTTGAAATTCTGGGGAAATTAAACATTTATAGACAAGAAAACTAACAGAAGAAATATAAATATGACAGTTAATTATGAAGGAAAAATGGTTGACGAAGAAGTTCCCCTTAATGCCATACTGTGTCTTGGCAGTCCGATTCTTGGCAACTAATGAACCGGAATGTTGTTTGCCTGATGAATTTCAGGCACTGTTCAATGTTGTGTTTCTTAAATGAGTGGCAATGACAGAATGTCATGTTCAGCTTGTTCATATTGCTCTAATCAGAATTCAAACTCTCAACCTAAGGAACACCAGTAGACGGTATTATCCCGTTGTGCGACTGCCATTCCTGAACTGCATGAAGCCTCATTCACATTGCGAAAATGTTGATTGATAAGCACACAACATCAATACAACAAACAATAGGGGACCAAGCAGCTTCGCTGCTTGGACCCCTAATGGTTGATATTGTTTGGATGGCCTGGGCGAGTGAATGATCGATTTTCAGAATGCTACTCAACTTGAAACCCCTCAACTCTGGATTTCAAGTGACGGCATCTACGTCAAGCACATCCACCAAGGACCCTGTTGACCTGGCCGTTCAGCGTGATAGCAGTTGAACCAGTCTATGTCTGTTCGTATAGGATGAAGCTGAGCTGTATGCTAGCCGAGTGAACTTTCCTTCTCTGCCCTATTTCTATAAAACTTCTGTGCAACTACAAACATAATTCACACTGCAAATCAAATATGTGTAGAACCGTGTATGTGTAATGTGCCCATCCATTGAAAACGGACTCTGTTTAATGAGGCAATTGATATGGGCCCTTCTATAAGAAGCTGGGTTTCCAGATTATATGGATATGTTAAATCAGAACTTTCAGGTTGGATTCCTCCTCTGCTCCCTGAGCCACGGGGTCTCCGGTATGGCAAGCGCAGGGGTTTGGGGGTTTCGGTGTGTATTTTAAGATTAAACATAGGTTAAGATAAACCAATAAACTGTCTGCTGAACGCTGGATGGCTTTAACTAGCGTCGCAGAAACTGTCCATACTTAGGTGGTGCAAAGGACTGGAATTCAACAAAATAAGCGCTGAAATAGCAACGACGGCATGGGAATTCCTTAATCAATCATAGTTTCTGGGTGCTGTCGTGAATGCGTAGAGAATGCTTGGAGAGGTTCAACCTCTCCGAGATTGAGTGAACCCGTTCCTCGAGATTTAAATCAGCTGATCTGACACTGAAATTGCAGTCATTCCAGGGAAGAGCTACCCTTGAGTCTTTCTGATATAGGTTGAAACGTTTCCTAACCTGCTTCTTGAAACAGGGCCCTGGAAATAAATTAAATAAATGATATGTTGGTAGAATATTGTGTTATCAAATGAAAAGCGTTGAAGTCTATTTACCTCAGCTCCCCTGTCACTTGCTAATTGGCACTGAGAATGCAGTGAGCTGCATGGTGGGCAAGCGGGGGGGGGGGGGGGGGGGGGGGGTTAAGTTGTAGATCTACCAAGCGGCTAGGTCTCTCCGCTCGCCGGATACCGTATCCCGCGGTGACAAGTGTCTCTGCCGTTAAACACCCACCCCCTCCCCCGTCCACCCCCCACACAGCGAACCCAGCAGGAGGGCATTTACAATTAGTGTTTGCCATCTTAATTGCATCTGTAGGAGCGATAACTATAAAGGTTTATTTCCTTCGTTGTCGGAAATTGCCAGGAAATTTAAGAAGGGGGTTGAAGAAAATAATAAAGATAGAAAAAAGGCAGGGCCGAAATGATGTCTCCTCATCATCCCCCCTGCAGCAGGGAGTGGAGAAACCGGACGGCAGGAAGGTGGAGAGTGAATGTTAGGCTGGAGAGGGGACTTGGTTTGCTGCCATTACATTTTTTTCATAGCAAAGTATTACACAGCAAAACAAACAGAACTGGAATACACCAGTGGCCCTAACTTCCCTCTGAAGTAATGCAGCATCCCCATCAAATGACTGAAGGATTACAATACAAAAAAGCTGTATTTTCCAAGTCTTTTAAATGAAAGTTATGTAAAGTAACACAGAGACACTTAAGAGCCAGCACAGGAGACAGCACTGTTCCACAAAATTGCATAAACATGCCAAGAATTCAGGGCATGCTGAAAATATCATTGAAAAGATTATCTTACTCGAATCACAGCATGTGTTTTTACAAATCTGTACAGACAAGTTGAAAAGTATTAAAAAATATATAATGTGTAAATATTTAAATTCTAGATATAATGCATTGGTAAGAATGTAAATCAAATTTGCAATTGTGAAGTGCGTCTGTCTAGTGGGAGTGGTGGGGTAGAGGGAGGCAGCCCTCCCACTACCTCCAGGCTGTGCTTGGTCTAGTACCTGCTTCTATCGGATCATTCTCAGGAGTTGGTAACGAAATAGCAAAGAAAGGTCCATTGAGGTCCCTTCCTCTCTCCCCCATCCTCTCTCCCCCTTCCTCTCTCGCCCACTCTCTCTCCCCCACCCTCCTCCCAGAACACACCATTACGACACAGTCTTCTCCTCACAAGACGCTTGCACGGTAAAACCCCTGCATGAATCTTATCATCCGTCGACTCTCATTAGCTACCTGTTCCTGGGAAAGTTATTCACAGTGAGAAAATAGCATGTGATTTTTCAAGCCCCCCTGGTTAAATTTTACAGAGGCCCACTTTTGGCAATTTGCAGTGAGGAGAAATCACAATGAAATAATAGTTCAACTCCAGCTTCCACTTATCAGGGAGATAGTTATCACTTCTGGGAGCCACAGAGGTCCTTAATTGTTTTTAAACTCTCTAAAACCAAAGCAAGGTAGGTGTGAGGAAGAGCCAAGAAGTGTTATATAGTAAGCCTCAGGCTGCGTTGTCCTCACTATGTGCTTAAGGTCACCCCTACACCACAGAGCCATCCTTTGATACCACCAGATCCCAGTGAAAGGTTTGGTTTGATGGGTTATGCTAATCATGGACATTAAAGTTCATGTGTTCTTTTTCTATCGTCATTTAGATTTTTAAGTGCAACATAAAAAAGACAGTTAAATGGTTGGATTATAACTTTCCTCCATTGTGCCATTTTAGAGCATAACTAATGTTTTCTGTGGCGTAACATAGCTGCAGTGATAATGTGCGATACCGTGGAAAGAAATGCAGCAGCTACAGATGGTAAATTGAGGTTGTGTGTGAATCATAGTTCAAAAACATGAAGTTCTGTTAAGGTCTACACCTCTATATTATAACTATGGATAGTATCTTATTTTATGTCATCAGAATCTTGTTGTTTGTAACACTGAAAAAGGGCAGGTACCGGCTTGGCTTGCTGCTCCCGACCAAAGAGCAGTTTAATATGCAGAGCCGCATCTTTGCAACGAGATGAGTCTCAAACACGCTGACAAGATGTCAAGCCGAACAGTCCGGTTTTGACAAACTCCCACGTTCATCTGTGATATGATTGCCCTTTTATCAGACCCGCAAAAAAAAGAAAACGAACCCTTCAGTGGCAGGGGACGGCCATGTTAAATCAACCCTCTCTCTCTCTCTCCTGCACCAGGGTGGGGACGGAGGAGGAGGCCCCGGGCTATTATGACGGACTCTTATTGCCATAGCGCCAGAAGAGGGACATTGCTGAAGAAGACAGCACTCAAGTGACTTGTGGATTTAAATGCCTTTCAACTGCTGCGCAGCATAACGCGGGGCGGACTTCATCGTGAGTTTATGCAGGGACAGGGATGGCATTAAGCATGCAAATCAGATCTTTTAAAAGGAAAATAACATTTGCTGGCATTTTCAAAGCTCAGCATAATTAAAGCAACAGTTGCTGAGCTGCTGTTGGTCCCAAACCACCCCCCCCCCCACAGACACACACACACACACACACACACACACACACACACCCCACAAGCATTTTGTCCTTTTGCCCGATGCAAGTAAGCAACATAGAGCCACTGTAATTACATAACGGCATTTTTTTTTCTGTAAATGGGCCATGATGAAATCGGAAGAAATGTGAAAAGCAGACATTCAAACGTCTCCAAAGGATATGTTCACCAAAAGTATGGTTCATCATTAGCCATGTTTTTTCCACACACTTTATTTTCTCAAGTGATTTTAGAGTTCGCAATGAGGGTGCCGGGGAGAAGACAGACGGAGAGGACAAGGGAGTAAATTAGTAGACGACAAAAAAAAAAATGGTAAGCCACATAAGGCAAGGCTCCCTTCCACTGCTTACTTCTAGAAGGGGAACTATCCGTATTATTGTAGTCAAGAATGCTCAGATTAATCTACTCTGCTGGGTATCTGGGTTGACCCCACCACCCCCCCCAAGACAGGCAGTGTGTGGTCAGTGATCCTGGGAGGACCTCACGGTGTTAAGAGCCTCTGCTCTTCACACTAAGGGGTAAGGATGGAAGGATGCCCCCAGCTCGGTGCTCCCCTTCCCGGTAAGGTTAGCAGGCATGACCAGCAGTGGGTCCCAGGGGGCCATTACCTGTCGCACTGCCATCGGATCTCAAAGGGAGATATGGTTGAGTAAATTGAAGAATAGATGGAAGGATGGCAATACAGGAAGGGTTTTTGTCTTCGACATTGGGCTTAGCTGTGCGGGATGTTAAAAAAAAGAGTTTTTTTTCTTCTTTCTTTTTGGCATGCACATGGTCAGAAGTAATCCATTCTCCATTTTAATGAAATCTCTTTTGTTTTTATTGCTGTTGTTCATTTATGATGGATTAGACCGAGAAGCAGCTAGTTAACTTAATAAAAGCTAATTGGCTTGTATAAAAGAAAATAAGAAATATTTGCAGGAGACATTGGGGCGAGCAGCTACATATTAGGATGGGGAAATTTAATGAATTTTCATGATTACTCGACCTGGACCGTAAAAGTTAAACATTAACATTTGAAATTACATTACCCTGCTCTCAGATCCTCTCGAAACCCAGAGATTAAAGTTTGCACTTCACAACGCGCATCAAATATCCCTGTATTCTTGCCAGCAGTGATAGTCCTTTTTTAAAAATCACCAGCCAATCAGATATAACAACTAAGTGACGCCCTTATTAGGGGTCCGAGCAGCGAAGCTGTTTTGCCCCTATTGTTTCTGTAACGTTTTTTTTTCCCCTTAAATTCTGTAAAAATCATACTGCAGATTATACCGTAAATTGAAAACTCTTGAAATATTCAGGTATGGTTACCAATAACCCCCTCTACCCATAAACCCAAATTTGTGTTACTGCACCCAAAGGTGGCGCTATTGTAAAAGATGATGAATTAGGCTTATTTCTCCTCACCAGGTTGACCTGGACTCAAAATTCTTTCAGAATATTAATCTCTAGAATCAGACGCATTTATAAAATCCACAATTTTTTATTAAAGCTAAAAATGATATTTAAGAAAGCCCTTAATTCATTTGAGCAATGTTTGCTTGGAGTTTTCTTGATGTGGTGTGCTTATCAATAGACATTTTCACCATGTGAATGAGACTACATCTGTCAGTGGCTCAATGGGATAATGCCTTGTACTGGTGATCCTTCGTTTGAGAGTTCGAATCCCGATTAGACAATTTTGAACAAGCTGAACATGACATTCGGCCATTGCTCTGTCACCTGAAAGCCGAGGCACTGATTTGAGTAAGGGGAACATCAACATCTTTCCTTCATAATTATATGTCATATTTATATATCTTCCATTAGTGTTTTCTTGACTTTTCATTTTGCCCGGACCCCGTTAATCACCACTTGCGGTTATATTTCACTTTGCTCTTGCAAGTATGGTTGAAGGTAAATAAAAATCATAAAAGGGTTGCCATTAATTCTGTGGAAAATAATCATAAACTGAACTACCAGCCCTGATTAGTTCTATAATCTTTATTTTGGAAGATCTTATTGGCTACTCTCCTCACACTTTCCTTCCCCACCTTCCACCCTCTCTCTCTGTCCATCTCTCTCTCTCTCTCTCTCTCTCTCTCACCCTTGAGTCCACATGGAATCGCCTGGCAAGGTTTCTCCCTCACTCGTGAGGTCGCAGTCTTTCTGGAATGACACTTTAAGGTAGTGAGGGCATTCCCGAAATCAACTCAATTTCATCTAACCATTTTCCATTTAGTTCAGCATTATCTTCACAAGTGGAATTAACCACGAATTGAAATACAATTGTATATATTTGGTTCAAATGATGTTGTTTAGTCAATAGACCCTTGAAGTGTTTCTGGTTAACATTGCATATATCAATCCAATTTCAAGGTTTCCATCTTAGACTATTATCTGCACTATCAGAATGACATTTCAACATCAAACGTTTGAGAGAAGTACAACGTTGGCCTAGATGTATTTGGCAGTGTGAAATACAGTCTTTTCCTTTTTTTGGTGGTATTGTTTTGAGAGATGGTTTTCATATCAAACACAACGTACAGTTACCACAGAGACATTTGAGAGAGAAGCAAGCATTTTGTAGTCCAATCACAGATATGTGTTAGGCAGTACTACTTTGTATACCCACTTAGTTTAGTAACTATACAATGATTACAAAGTAATCTGCAAAACTTCCTTTAAAGTATCACAAATCTACTTTTCTTCTCTTTTTATCTCAGCTGCCATATACTGTGTAGTCTGGTATGGGTGGTATGATGGTATCTCTTGGCCTCCTGATGGTTTCAGCCCTGTGCCCCGCAGCGCTAGTGTAATTCAAAAGCTCTTTGTTAGGGCTACTTATCTGCAACCTTTCTCCTTCCAGTACTTTGTGACTTGTTTACAAATGACCCCCCGCTCCCACTAAAGATTGTAATTTTCTCCACAACTGGTCCTATTTTTTCTCTCTCAATTCTATGCCTTCACCCAAAAATGCGTCCATTCTCTGTCTGTGTATTTATGAGCCTGCCTCTTATCGATCACATCTCCTTTGTGTTTGTTTGGTGTTTGAAGTCTCAACACTGAGTTTTGATATTCTAGCTTTTTATAGATTGTTTCTTCTGTCAACAGCCATCCACAGTGCAGCTTAATTAGTTGGAAAGCACTTAGAAAAGGTTTTAAGATATATTTAAAATATTTTTGCATTAATGAAAAAAATATATATTTTGACGATAAGCACAAGGATTACCATAAATTACACTCCATCGATCATGACATATCATTAAGAATACATTTATCTTCAAGGGAGCGATGCGATGCTGCTAATGTGTTAAGTAAAGCAGGGATTAGAGGGCCATCTGTCTCGGGGATATCCCTGTCAACCCCCAGCGCTGCTGTCTGTAACAGACCACCTTCAACCTGCTGGTCTAGTGACACAGCGCCGTCACATGAATGACACGAGAAGGACAGGGAGAAGGTGACTAGAAGAATATCATTATTCTGCTGTTCCTCTGAGGCAATGCATTAAAGTAAAATCATCCATCTCCCCAGTTCTATCTCTATCTCTCTGTCTGTCGCACTCTATGGCTCTATCTCTTACTCTCTAAAGGCAAAAGCCAAAATGAAAAGCAATCATATTTAAAGAAATAAGATAAAGTGAGTGAGTAAGTGCCTGCACAATTAAATACTCAGTGAGATCTTGGGAATTTGTTTACGCAATGATTTTCCAACATGTTTCCAATGGTGCGTATCACAACAGTACGGACACAATCTAAGCACCAATTGTGCTTAGATTATGAACGAGCTTTGAGTCCACACCCCATCAATGCCTAGCCTAGGACCCAGACAAATGTCCAAGCTCAAGTTTATGCTCTGGCATAGTGGTAAGGCCCTCCTGGTCAGACAAATCACATGATTCGTTGCTGAAAGGCCGCGAATTGTGTCGAGAGGCATTTTGTTCTGCTTCCGTTAATAGTGCTCCTTGGAAATCGACCCTAATTCCACACGAATGTGCATTTGTGAAATGGTCTGGCGATGTCAGGCTTATCAACTCCCTTCATTTACCAACTATGGTTCTCATTATTCCCATAATTACCTACATTTCTCATTAAACTGTTTCTCATTCATAAACATGAGGGTTTGCTTCATTCATTTATAATACAAAGAGAAAGTGAAACAACGGTGAAAGTGGTGAAAAAGTCAATCCTACTAATTACATTTAGAAAATCACTTGCCACTGCAAATTGTGCTTTTCCTTTTGGCCTGTTGAACTGCAGAGCACTGGGAAAAGCATGTATCGTGGAGTCAGGCGGATAATACCCTTCCACAACCCTGATTATCACACGGCTTAAATTGGACTGGTATATCCCTAATCCCAGTGGCGATTTTAGCCTGAAATTTCTGGTGGGGCAAATTTATATGACGTCATATTACGTCACAAAAATAGAGGTAGCTGATTATTATAACAGTAGGCCTACGTATATAGACCAGTCAGGTATACTATGGGCTGCATTTTGAGTGCCAGCAGGGAGCAGACATCCTATTTCAAATACATTTCACATGCTTTAGCGCTCAGTACGACACAAAGATGTTGCCTATAATAATAATAATAATATTGCATTATATTTTAAACGCACTATTCGTTCCAAAGAATCTCAGAGCGCCAACATGGTACGCACTATAATATAGCATTAAAGTAAAACAATTAGACAGACACATAGCTTCAATAACTTCCATAATTTATTAAACAAAAAAGACGATCTCCTTCAGCTCAAAAAAAAAAAAAAAAAAGGTTTTGACTCACCAATGCCGATCACTTAAAAAGGAAGTTGGCTCGACGGTTCTTTGCTTGAGCAAACCTCTCGATTACTTTGTCGTTAAAATCCAGCAGTCCATTAATGAAGGTGTTTTCAATAGAAAGCATGGAGAGGGCGTTCAGTCTCTTCTGTCCCATCGTGTTCCTAGTGAAAGTCTTTATCCTTTTCAGCGTTGAAAAGTTCCTCTCAGACTCCGCAGACGTCATGGGGGTTGTGATGATGATGCTGAGTAGAGTGCAGGTTTCAGACAAGGCCTCTTGCAGGTTGTTGTCGTCGTGAATGGCTTTGAACAGCAACAGTGCAGATTTCCCTGTGTGCAGCTCAGTGTGTCCGTAAAAAAGAGTCAGCTCAGTTTGCAGCTTCCCCTCGTTCATCAGAGCTGTGGGCCAGAGCTTGATAGCACAGGCGAGTTGGGCCTCCGGGAATTACTTAACAAACTTTGGGAACAGTGTGCAGTCCACCAGTTGTGCGGCAATAAGATGGTCACTCTGTGAGAACCGGTCCTCCACTTGCGCAATCATCGTATCACAGGCCTCCTTCATCACGGCAGGCGTATTTGTTTTCCTGCGCTTTGATGTGCCCGGCTCCTCACTGGCTTGGTTACCAATCTCATCTGCTTTCTCTCTGATTTCTTTCACGTGCACTTTGAAATTCTCCACTGCACGATTCACCCCAGATGCGTCAATCTCTCTTTTCTGTAGTATGCCATACAAAACATCCACTTCTGGCATAACTCTGGCAAAGAACTCCAGCAGCTGGAGAAACGTACGGTCCCGCAGGTGAATGGAGAGGCCGAATGCCTTGCTGATGGACACCTTGTCCCATCCTGGTTTAGTGCGAATGTTATCCAGACACTCCAGTACTACTCCAGTAGTAGTAGTGCTTTTAAAATTCCATCGGGTGCCGGGTGGCCGCGGGATCCGCCTGTCCGATGTCTCTGCCAGAGCAGCCGATCTTTTCGGTGAGGTGGAGAAGAACGTGGCAAATCCAGACAGATCAGCAAAGAACACCTTCAGCTCACTGATCCTGGATGCACATACTTGCTGCAGAATTAGGTTCAGCTGGTGTGCGTAGCAATGTACAAATATTGCGTTTTTGTAGCTTTCCTTAATAAGTACTTGCACGCCGCCTACACTGCCACGCATAACCGCTGCCCCGTCATAGGTTTGGGCAATGAGCTTGTCAGTCAGTCCCAGTGGGTCGAGGACATGTTTCATAGCAGTAGAAAGGCCAACGGCAGTTTTGTCCTTCACTTCAATGAACTCAGGAAACCGCTCTGTGACGCTGCTGTCCACCATGTATCTCAGGACTATGACCATTTGCGATTTGCATGAGGCATCAGTGGTCTCTTCCGCCTGGACAGCTACAAACTGGGTGTCCCGCAATTGCTTGGCCACCTCACACCTGTAGACCTCAAACATGCAATCCAGGAGTTCGTTCTGAATGGTGCTTGATGTCCCCTTGAACGTAGGCTCCGAATCGTAGTGACGTCTCAGCCTGGTGTCGCCCTCGCACATCGTTTCAAAAATGCACCTAAAAATGCCTGGGTTTACAGAGTCGGCTGACTCATCGTGACCACGCAGACCCAGTTCACACTTCCCACACAGCTTTAGGCACGATATCAGTCTCCCCAGTACATATCGGTTTTCCTCCGCCTGCTTGTTGTGCTCTAAAATGCTCCGCTGATAAGCACTGTCCAGCTGTGCCATGATGTTGACCCGTCCCAATAGTCCCAATTTCATGGCGCAATTGATATGAGCTTTGCTACTTTCATGCTTTGCCGTTCTTTCCGCCAGATGCTTCAGGTCTTTAAAGCCATCAGTGGTCCAAACTGAGTCTGCGTTAGTGGTATTTCCAAAAAGAAGGCATGGAAAGCAAAAAAGTGCTCTTTTGTTGTGCTCGCAGTTAGCCATGTCTTTCTTTCAAACCACTCCATCTTGAAATTTCGGTTCGTTTTCTCACCAGGCTGGTTCAGAATGAAGTCGTCTGGTCTGTGTGGTCCCAAACGTTTTATTTCTAAATTTTCTTCCAGCGGCAATGTGCTAAATTGCACCCTCAGCAAATAATCTACGTTATTCATTGTTATTCATTAATTAAAAAACTCTTTCAAAATTGTGTAAAATCTATCGATAGCGAACTCTTCTGTAAGTCTCCTGTAACTCCTGATCTCACTCTCACTGTATGTTTTTTTTGCTTAGTCTCGGGGTAGAGAGTTCTCGCGGGTTTCGCATTATCCCAGTCTACATTACGTAGAATACGTAGATTACGCAGTTAACGTCTAGGGGCAAATTTGAAATTGCCCCTAGCCTCAATGTTAACTTTGGCCGGTGTGGTTCGCGCTCATTGGTGTTTCTATGGTAACGGTGGGGCAGCGTGGGTCTTTGCCCCTCCGGAAACAGGAAACGGAAATATAGACATAACGTTCTTTCAAGCAAGCACACAGGCAGTAGAACACACGAATCAAATTACTCCAAAACAAGGCAATAATGCTTGTGAGTCAAGTTTATTCACACAAATATGTACGCTACTTTGCATATAAAAATATATATATAGTTTGCCACGAAGTAGGAATGGATTGAGCCTTCTGCTCAACAGTGCCATCTCGTGGGTCTGGTGGGTTACTGCCCCACCTGCCCCTAATGTAGAAACGCCACTGCCTAATCCCTTATATCACCCGGACACCTCTGTTCAATGGTTCTTGTTACGTCCACCGTGTGCATTTTGCTGTCTTGTTGTCCCTCTGTCATCATGGTCAGAAGCCAGTTCATTATCCACTCTACCAATCAGCTCATCCAATTTATCAGTTGCCAGAAATGGGAGGCCTGCATGTGTTATGTGCTTGCATATACTAAAAGCATTGATAGGATTGTTCGATTTTTTGCTATATATATATATATATATATATACGCATTTGTATATTGTCTTTCTCATGAACATTGGGAAATGTTTGTGGTCTGTTCCTGTCAGTCTGATCTCTTTGCCATTTCTTTGTTGCCCCGATGTGGTTTTGGGACAGGTTGGTAGACGCTCCTTTACACTTGCAGCGTAGTTCTTTTGTCTGCTTGGATATATTTGGTTAGTTAGGTTGGTTGCTACCCACCGTATTTATGTCCTAACCCTTTACTTTAGGTTATAGCTTTTCCTCCCCTTTGTGAGCTGATAGGTTAGTTAGTTTTGTTTTTGTTATTTTCTTTGGCAACAATTAAGTCCAAAGACGCTTGCTCGTGGTGTCATACATACTGTGGCAACCCCAGTGGTCGGGGGCTGGATTTCCCAATAAAGGATGCGCAAGCCTGGTGTCGGAACGAGGGCTTTTATTGAAGGACCGCTCAGAGGAATAAGGAAAATAATAAATCAACTAAGGTGACTTCCGCTATGGGGAAAAGGGGGGCGTAGGGTCTCCGGCCAGGCCCGTCTTGGTGTACCGGCGTGAATGCTGCTCCAGGCGTCCTTCCGCTATTCTTGGGGGAAAGTATTCCATGAGTTAGGGCAACAGCATGTCGGTCTCACCTCTGCGTCTCTCTCCCTTGACGGCCGTGTTCTCGGCCTTTAATACCCTCCTGCCGCCGCCTTCCCCCAGGTGATCTCACTCCCCCTGATCGTCTGTGCCTGCTTGATTGCTGGGCGGTTACAGCCGTGTTGAAAGGGATGTATCTCCCTTGCACTACTTGTCCATGGAGGGGGCACTGTTCCGTGCGTTGACTAGTTTCCTCCCAGTCCGCCGGCGTGGGGTTGCCACAATACTTTGTGTTTTATGTTCACCTGTCCACTTATCCCTCAGTTAATTAAATTTTTCATCATCTGTTGCTTCTAGTTTTTTTATTATTAATCACAGAACTAGCGAACCCATGTCATTTTTATATCTGTTACTATCCCCTACTGGGGGGGTTATCAGTTACATTGAAAGTATGGTTATTCATTTAGAATGACAACTTGGGGTTTGACGTGTGGCGACACATGGTGGATACGTCTTGGTTGAGTGGAAGCATGATTTAGGTTTGAAGTATGCAGGCTTTGTCATAATCTAACTTTTATCCATGTTATTTAGTTTTCGTTCTACCAGAGGTCCTTCGACTATTCCCCTCACTTCACATATCGTTACCATCTGCAATTACTTAATTCACTCTTCAACACTTTGTTCCCTTGTTGGTTTGTTATATTTTTCAAGTCCCTCTGTTTTTCTGTCCCCTCATTGTTGTTCCTTTGTATTGCGATTTTTCTATGCCAGTTCATGGAACTGCAATTTGTTGAGTGCTCTTTTTTAAACACCTTCTGTTACATTTCTAGAGTTCTCGGATCTGGATCCTTTCCCTTTGGTTCCTGACAGAACAAACCGACAACAACCATGGATTCAGCAGACGGATAAATGGAAGATTAGATATATGACTTATACAAAGTATACTCTAATCTTGAGTACAGAAGAGGCAGCTCTGAGAATGGCACAGAAGAAAGTATCCCCTAATCCCTGACCTGGGAAAATGTTACCTGATTTGGACTTCTTCAACATCCCTGATTCTCAGTCTGCGTCAAGGCCTGCTAGTCCATAGCATGCTAACCCCAATCATACCAGCCTCCAGCCTACACCACTACCTTCCTGTCCGGATTCTGCATTTCCTAAAGCCAAGAAACATTGTTTGGACCCTCATGTCCAGCATTCGCCTTTTGCATAGATGTGTGGCAATTTTTCGGGGGGGAAACGGGTTGTCTCAAGAAGAAGGCGTGGTCATCATGGATTCCGGCTCCATTGGCAGACTCAGCCGCCACCAGTACAGAGACTCAGAGATTCAGCCGTCCAGAGACTCAGAGACTCAGAGAATCAAAGACTCAGAGACACAGAGACTCAGAGACTAAGAGACTCAGAGACCCAGAGACTCAGAGACTCAGAGACTCAGAGACTCAGAGACTGAGAGCCTCAGAGACTCAGAGACTCAGAAACTTAGAGACTCAGAGACTCAGAGACTAAAAGACCCAGAGACTCAGAGACTCAGAGACTCAGAGACCCAGAGACTCAGAGACTCAGAGACTCAGAGACTCAGAGACTCAGAGACTTAGAGACTTAGAGACTTAGAGACTCAGAGACTTAGAGACTCAGCCGTCCAGAGACTCAGAGACTCAGCCGTCCAGAGACTCAGAGACTCAGCCGCCCAGGGACTCAGAGACTCAGAGACTCAGAGACTCAGAGACCCAGAGACTCAGAGACTCAGAGACTCAGAGACTAAGAGACTCAGAGACTCAGAGACTCAGAGACTTAGAGACTTAGAGACTCAGAGACTTAGAGACTCAGCCGCCCAGAGATCAGAGACTCAGCCGCCCAGAGATCAGAGAATCAGAGACTCAGAGACTCAGAGACTCAGTCGCCCTGCACTGCAGCTGTCAAGTACCACAAGGACACTCCCCGAACTCCCAGAAACCCTGTCGGCCATCACTGCCGGCAGGCTGCCAGCACTCCCAGAAACCCAGTGGTCATCTCTGTAGACCAACAGCCTGATATGAAGCTGCTGGTCAACAGTCCAGTTGTCTTTCCGGTCAACAAGCCTTGTTAACACCCTAGGTAGTTCCATGTCCTCTAGAGCGCTCCCTCCTACGTCGGTGCCCTCCAAAGTGCTCCCTCATTAGCGTCCCCTCCTACGTCGCCGCTCTCCTAAGTGCTCCCTCCTACGTCACTAGCCAAAATAGACATCATAATATAATAAATTTTGATTGTGGCTTGTGGACAGCCCAACTTCAGGCTTTACACAACACTAATAACTTTGCATTGGGGTTTAACTTCCTTTCCTGATATCTCATTGGCCTCTAGGGCTTGCCTGACAGGCAGAGGGTTCAGGGTTCAGGTTCACAATTCAAATTAAATGTATCATAAATAACATGAGTGACAGTTACATTTATAATGATTTGTAAATTATTATTGGTAGTTGTCACTTCACTTCACTTTGTTGATGAATACGGAAACACTGAAAATAATTTAAGATACTAAATAAGTTACAAAATCAATAGTAGAAATGTACATGTTTCTATCTTTGATTATTTATGTTAATATATATTTTTATTGTTCAATAGTTTTATGTTTATTTTTGCGTGTTTGTTATCCACAGGGTATGTCAGCCAATAGGGGGAACTGATCTTGATTGCCAAACAGCTTTTGGACCACAATTGGCCTGACATCCTCGGGGGTTTGAGGGCGATGCCGTCTGATAGTCAAGTCAATATCGACCTCCCCGCCCGACCTTGGGACGAGACATGTGTCATCTTTACTTCGGCAGGAAACTTTTGATCAAGGAGCAGCCACGGAGTGAAGCGAGGAACACAGGCTCGTCCTTCAATTGTTACTCCTTGTTGCACAATGAGTATTCTTCTTGTTTTATTCAAACCCAAACAGTGTGGAAGCAAATTTTCCCTGCAAAAATGTCTAAGGAAGATTCATAAACGAGACGAATGCCAAAGTAGGAACACAGGCAGCTGTTTTGAAGATGAAATAAGAATATACATTTATTAATTTTACAGTGACAGTTTGTACATAACATTTACATATTACATGATATGAATTTTTGCAAAGAAGTTGTCTTCAAGTTGACGCCCAATGATTACTGCAAGTCGGCCTAATGAATCTAATCACAGGATGGCTAATGAAAACATACGCCATCAGAGGGCAGTGTGCAATCTCATATGACTTTTTCTACAATTTGATTATTTTGAAGTCTTTAATAATTGTACATGTTACACAGGCTTTATAAAAAGCTTGCATATATTTAGCATAGTTTCAATGACTGTTAAATCAAAGAATTTAACAGCAGTGGTTCTCTGTTAAGAGCCCTACCACTCCTCTTGGAACAGTTGGCAAAAGCGTAGTCCGGAGGCACAGTGTTGATGGAGTGAAGACGAAGTGTAAATAGTTCAGATGAAGATCCATGTCTTGCTGCTAGGTCCTTTTCTCTTAAACGTTGGAAATAAATTATAAAAGAACAAACAACCTCAACTCTACCTACGGGAAACTAGGGACTAAAAAACTAGGGGAAAAAATAGGCAGATATAAAAAAAGTCAAAAGTATAATCAAATCTGTAAAATCTGTTTGGGTGCCTAGAATTAACAAGGGCTACACTAGCATGTTACTTCTGTGCTTCTGTGACTTGATGACGTAACCAAGGCATGGTCACTGCAAACAAGCTCAGGCAGTTCAGGAGATATGTTTTCTGTGGGAGAGTAACTCCTTTTGTCATGGACTTCATACTTTTATAAGACCTTATACATGGATAACACATTGAATGAAAGGGGATAATATGACCCCTTTAACTTCCCTAAAGGCTTGGGTACCTACATGGAAACGCCAATGTGTTGTTAGACGGAGGGTAGGGCATTGAGGAGGACACTAGGCTGGAATCTAAGCAGGGTCGCTACAAAGCATCATGTCTACATGTTTAGTGCAGTCATCGGTTGAGCCACGCAGCCACCCAGAAGAAGCTGACTGGACCAATAGTGTTGCCTTCTAAACATCCTCCAGAAATCAACTTTCTTTACCATTCCCACTGACTAGACGTTAATGAAACCATGATTACGAATTGGAAATTTGCCATATTTGATATTATTTTGGTAATTATTAAACAGTGAGATGTCATTCCGTTTCTTATAAACAATAGATATTCACCTGAAGATCTTGTGAAAAGTGCCTGATTTTTTTTTTGGTTTCCCTAAATATAATGTGGAATAATAAGGTACTTAACCTATTTTACTCGAATATATATAATATGTACATACTAAACTTCAGCTGACAAGCTGCAGTTTAACACAAGAGCTGCAGAATAAATCTGCACATTAAGAAACATGCAATCATGATAATTTGGGTTTGCTGGCCTTAATTAGAAGTAGAAGACTGGGGAGGGGTAAGTGAGATGCAGTGAGGAACAGAGGTTAATGGAAACTCTTCAGTCCATTCTCTTCAGAGAAAATGAGTTTATCTATTCTATTCTATTATTGCATTTTTCATAGTTCTCTCTGGCTAGTCTGCAGGGATCACATTCTGCTGAAAAAGTGAGGGTGCTGGAGACAGGTGGGGGTGCTGGAGACAGGTGGAGGAGCTGGAGACGGGTGGGGATGATGGAGACGGGTGGGGGTGCTGGAGACAGGTGGAGGAGCTGGAGACGGGTGGGGGTGCTGGAGACAGGTGGAGGAGCTGGAGACGGATGGGGGTGCTGGAGACAGGTGGAGGAGCTGGAGACGGGTGGGGGTGCTGGAGACAGGTGGAGGAGCTGGAGACGGGTGGGGGTGCTGGAGACAGGTGGAGGAGCTGGAGACGGGTGGGGGTGCTGGAGAGAGGTGGAGGAGCTGGAGACAGGTGGGGGTGCTGGAGACAGGTGGAGGAGCTGGAGACGGGTGGGGTTGCTGGAGACAGGTGGAGGAGCTGGAGACGGGTGGAGGAGCTGGAGACGGGTGGGGGTGTGGTCCGATCTGTCGTAACTCATTCTGTATAGGCAGGTGGCGTGCAGGAACATAGTTGGAACTGTTAGCCTAGTTTGCTGGGTCAGCTCTCTCTTATAGGGCATTGCAATTACTGTATGCACGATTCTTAGGTGCTTGACATAATTTATTTTATTTTACTCTGTTTTATTCCAAAGCAAATAGACTCCCTTTTATAGAAACACATTCACGTTACCTCTGAAAGTACACAAGCAATCAATTTGAGTTTGCAATAGGTCACAGCTGATGTTTTTCGATTGAGCAGCCTGGATGGATTGTTCATATATTTTGTATTCATCAGAAGGTGTTTGTCATGACACATTTATAAAAATTTGGTATGATCTGTATAGCATTTCCATTAAGATGCCTACACTCAGTAGCAACGATCCTTTTAAGTGTATATATAAGCAACTCTACACACACACAAAGCAGTTCTCTCTCTCTCTTTCTCTCTCTCTCTCCCTCTCGCTCTCTCTCTCTCTGTTGCTCTGCAGTATAGAGACAGAGAGAGAGAGAGAGAGAGGGCGAGAGAGAGAGAGAGAGAGAGAGAGAGAGAGAGAGAGAGAGAGAGGATGAGAGGGACATGACATAGTAAGGATAGCAGAGCACAAAAGAGTGTAAGAAGTGGGCCAGTCCAGCGACCACTTGGGCATGTTGGCATCTGTGTTTTAGTGTGTCTGAGTGTGTGCACGTGCGCATGTTGTTTCTTTGAGCGGTATGTGGGCAAGGATTGATAGTGCAAAGTGTACATAGGAGCATTTCTCTGAGCCATAAGGACTGTCGACATGAGCAGAGCCACCTTCTTCGAGGTAGGTCCAGCAGGACTTAACATACTGTATTAACATGTGCCAGTCTTATCTCAACACAGGCAATGGGACATGGAACGCTACATTGGGATATATGAATCCAACAATATGTACATGATTAGATATTGTTATAAATGTTTTTTGAATGTTATAACAACCATAGTAGGCTACTTTTTCATTCAATGAATAAAACAAATACAGAAGAAGTATTCACACACAATACTACCCTATTATAAGACCGGATGTACACAATCACAATACTAGAATACAACCAAGAAAACAAGTAATCAAACTACAACGACTCTATCCAGCATAGATTTAACATCTCAATGTTGTGTGCAAGGTTCAGAATCAGTAGTAGCCTATTTGAAATGAGGTCCTGGAACTGATGTTGTTAATACCAGTATATGTTTGATGCTGAAGGCCCATTGTCATATACTGTGTCGTATACCTTATTTCAGTCATGGGGGTGTTGTGCAACTTGTGCCACTCAAGCAAACATTGCTTTATGAGTGCTTTTTGAAGCCAGAAAGAAACTATAGGTGATTTGACTGTTGTCACCTGTCGACTGGGGAAATCATTATATTTTCGTTTAGAAAAAATCCTAACTTGTGATCGTATGAAACAACTTGAAAGTTTAATTAAATAGATGATGTCAATGCGACAGTTTTCATCAAGTTCTTTAAATTGTCAGTTTTACTTATTTGGGGCAGACAACACAGACGACAAGAGGCTTCATTACAGCCACAAAGCACGTTTAAAGTTTATTCCACAACTTTCTGATGTTTAAATTATTAGAAAAGTAAAAAAGTATGAATGCATGATATATTTTGTCCACATACGTTGTTGCTTCAACACCAGCATTCTTCCCTGGCTGCTAGTGCTTTCATGGAGCCAATGCGTATTCTTGTAAACAAGCGCAGTAATGCGATAAGGGCTGCAGGCCAATGGCCTCCGGTTCATCTATGATGCTTAGCTGCTTGTGAGACAGAAACTTGCAGCCAAATGTCTGCCTTTACACAAACAGAAAATAAGACCGTTACTCACTTCACTGCTCTGTGATTATTAAACATTTCTGATTGGGATATTCTCATTTTGGTTTTAGCTCATCTGCCTTGTGACACGGTACCATATGTGTTGAATATATAAATATATAGATAAATATAAACAATAGACCCAGACCTTATTCACAAGCACCTGCTGGACTGTCTAGTCACTAGACCCTCTGCATGCATACCTCATCAGCTGACTTTACAGTTTGTTGCAGGGGGCCAGGGCTTTTGGGAGATATCGGGCAGACCGCCCCATTGGCAGCTCATTAAAAGGCAGCGCATTAAAAGCCTGTAATTTATAGATGGACTTATTCTCTTTTCATCAATTGGTTCTCTTGAGATCTCATTTACAGCAATACTGTTTTGGTGTGTCTTTGAGATGTCCAGATTGGTTCAGATTTGTAATACCTTACACGGTTTCATTTATTAACCCTTGTTGGGGTTCTTAAAATGAATAAATTAAAGATTATTTAACTAAGATATTAATTTTCTACATTATTTAGTAGGGTTAGGGTTGCTTATTAGGTGTTTCTTTTGCTAGGGATTGGTATAAGGGTGAGGACTACCTATTAGGGTCTGGTTTTAGGTTTTGTTTGTGGATTAAGGTAACTTTCCTATTGTTACAGAATAGGTTTTGTTTGTGGGGTTAGGGTAGCTATTCTATTATTACAGAGTATGTATGATCTACTGAGCAATAATCTGGATTTTTGGGATTTTGAGATAATTTAAATTGTAGATATTGTTTAATTACTTGGTCCCAATTTTATTATGTTTTTACCCAAAATCTGGACGTTTCAGGGAAGATGGAGTGATGTCTTCTGTATCATGTGATCAATTTTCAAAATGACCTATTACCAACAAAAGGCAAACTATATTGTTCCTTTCTAATTTCCAGGTACTTCAAATAGCTATGGGGTACAAGTGTGTGTGTTTTCCTCAAGAAAACTGTCCAGGGGACAGCGTATTGTCATGGATACTTGTAGGTGGGAAAGCTCTTAGCTTCTGATCAACTCACCAGCGTACTTTTTAACTGGATTTTTTATTGCTCCCCGGCTCCAACAAAAAACACCCACCACTCCAAGTTGACTCACTTGTTTTTTGGTGCAACACGTTGACAATGTTGCAGTTGTTAAAGTGTTGAAAGTCTTCTCCCTTACAATCATGTTGGACAAGCATTACAGCTCCTCCAGATTCATATTCAATGTTCCCAGCTCTGTGCTCAACCTTCTTTCATCCCAAGAAAAAAAGAAATAATACAGCAAGATTAAACACAAGGTATGAATACTTTAGTTTGTTTGGCCTGTTTTGCTGCAAGTTAATCAAAACAAACTTTTCTCAAATAGGTCTCTTCAATTAGAGTGAATAATGATGGGGGTAGTTCCCCTCCTTGTAACATTTAGTTACAGTATTTATTTTGTGTTCGATTTATAAATCGCTAGCTATATACATAAATAAGACCCCAAAACATTTCTAAAATAAATGCCTACACTAGCTTTAATTATGGAACTGTTCTTTTGAAATTTTAACTCATTTCAACATGAGTTTCACACTGAAATAAAAAAAAACCTCTCTGTTCCTCTCCTTTCCTTTCAACAATGTGCTGAGCACAAATCTGTCTGGTGTCCATTAGCTAGTTATTAGACTGTCCAGCTCAGGCCCCCAATCCCAGCCAGCAGGACAGCTCTGCTGAGCCACACAGTACAGTGCTCTTAGGGCTGATTGTACTTGGGTTGGGGTGTGTGTGTGTGTGTGTGTGTGTGTGTGTGTGTGTGTGGGTGTGTGTGTGTGTGTATGTGTGTCTCTCTCTCTCGCTCTCTCTCTCTGTGATAAAGGCTTACTTGCTTCTGATCCGTGTGGTTGTGAGTCCAATGACCTCAACTATTTCAAAGGGAGTCAGTTCTCATTAGGTTGTAGTGGTGCGATGGTCATAGTCAAAATCTCATATTTCATTCCAAGGGATCAATGTTTGATGGTTAAAGTGCGCATTCAAATGACATGTGCTATCAATTAAGAGCAAACCAAAAGTGATTTTTCTATGGAAATTATTATTAAGCATCCAATATCCCAAAACTGAACATTTAAAGTTGGCAATTCAATCTAAAGCCAACCAAGTAATTCAACATAAGTTGCCAGTTCACACTTGTATTTCCCCAACAAGTTGGACTGTCTACAAGTCAAGGTGCTTCAAAAACAATTCAAGTTCAATGTGAACAAAATACAAAATACGAAATATAAAACACACAACAGCAAAAAACATTATAGCTCCAACAATAGTTTTCTGCCTTTGTTGAATATACTTCCGATAGAACACTTTGAAGCCATTGTGTGTAATTGTAAAACTAGTTGGTGGAAGGGCAGAGCACGCTTTAAGTTTCTTGGACACTTATCGTATAACACCACGGTTAGTGTGGATATGTGTTGCCGGCGGTTGAGGTTGATGGCCGTGCCCGAAAGAGGTTAAGCTCCTCACTCACAGTATAACACCTCATATACGATGGTAAAAAAAAGTATAAAAAATCGGTTGCAGACATTGAGATAAAATGCCCTACCTAAGATAAAGCCCCGTTTACACGAGGACGCTTGCGGGTAAAAACGACCAAATATATTATCGGAAGTGCCTTTCGTTTGGACAGTGACGGCGTTTTCAGGGCTTAAAAACGCGAAAACCTGAAACCACCCTCAAGAGTGGAGCGTTTGAATACACTCCGCCGTAGCGTTTCGGTCTACACTGACAATGCGCAAAACTCTGCTCAGATCTGCTCACGTCGGGTACGCGTTTACGTCACATACAGCGCCAGTACAGGGAAATAAACAAACATGTTGGATTATTTCCATGCGTCGGGCCGTCAAGCTGCTCTGGCAGCTCTAATAAACGTACAGGAGTCTTTCCACGAAATGTACAGGATATGTACAGATAGTATTACTGAACAGAGAAGGATCTGTAATTATGTTTTGGTTTTCGCGGCGCAGATAAGAGAAGAAGGAAGATTCTACGCATGCGCTGAGACATGGTGGGGTTGCGTGATGGTGTATCACAGCACCACCTAGCCGCCTGACATGCATACCCAATCGAAGTCCACACACTTTTGCGTCACCGTATGCACCCAGATTTCTTCCTGAAAACGCTTGTCTAAATGCGAAATAAAAAGTGAAGACGCGACGCCACTTTTGCGTCTTCTGTTCAGACCGTCATCATGTAAACGTAGCCTAAATCTAAGCCCCAGCCAATTTAAATCTCAGTGTTCTCACAGAAAGCCAGTAGGGCGTCATTATTTTGTCTTTTCGACCGAAGCGTATACTAAGTCGTGTTTCTTCAGAACATTGAAGCCCTGCCGTAAGCAATGAGTGGATCCGAAAGCTACCGGCATCCAAACAGCAAGCCTAGTGATCAGTGTTGGGAAAGTTCACTTTCTACGTGAACTAGTTCAAAGTTCAGTTCACAAATTTTAAAATGAACTAGTTCAGTTAAACGTTCATAATTCAAAATTTTGAACTAAGTTCACAGTTCCAAAAAATGAACTAGTTCATAGTTCTTTTTTTCAATATGTTGCTGTGAGCTATTCGTTTTCTCTGGTATTTTGAACATTGAGCCCCATTTGTGGTTTGTCTAGGATGAAATAGAGTGGTTGAATCAAGTATCGTAGCGAAATACAGTTTCTATTGTGTTTTATTGCACATTTAGCGCATTTTGTAAATCCCGTTGATTTCTGTTGGAAGACTCATTGCTCGTTGGCCGGAAACGGAAAGGGGGGGTGTCCACGTTTGATTGTAGTCTTTTCGCTCAGTTCTAGCCCTACTGGTGAGACGGAGTACCGAGCGAAAAGACTACAACTAAACTTGAACAGCCCCCTTTTCCGTTTCCGGCCAACAAGCAATGATTCTATGAGGTATTGTAGTCCGCTGAGCTATGAGCCAGAGAGCTAACGTTATGGATTGTACATATTTATAATTCGAAATTCGCCTCAGCCTGTATACCACAGACACTCTAGGGTCTATAGCATATAACCGCTTTGTCTGATTACAGTTTAATTCATTTTCCACAATTTAACAGCTCTCGTTTTGAAGAATAATCACCGCGCCATTCGTTTCAATGGGAATCGCGCCGGTCTATACTTTCAACATAAAGTGTACATATTTATAATTTGAAATTCGTCCCAGCCTTTATACGACAGATACTATAGGGTCTATGGCATATAACAGCTTTTTCTGATTACAGTTTAATGATACAGTAAGCTGGCAACACCGCAACTGCAAATTAACCACACGGAGATTACCATGGCAACCGGTCAAACAACACGGCGATTTGCTCGCGCATCCGCCGTGTTGATAAACAAATAACCCCCATATTGAACGAAGTTAAACCAAGTGAGCGTGCCGTTCACAGACACCAGAATGAACGAGTTCACAGTAATGTTTATCAGGCAGTAATACAGTACGTTCAGTTCACGTTCGCCCAAAATATGAACGAGAAGATTTCTCAACATATCTAGCAGTAGCGTAGGCCCACACAAAATTGTGTTGGCCATCCTTTCCCAGAAATGAATGACTTTAAAGGGCACGGCACTGTTAATTGCAAAGTGGCAACAGAAATTGCACATATAACTAAACATAAGGTAAACAATAACATATGGTGCAGTTTGTTTGTTTGTCGTAAAGCTGGAGTGGGCAATCATTTTTCATTTGGGGCAACATACGAAATTCTAAATGCCTTACAGGGCCGAGGGAAATCTGTCATGTCATAACCATTAGATTTGATTATAGAAAATATATTGCTGTACTTAATATAACAGCATGAATCAATAATTTATAATTAATTCACTACAAATGTTATGTGAATAAAATCATTATATTTAATTCACCACGTACACAAAGTAAATTGTTGCACTGATTGTAATGTTGGTTTTCAAGAAAAAAAAAAGTGGGAAACAGTTCTGAAACCTATCTGTATCTGTACCAAGTGTACCAGGTCTACCTCATAAGTTAAACAGGGATCATGGGAGTTATTGTCCTCACCCTCATTGCCAGGGAAAATCGATGTGAAAAAAACCTATGTGAAAAAAAACTACAGAAAATGTACGGCGTTATAAAGTACAACAGCATATAATGTGGTGTTAAGAAAGCCTAAACTGCAGATTTTAAATGTATTGAAAAAAAAAACTATACAATTAGGGGTAGCTCCATGGAACTTTTGTGCTCAATATAGCTCCCGAGTAGCCTGGGTACACCCATTGTGCCTTGCGCGATTTCATTTCGCGCTGCTAGGCAGCCTGGATTCCATGGATCCAATTTTTGCCTGAGATAGGGAACCAATCACAGAACGGGGAGGGATGGCAAGAATATGACGACGTCTATGCAACACACCGCGTTACCTTTCGATGCAGCCTTAGATAGTGTCCTAAGCAGTTTAGAATGCAAGTTTATTTTGAAAAAATAGCAACTCTGGGCGTTAAACTCTTTCATTACCAAAAAGGATGTCTTTGCCCTGCTACCAACAGGCTTTGATTGGCTATGAGCTACGTTCAGACTCATATGATAGACATTCGTAGCGGCCAATAAATGGCTCCGGGCATTCGTAAACCACGCTTCAAATACGAGAAAATAAATGTGTGGTTCCCAGACCTCATCTCAATGTAGATTGACATGAGGTCTGGCGTTAGCCAGGCTAGCTCCCGAGGTCTTTCATCAAACTTTGGACCGGCTTATGTTTAAATTTATGTTCACTGAAAACAAGTTAAAATAAACATCTTGCCAGTGGCTGACTGGAAATCAGTGAACAGGGGAATATGACCAGAAACAATTTGTTTATATTTAATTCACTGTTATTTGGGTGTAGCTAGATCTGATCTGTACCAGGGGCATCTAAGCAAGGGATTTTCCATTCTCCTAATTACCTCTACTTATAGCGGCGTGCTAAGGATAATTTCGGTTGTAAATTACCGAATTGAGTCTCTTAATTGATTCTAGGCCAAGAACCAAGTATTAATTCCAAGGACCAAGGGATAATTTCCTTAATTATAGAATACAATCTGTGTTAGGGAATGTAGAGCGAGCCCAAATGCTCAACACAGAGATACAGAGTAAATAAAGGGGCAACAAGGAGGCAGCCAGACAAGGGTTCAGCAACAGGCAGGTAATCAGACAGGCAAGGGTTCTGCAACAGGCGGGTAGTCGGACTGAACACAGGGAGAAGACAGTTAGCAAAAGCAACAGAACAAAATAACTAGCAACCTTAACACGAGGAAGGACGATTTTTGTCTGGAGATCCAGGGTTGATATACTTTGTGCTTATGAAGGCGATTGCTGGCAGGTTTGTAGAACGAGGGAGACGGATGGAAAGACAATGCTCCCAATTAGGTGGCCGAAGTGGACGCTTTGACATTACTCCTCCCGCTACGGACGCCCCGACTGAATTGGACGGAATTGGTTCCTTATTAAAGTCCCAGATGAGTGAAGCATCCAGGGTTAGACTCCGGGGGATCGAAGATCACTCCTGTGGCCCTTAGCCTTCCCAGTCCACAAAGTACTGGAGTCCCCTGCCGCAACAATGCACATCTAGTAGTGGACGGACCTTAAAAGCTCAATGATTGGTGGGGCTCGGAGTTGGTAGAGACACGGAGCAGGGCAGAGCGAGATGTCTCCATATATGTGAGCCGGCGCATGGGAGCCAGGATGGAGTGAAACAGCTGAGCTGGTTCCCCAATGAGCACATGAAGGGAGAAAACCCAGTTGCTGAGGGATTTATCTGCATACTTGACCAAGGGGAGTTGGGAACTCAGAGAGGATGAGTTGGCATTGGTAACTCAACGGAGCGCGGCCTCCATCCCCTGGTTAACCCGCCCTGATTGTCCATTGATCTGTTGGTGGGAACCAGAAGAGAGACTGACAGTAGCTACCGGTGCCATACCTGTGATATGAACTGAAGTCCACGGTCAGAGACGATGGCCGTAGGAATGCCATGTGGCCGGAACACATGGAGCAACAGAAGGTCAGCTGCCCCTAGCAGAGGGAAGTTTAGGTACGTTTAAGGGGCGGAGCAAGCCAAACTGGGTCTGGTTGAGGACTTGTTCTGTCCACAGGTGGAACATGCAGCAAGGAGCGAGCGGGTGGCCTTGTCCATGATGGCCCTCCAGAACCGTTGTCGGAGGAAATCCAGGGTGCGGGTTATGCCTGGTTGGCAGGTGAGTCTGGTAGCGTGAGCCCACATAAGCACTCTAGAATCAGGGAGGCAGAGTCAGGGACAAATAACAGGTTGAGAGGACCGATACCTGGGTCATGCTGTTATTCCTGCACCTGGAGCACTGCTGACTCAATCTCCCAAGTGAGGGTGGCGATGGGACACGATGCCAGCAGAATCGGCTCAGGTTCTTGCAGGCTCCTCTGCAGAGAATGAGTGGTACGTGGCATCCGGCTTGATTTTACGGGAGCCTGGTTGGAAGGTCAAGGTGCTGGTCCGGCCCTCCACACGAGCGGGCAGATCACCGTTGAGGGCTTTAGCCTTTAGTCATGCACCTCCTGTTCGATAAAGCTCTCCTCTGCTCTGGAATCCAAAATAAGTTTGAGGGGTAGTGTCTGGTCTCGCTACAGGAAGACGGCATCAAGCAACGGACGAGAAACCAAGGGGTTGAGGGCAAGACTCTTCAGGATCCCTTGGACTACTGGCGACGCAGCTCGTTTCGGACAACGGGGGTGGCCAGGGGGTTCGCTGCGATGCACGCACAGCCGGTTGACTACCCAGATGGGGACACTCGTCTTTGACAATGTCACAGAGTGCACGGAGAAACGCCCCCTGCAACACTTGTTGTTCCCATTGGTGCATCATTTAATACAAAATATAGGCCGCTTTAAATCTTGGAGTGAAACAAAATAGAAATTCAGGACAATCAGACTAAAACCATAAGCCACTCTTAAACAATACGCTTATCTTTTCTTTCTCTAATGATAGGTTGAGGTCCTTGATGCAAAGACAAGAAAGCAGCTTTGTTTCCTAGATAAGGTACGTCTGCACCTGAACTCAACTCCTCTTGATTCACTCATTCATCACTGAAGCCCAGCACGGAACAAACAGTGAACTAACCAGAAAGGATTACTCTTTTTCTCCTGGTATTGGTATAGACTTCCACACAATGTAGCTCATTAAGCCAACACTACATAACAAGGTTATTGAACCTGTCCATCTTTGCCCACCCCGCTCAGGGTGGATGGATGTAACAAGCGTGCATGTTATGTTTTTCAAAGGTGGAGCCCTACTCCACAATAGCAGACATCAAGAGTCTTGTTCACAAATCCTGTAAGTATTAACAGCACACTGGTCATCCTGGCTGCTGGATCCTGTTCACTTCACATACTTGCTTATGCCAACATAGCTTTGCACTATATTGGCTGAATATAAATTCCTTAAATTTGTAGATGGCAGATAGCTAACTCTAAATGGTTCTAGATGCTGCTCCTGACCAGTACATCTATAGGGCCTAGGGTCCCCCAGAGGATCTGATAAAAGCGTAATTCCTTGTTTACTTGTTCTTTCAGAGCTTGTACCGTCAGCAATCAGCATGTGTCCAATCAAAAAAGGTTCACAAGTGTTTGCCAAAGGGGCTGGGGCAATCTGGCTCCGCCCAAGTTGCGAGTACACCATTATAATTAATTGTTATCTGGCCTGAAGCCAAACTGGCAAGCACCCCCACCCCGCTTACTCTACTGTGTGTGTGTGTGTGTGTGTGTGTGTGTGTGTGTGTGTGTGTGTGTGTGTGTGTGTGTGTGTGTGCGTGTGCGTGCGTGCGTTGCAGATCCCCAGTGGTATCCCGCCCGTCAGGCCCTGAAGCTGGACCCCAGTAAGACATATCAGTGTTGTTGAGCTGATCTATCAAATGGCTTCTGCTGTCTCAAACTAATTATCCTTTAACTGAAACATTGCACTTTTACACCATAGGCCTCCTCAGGTGGCAAAACACCCCAAATCAACTAATGAGCTGATATGCTGTATGGAGAATGGATCTCTTTCCTTATTGTTAGACTCATTTTCTCGTACTTCTCGAACTCGTACCAAAAGAAAGTTGATGCTTGTCATCATTAACGCTTTTTCTCTCCCTATTAAAAGTTGGCCCAACTCACACCGCCACGCTACAGTAAGACGGCATAAGAACCCGCTTTCGTTCATGCTATACCCTTACCAGGTCAATAGATTCTAGCAGTTACTCTGCACTCATAACATAAGGATTGAAAACACGTCTATTGAAGTAAAGTAAGAAAGAGCCAGCAGTGATTGGCATGAGGCCGTCAGCGATCCGATTATGAGCTTTCGGCTCGTCTTCTTTGTGAGAAGCAGAGGAATGGAGGAAAGCGCTCTGGTAATATATCCTATTTGGGCCAGCCTCTCCCTCCCCCTCCTGAGCCGGATCTAAAATAGACTTTCTATTAGTGCACCATATTATCTACAAAATAGGTTAGGAGCGCTGGGTCACCCAGAGCTTCATCACAAAGTTTATTTCAACACATACACACACACACAGACTCACACACACACACACTCTCTCACACACACACACACACACACACACACGCACAGTATTCTAGTAAATTAAATAGCTAAAAATGCATACAAAAACAAATGTTTGAATCAGTGTGTCCATGGGATATCTTGCTACTAATAAAACCCTTCTTAGGGTGAGTCTCGATCGATTATATTATTGAACATTATTTTAAATTCGAGTCTAATAAATTTGAATAGATTTGTTTCCAATGTATTGTTTGGGTGTTCTTCTGTGTTGTGCTCCAGAGGCCAAGGCCCTGAGGGACGAGGAGGTACTTCAGAGCCTCCCCGTGGGGACCACCGCCACCATGTACTTCAGAGACCTGGGCCCCCAGCTGGGATGGACCATGGTAGAAGGAGCCCACTCTCAGGAGCCTTCACAGAGCCCTCCTACACTCTCTCTTAACGGAGACACTTTGTAGAGAAGGTCGCCCCATCTGTCTTTACAAAGTACTTCCAGAACACAGATGGCCTTGAGAGATTGAGCTTGATCATGGAAAGCTGTTGTTTAAAACATTCTGAAATGAATCAGGCATCTTAGGAATTTTAAGAATGGTTTAAAGAAACCAAAGATATTCTGCTGATATTAAGTTTTAAGCTTTATTTCACAGATTATGCATATTGCTTTTGATTTCTTTCCGAAAGGTAGTACATTTTTTCATTTGTGTTATCATATAAAATGAAACTGCCCAAAGGCATCTCTTTTCTTGTCATGTGTGTGACCCTCTTCTCTCAGGTGTTTCATTGTTCTTGTCATGTGTGTCTCTCTTCTCTCAGGTGTTTCATTGTTCTTGTCATGTGTGTGACCCTCTTCTCCCAGGTGTTTCATTGTTCTTATCATGTGTGTGACCCTCTTCTCTCAGGTGTTTCATTGTTCTTGTCATGTGTGTCTCTCTTCTCCCAGGTGTTTCATTGTTCTTGTCATGTGTGTCTCTCTTCTCTCAGGTGTTTCATTGTTCTTGTCATGTGTGTCTCTCTTCTCTCAGGTGTTTCATTGTTCTTGTCATGTGTGTGACCCTCTTCTCCCAGGTGTTTCATTGTTCTTATCATGTGTGTGACCCTCTTCTCTCAGGTGTTTCATTGTTCTTATCATGTGTGTGACCCTCTTCTCTCAGGTGTTTCATTGTTCTTGTCATGTGTGTCTCTCTTCTCTCAGGTGTTTCATTGTTCTTGTCATGTGTGTGACCCTCTTCTCCCAGGTGTTTCATTGTTCTTATCATGTGTGTGACCCTCTTCTCTCAGGTGTTTCATTGTTCTTGTCATGTGTGTCTCTCTTCTCCCAGGTGTTTCATTGTTCTTGTCATGTGTGTCTCTCTTCTCTCAGGTGTTTCATTGTTCTTGTCATGTGTGTGACCCTCTTCTCCCAGGTGTTTCATTGTTCTTGTCATGTGTGTCTCTCTTCTCCCAGGTGTTTCATTGTTCTTGTCATGTGTGTCTCTCTTCTCCCAGGTGTTTCATTGTTCTTGTCATGTATGTGACTCTCTTCTCTCAGGTGTTTCATTGTTCTTGTCATGTGTGTCTCTCTTCTCTCAGGTGTTTCATTGTTCTTGTCATGTATGTGACTCTCTTCTCTCAGGTGTTTCTGGTAGAGTACATGGGCCCTCTCCTCACCTACCTGATGTTCTACTTCCGCCTGCCCTTCATCTACCCCCAGAGATACGCCTTCACCTCCAGCCCGCTGACCGTCACCACGTAAGGGCCTGAAAAGACGCCTCTGATACTCGTTTGGTCTCAGGAACCGTAAAAGGTGATGTAAAGTGAGAGAGTAGTGATACAGGGGGATGAATGGAGAGAGAGAGAGCGATAGTCATACAGACAGAAGATTAAAAAAGTCTGAGCAATTCAAATCGTCTTGACATTAACGACAAGGCCGTGGCAAATCCTACAGCTAAGCAAACAGCCAGCATGCATCTCTGTCTCCCTCTCCTCTCCCCTGATCAGACTGGCGTGTGCGTGTCACACGGGTCACTACATCAAGAGGTTGGTGGAGACTATCTTCGTGCACCGGTTCTCCCATGGGACCATGCCACTGAGGACTATCATCAGGGTGAGCCCTTCAGTTCATCTCCAATGGAACAATGGATTCTATAATTAGGCTTACAATAATGGTTATATAGTTATTGTTCGTCCTTCTTTATGCAGTGTAAAATCACTCGTTACACTTTACAATAAGGGTACATTGATAAACCATGAATTAATATTAGTCAATGCACTAATTAACATAAGCTAACAGTTGAATAACAGTTAAAGGTGCTGTGAGCGATGTGGTTGTTTTGGCTAGATAGATCTTGCAGTAACCCCTCCCCTCTCCCTCGCTCCCCCTCTCTCTCTCCCGCTCTATATTCCCCTCTCTTCCCCTCTCTCTTCCCCTCTCTCTCCCCCTCTCTCTTCCCCTCTCTCCCCCTCTCTCTTCCCCTCTCTCTTCCCCTCTCTCTCCCCCTCTCTCTTCCCCTCTCTCCCCCTCTCTCTTCCCCTCTCACTCCCCCTCTCTCTTCCCCTCTCCCCTATCCTCTCTTCCCCTCTCACCCATAAAGAGGACTGCCTCTTTATGGAGTTCTCTCTCCTGATTGGATAAAGTTGAAACTTGGATACCAGAAAAGGCAGAGCGGAGGGGGTGCAAAGTTTGGTCAGTAACACTGACCAAACCAAGTTTCGGTCAGTAACTGACCATACCTTGCAGCCCATGGCCGAGGACATTTTAGAGCTATTTATTATTAACAATTATCACACGGGTCTTCTCAATGCCTTGGAACTCTTGGTTCACTAGCATGGTGCTAATGTTAACCACGGTATTCATTTATACATTATCTAATTGGGTTAAGGGATAACCTTACCCATTATCCCACTAACCCCCTATTGGTCTGGAGACATCCGGATCATGTGACGTACACAGATCAGTCTGGATCTCTAGCTGCCCACACCCATTATCTGAAATGACAATGTAATCAGGCCATTCAGGGACTGTGTTGTAGTTGATGACACAGGCTACCGCTGGCCAAACCGTAGTGGTGTCTCTCAAAGCAAGTTATGGCACTATTGAGTCAATAACTACTATCAAACAAGAAGATCATTTACTAGCAGAGTTTCGTTGCGGAAATGACGTTTGAGCCGTATCCACTGAATAGCGCACCATGAAGGCTGACAGAATTAGTCTGTCAAGACAGCTACTCCCACACACTGAGATGAATGTGGGCGGCTTTAGGTCCAGACTGATCCCTGCAGCAAAACAGAATGTTGGGTCACGTGATCAGGGGGGTCTCCAGGCTAAACCCAGATGCTAATGCTCTGTAAAAATAATTTCCACTGTATTAACTAATGTTAATTAATGGTTTATTAATTTACCCGTAGCGCAAAGTGTTACCAAAAAATGAATTGTGTCAGTTATTTCATTATTTAAGCATTAACTAAAGGGTCTCTTTTTTGTATTGGTTCCTTAGAATTGTGTATATTATTGGGGATTCTCGGCTTGGTTGGCCTACTACATTAACCATCCACTCTACACACCCCCATGTAAGTTAGTCTAGTATACAAACACACCAAAGTCTTTCTTATATATACACACAAGATGTCATTAATATGATCGTAACCTTTTAATTGCTTTCTGAATATTATATATATATAGAATATTCCCATCTCTTTATACAGCTTATGGAGATCTTCAGATCAATTCTGCATGTGCTCTTTTTGTGGTACGTATCAATACTTCAAAGAATTGTAAGCAACTTATCACAACTTAACATGACATAATGATCATTGTGAATTATGTCCTTAGGACTTAGGAGCATATATATTATTTTCAAGATGGTAGGATAATGCAAAAACAGTAATTGCAAGCAGGCTAATATAACAACTGATTGAAGCAAATCATTGCAATAATGTTTTGAATGTTTTAGAAAGCCGTTGGACGCATAAGAAAATGGAAACACCTTTGAATTCAGAACGTTGGAATATTATTATTCGAAAACAAAGTAATCCGATTTTATTTTTCTTGAATTAATATCATATTTTTGGTATCTGCAACATGAATTTTTGTATCTGGATTAAAGAACACGTTATTTTCCTTTTTAATATTGTGTTTTTGAAATCGTGAAACTTAATTGGAATTAAAAAGAAAGGTAAATTTAAAAAAAAACATTTGGATGCCCTTTTTTTGGTATAATATTTCAATGTTATAAATTCAAAGGTTTGCTTTCAAGTTTTTGAGTTAATTCAGAACAACATTTGGTGCTCATTACCTCAACTATTAGTGGTGTTGGAAGATAGGGACCCAAGTACGGAAGCTTGAAATCAAGCTAGCATGTTGTATCAAAGTAGCAACACAATCACATAACAAACTGCAACAACGTTTTGCAAAGCTCACAATTTTGCACTGGTATTCCCCATGTTAAATATGTTAAATTCAGAAGCAGCCTATTTACTGCTAAGCCAGGAAGAGCGTTGCTGGCCCCTTTTTTCCAAGGCATGAAAACAAACAAAGAAAAAAAAAATCAAAAAGTAAAAAATCATCTTGATACGAACACAAACCACACAATTGAGATGAATCTCTACATTTCAGATATTGGTCACTGTCCTTTGGAACATATGCGTCAAGTTTGGAGATGATGCTTATGAAGATATGCAGATATTAATAGCCTGTATATGCATTCACAGCGCCCCCTTATGGCTGATTTGGGTATGGCTTATAAAGAGTGTTCCTCGGGGGATCCTTCATACCGTATCTGTAGGTTTGATAATGATAGGGACCATTTGACAGTAAGGCAACAACTACTTGACCTTTCACTGGTCAAAAGCGGCCAGATCATTTCCTCAAGCGATCTCAAAAAATGTGTTAGTGAGGCATGGTATGTTGTCGCTTCGCCCAGGTTTGGCGTTGACCGGACATTCGACAAGGAGTTTCCCTTAAAACAATTTCTGGAAATCCATAACGGCGGAAAATATTTCGGATGCACAGTAATGGTCTGCAAAGTGTCACATCTCTAGCATAAACTAATTAACAGGAAATGCGCCCGACGCAGGAAAACCAATAGATTTCCCTTTGGAGTTACCTGGACTGTGGGTCCTTGTATCCCTCGTAATATATCATCTGTAGACGGTATGTCCGCTAAGTGTTGTGTTGAGGTGTGTGTGTTTGTGTGTCTCAGTCGATTGTTTCTGCCACAGCTGTGTGAGGTGGGAAACTTCTCCATTCACTTGACGCTGAACAGCCTCAAAGGAGAAGGTATGGGACCGATATACACTTTAGTGCTGCTCCACTCTACATACAGGAAATTGAATAGTTATAAATACATAATCAACACTCGCTGGGATCATAAGTTAGCCTTTGAATGAATCATTAAATATTATTATATATGTCAAAGTGATCTGTATGTTCATCTACGTCTTTATGTTTCCGCTTCCCAGGAACCAAGGTCAGGAACTTCCCCACTCCGACCAGAAACCCCTTCACTTGGTTGTTCTTCTTCGTTTCATGTCCAAACTACACTTACGAGGTGACAGCAGAGACACCTCATCAGCAATGTAGTATCAATCACAATCATTTGGGGGCCAGGGACAATTAATGATGGTTGTTGTGACATCCCCACCTCAAAGTAGTTGTGTTCCTCATGAAAATCCTCCTGAGGTGGTACAGCTTTATAATAACGACTGGTCTTGATCTGTGCTTTTAAACACCCAGGTGGGCGCTTGGATTGGTTTCTCCATCATGACCCAGTGTCTCCCAGGTAAGAATGCCTCCCACTGTGTGCCTCGCCATGGTAATGTTAGCAGCAATACCATACCTCTATGTATACCCCACTGTCACCACTGAGCTATAATCCATCATGTGGACAGCTCCCAGGCAGGGTCCACTTCTACAGGCACCAGGCAGAGCCCCTTGTGACGGAGATAGCTCGCACTGGGTGGACTTAAAAATATTAAATAAATATATTATGCGACAGTCACATTTATCACTGTAACAGGTCAGAGAGCGCGCGGAGACCACAGTTCGTCGTCCCTCACTGGGAGCTCGTTTATTTCAAACAAAAGTCAAACAGAACAGAGGCTTGAAACAATAAATCAACACAGTGCGGGAGAGTCCTCTCGTTCAGCGCTCCGTGAGCTCTTCTGCGGACCGCGCTGGTTCTCTCCCTCTCTCTGCTCCCGGTTTCTTCCTACTACAAACAAAGCAGGCACATAAATACACACTCCCTGATTGGCCTGATTGCGAGCAGGTGCCCGCAATCAGGCCCAATCCCCCCAGCTGATCCGGTGCGCTCCCAACCTGCTCATACTCCCCCTGCAGACCAGACGCCGCACGTCCTCCCACAATCACCCTTTTATGTATCAGGCAATTAATAATTTTCAATTTAACAACATTGTTGTTGTACATTTTTTTAGTAATATAACATTCATGAATCATACTATTTTACTGAGTTATTTATTGATGTTTTACCAATATCTTGACCATATTTATTGAAAATAGCTTTTTGCATTATGCTGCAGTATAATATATATATATATATATATATATATATATATATATATATATATATATATATATATATATATATATATATATATATATATATATATATATACCAATTCTATTAAATTCATGGTTTTAGTGGAAAAAAAGCAGTAAGGATGGTTCCAGTGGTAAAATAAATGGATTGTTTTCTATTATTTGGCTTTGTATAATTGGAAGCTCATCTTCAACACTCTGAGGTGTTTTGGTAGCAGCTAAACAAAACCAAAGCCTTGAGGGGTGTTGTTCAATGTTTAATGTTTGAAGTTTGTGCTCCCTGCAGTGGCCTTGTACACACTGCTGAGCTTCATCCAGATGAGCGTCTGGGCCAGGGGGAAGCACAGGGCGTACACCCGGGAGTTTAAGGCCTACCCGGGCCTACGTATGGCCATCGTCCCCCTGGTGCTCTGACGGCCTGTGGAGCTGCTGGTTATTGCTGTACTCTGGGAGAGGTCAGCATGGCAGTGAGAATAAGTCCTCCTCTGGAATATACTGACTATACTTGTTTCCCTTTCTTTTTTTTTACAATTAAAAAAAGGTTTATTGCCAGTTTGTTAAATAAAATGTTATTTATGCTGTTTGTATGAAAACCATGCAAACCTCCTGGTCATCACTGAAGAAAATGTCACAGCTTGCAAAGGGAGGTGAACCCAAAGCAGCGATCATACACAGAAGGAAGATGCAAAAGTAAGCTTTACTTAATGTATACAAGCAGACAGAAAACAACCCACAATTACCAACAAATTGTTGCACAACCTAGGGAACGTAAATACATGAAACACATGCAAACATAATTACTAAACAACACGAAGCAGAAACAGGCTGTTTGGTTGGGGCAGGATCATAAAAGAAAAGCTGTGTGCGTGATTGTTTGACTGGACTTTTACTGGTAAACTAGCTGCACGCAACTAAGAACGTTGGAACGTCTTAGTCGCAAAAAAACAACTCATGAAATATGAGTCCTCTACCGACAGCTTTGTTTTTCCTCTTCGGGTCGACATGCCTTTGGTTTCCCAAAGGTCAACATTTGTAAAGTATGACCAACCTTCGGTCAATAAGTCTGTGATGCGCTATATAACTTCAGAACACTTTGAAAGATGTAATGCCTCACAGACTTCTTGACGGTAACTTGACAATCGTAGATTGTTGTGCAACCAGCAGGTCGCTACAAAGAGGAAAAACCAAGTTGTTTGTAGAGGTGACAATCATTTTAATTGCACCAAGGTCGACTTTGATGGCTCTAGCCTGTGAATATAACAATCATGTGTCTTTTTCATAGTCCCCATGGTCACTGTACATATTGTAGGACATGGCCTGAATAATAAGCTATTGGCGTTTCTCAACTCAAGCCAATGTTTACTTCTTACTTAACGCTGGTACTACAGAAATAATCACAAATGGATGATAGCCATGGGGATAACATGACCCCCTCTTTCACAACTCTTAGCTCAAATCTTTTATTTATTTCTCTGTAAAGCCATGTTATCATTCTGGGCTACTTTAGAAACATGGAAGTGCCATATGGTGCATGCCTTTGAATACAATTTAAGCTAACGAAAGTGCAACAATTCTTATTTGCATGATAGCATACACTAATCAAGCATACTTATGAATATTATTTTATGTTTCTTCAAAGTCTGTTCTGCTAAATGCCACACTGCACCATTAAATGCAATCAGATAAGATTTATATTTTAATGATTATCCATTGAGGCAATTGTTATTAAGAGGTAAACTGGAAACAGTATCATGTAAGGGTGGGTATTATGTTTAATCCCTTGAATAGCATATTGGTCAACCGTTTCTGATGAGATGAAGCTGTGGTATATATTACTGTAGGTTAATGTTAAATTCATTATTTTGCACTGTTAAATATGATAACTACTCAGGACATCATTTTTACTTTGTTTCATACTTAGAATTTTTACAAATAGTTTTTGGCTGCATTAGTATATAGCAATTCTCACTCAATGAAAATTGTTAATATCCAAGAAAAATATGTTAAGACTTCATGACGTTTTATGTTGTTATTCTTAAATGAAATTAATGTAATGAATAAACAGAAATGTGAGTCATTACCTATTTTTTAAAAGGGCATTTATTCTACAAAATTGCTTCTCTCAGGAACACCCCTTTAATGACCAACTGATGAGCTTCATTCATAAGCGGACAGAAATGTGGATATCCTAGCAACAAAGATACCCATGGTAAAAAGCGCATGGACAAAAATCAACATCTGAATGGATAATTATAATAACATGAATTATAATTAAAACATTTTTCAATGGAATCATTAGCAGCAGCAGCATTATGCAACTTCATCGGCAACACAATGCATGAACGACTCTCTCCAACTTGGTAAAAAAAGTGCTTCTTAGTGCTTCCACCAGGGCTGTAACAATAAAGTGCTCAGCCTTCACCTCCCCTTTGCTTGCATTCCCTGCCTCACAGAAAGGCAGAACAAAGAAGGTTCACCTCCTTTGGCCACTGCAGCATAAGTCACAGCCTGGCGCCTGAACTTCAGACACTACAGCTCAAATGAAAATCTCAATGCAGGTTTGATCATCTCTGTCATACTTAATCTGTGTTCACATCAAACGATGTGAACTTTACAATTGTTTTCCCGACGTGGAGAAAAGAGAATTCCAGTAATTTCTGTAAATTCAGTCGTTGGGGCCAGGGGACCCCTTGAGTAGGCACAGGCAGGTCACAGTAACACTGCCTTTGGAAGTCGGGCAGACTCTGTTGACCTGGCAGGAACCAGTAAATCAGCAGCAATGTTGTTGATGACCCCTACACACACACACACACACGCGCACGCACGCACACACACTTCCTGCAGAGGTGAACGGCGGAGCTTCACTTCCTCTTCAGGGGCGCGACCTTGACCTGTCGCCGCGCCCCGGCCGCCCTGGGGTGCAACACGATAGACTCTTCTCCTCTCAACTTCTGCTTGGCAAAGTTCACAAACACCTGAAACAAAAACACAAGGGTGAACTGAAAAAGACACTCAAAGTGAGACAGAACCCCAGGGGGCGGACACGGCGGAACAGAGTGCATAAAATGTGCTGACAGCGATAATTAACAGCTATATTTACAGTTCAGTTAAATATTATTATTATACCATGGTCATTTATTTCTTACACTAAACATTAAAAGTTTAGTGAGGCCTCTCTGGAAGTAGCCATGTGATGTGACATGGGTTTCATCATCACTGTTGTATCAAGGTAAGGTGTGATGAGCTTTGCTACATTAAAGAACATACCTGGTCCAGGGTGGTCTGGGACACGGAGTAGTCCTCTACGTGGAGCTGGTCCTTGTTGACCAGCAGCGTCTGGAAGATCCTGGCCAGGGAGGAGCAGCTGACCTGGTACTGCAGCGTGTTGTGGTGCCTCTCCCGCTGCACGCAGCCGGGGAACACGTCCTCCATGAAGTCCTCTGCAGGGTTCAGGTCGGGACTGAGCCCTGGCGCCGCCGCCCGGATCTTCATGGTTACCATGTAGCCGTCGCCAAACCTGCCCTCACGTGCACACACGCGTGCACGCGCACACACACACACACACACAGAACACAGACATTATTAAACAACTTCTTCTTTCCAAACATTTCCAAACAAGTATTTTCATTGTATGAGTAATAGGATTTATGTTAATTAAACTTGCATCATGTATCTAACTATTAACCGCTATTTCTGTAATTTTATGTTTCTCTATAAAACAAATCTTGTCAAATCATTAGGGTAAATGTACATAGTGCAGGTTTGATACATTTGTGTGTATTACATTTTGTGTATTACCCATCAAGCATTTCCTCTTGTTTTGCAATTATGTACGCCTTCAATTAAAGCTGTTGCTAACTAATATAAATACAATATTGCACACAAATTGGACACATCAAATTGTGAACATCAAAACCTGACCATCTAATGTTTACTCAAATTGTGTAATGTTTGGGTGAAGCCTGCTTGTAGAGAGGAAGGACTTGACGTGGAGGCTGAGGGCGCGCCAGGATGACCTACTTATACTTCAGATGCTGAATGGTGCCCAGACACTTGAAGGACCCATTGACCATGATGGCTAGCCGGGTACACAGGGCCTCACACTCCTCCATACTGGGAAGGGCAGAGGCAACGTGGTTAGAATACACACACACACACATCCATTCTCACACATACAACCATACAATCTACACACACACATCCATACTCACACGTACAACTATACAATCTACACACACACATCCATACTCACACGCACAACTATACAGTCTACACACATACATCCATACTCATACATACAACTATACAATCTACACACACACATCCATACTCACACGCACAACTATACAGTCTACACACACATCCATACTCATACATACAACTATACAATCTACACACACACATTCATACTCACACGTACAACTATACAATCTACACACACATCTTCACCCATGCACACGCACATTCATACCATCTACAAACACATCCACACCATCTACACACACAAACACACACATCATAATACGTACACACACAAACACACATCCATGCCATCTACCCTCACACACTCGTCGAGCGGACTTGCCTGTCGGACGTGAGGACGACTGCGCGCTTGTCCTGAATGACGCTCATGATGGAGTTCCACAGGAAGCGCCGGGAGTGGGGGTCCATGCCTGTGGTCGGCTCATCCTGCCGAGGGGAGGTCAAGAGATCTCTCAGGCTGGAGTACGTCCTTATGACGTCGTATTATAACGACACGTCCTTACAGCCCACCACGGCAGTCCATCAGGGTGTCTACAGGACTCACCAGGGCGGGGCAGCCTATCATGGTCTCTACAGGCCTCACCAGCAGCCTATCATGTTCTCTACAGGCCTCACCAGCAGCCTATCATGGTCTCTTCAGGCCTTACCAGGGCGGGGCAGCCTATCATGGTGGTACAGGCCTCACCAGCAGCCTATCATGGTCTCTTCAGGCCTTACCAGGGCGGGGCAGCCTATCATGGTGGTACAGGCCTCACCAGCAGAAGCAGGGCGGGGCAGCCTATCATGGTGGTACAGGCCTCACCAGCAGCCTATCATGGTGGTACAGGCCTCACCAGCAGCCTATCATGGTCTCTTCAGGCCTTACCAGGGCGGGGCAGCCTATCATGGTGGTACAGGCCTCACCAGCAGCCTATCATGGTCTCTTCAGGCCTTACCAGGGCGGGGCAGCCTATCATGGTGGTACAGGCCTCACCAGCAGAAGCAGGGCGGGGCAGCCTATCATGGTGGTACAGGCCTCACCAGCAGCCTATCATGGTGGTACAGGCCTCACCAGCAGCCTATCATGGTCTCTTCAGGCCTTACCAGGGCGGGGCAGCCTATCATGGTGGTACAGGCCTCACCAGCAGAAGCAGGGCAGGGCAGCCTATCATGGTGGTACAGGCCTCACCAGCAGAAGCAGGGCAGGGCAGCCTATCATGGTGGTACAGGCCTCACCAGCAGAAGCAGGGCGGGGCAGCCTATCATGGTGGTACAGGCCTCACCAGCAGAAGCAGGGCAGGGCAGCCTATCATGGCGATGGCGGTGGACAGCTTCCTCCGGTTGCCTCCGCTGTACGTCCCAGCGCTGCGTCCCGCATACTCTGACAGCCCCAGCTTCCAGATGGCCCACTCTGACACCTGGAGGAGAGATGTAGGACTCAACAATGTTATGTCTAGCTCAGCCTCTGACAGGGCCGGACCTCACGCTAACGCTGACCCTGATGCTAACGCGAACCCTAATGTTACCCACACTGTACACGTGGACATAGAGGAAATAACGTTTATTTTGAACTATTGCAGTAGAGCTGCTTACAATTTTCCAGACAACTTCTGTTTATTCCACTCTGATTAATGCCACTGAATGGTATCTGCATTCATACTGTGCTTTTCTCACCTCCATGGACACTCCTTTCACTTGACAATGAATGCCTGATGATAACCTATTCATAAACCCATTCACATATGGGCGAGCTTGTCATGCAAGACAATTCAAGGAAAGTGGTGGCAGAAAACAATAGCACTCTTGGCCAGGCCCACCCACCAAGCTACGGGTGGCTACTCAGTGGCTACCATTTAAATCCTACTGTTGCTACTGCATTCAGATATAGGTATTTCAATCAGGGACACCTCAAACCCTGGCTAAGCGGAACTGAGGACGAATCAGCAATATCTTGGTTGCTAAGCCCCGCTGCCTTGCTCACCCTGTCGACCTCGTACTCGGGCACTCCCCTGAGGCGGGCGTACAGGTTCAAGTGCTCCCTGCCCGTCAGCAGCTCATCAATGGCATCGAACTGGGGGCAGTAGCCCATGTTCTGGTGCACGTCCAGGATGTTGGTCAGAATACTGCAGTCGAGAAACATACGCAAACAAAAGAATAACGCTCTTGTTTTCCCTGCAAAAAAAGTAATTTTTGTTTCTAACAAAAAGGCAAAATCTTCAATTCCGGCAACATTCCATCAATTGTCTTAACCCCAGAAACTGTATAATGCTACGTTCCATTTACTTCAGAAGTGTTGGGTCTAATGAGAGTCGGGAAACCAGGAGTACATTTTGGTAATATCTGTTCTAGCCTGGTTAGCTATACCAGTTAATAAAGATGCATTAATCTGTATTTAGCTGTAGACACATGTATATAATGTAGTCCACAGATAGAAGTTGGACCGTACTGTTTGTAAGACTTAATGAGGGACAAAGAAGACAGAAGTGCTGCTAAACAGTATATTACTACAGTTGTCACTGCTCTTGATGTACGGAGCAGCCATCTTGGATCCTGAGGTTGTTCTTCCAACTTTCATAGCCTGAACTTCGGGGGTGTTCCAGTCTAAATGTTCAACCGGCAACTCAGAAATTCAGACTCCCCAATTCAAATGGAGAAAGTGTTGTATTTTGCTCATTATTTTAAAGAAATGTCTTCCCCATACAGGCCCACCAAAACAAGCGGGCACAGAGGATGGAATACCAGGAGCGGAGCTGGACTCACCTGTGGCCCCCGACCGAGGCCTCGCCCCTGCTCACGTCGATGTCCCCCGTCAACATCTTGAAGGTGGTGGTCTTCCCCGCTCCATTCACCCCCAGAAGACCAAAACACTGGAAGCACAATGGGGCATGAGAATGAGGGAGACAGAGAGAGAGACACACAGAGACAGAGAGTGAGTGAAAAGGAGAGAGAAAGCAGAAGAGAAAGATTCAGAGAGAGAGAAAGAGAGATAGAGAGATAGAGAAAAGGAGAGAGAGATAGAGAGATTATTTTTTGCTTCGCTAGGTTTTGGCCTGACATCGCCAGACCAGTTTGTGAATGCCTCCTACTCTGTACGCACTCCTCAGTTCATTTTCGGTCTCCATGTTATCCTCAAATGCAGACCAGAATGCCTCTGGGCACAATGGAGAAGGAATCAGAGCACCGAAACGTATGACTTAGTACTGAGCTGAAATTCTACTTCAACCAAACACATCTTTCATGCTTTGAGTGCAGTTGTTTGTTCTTCCGTTAGAGAAAATATGTCATCCAGTTTCCTTAATACTGTTGTGAAAGTGGATTCAACTGATCTTGCTTGTTTACAAGAAGCCTCTACGGTGCATCTGCATCCATAGAGCACCCCTCTGTACAGTCATCATTTCCGTTTTGTGTCATTGCCATGGTTGCAGAGCAGGGAAAAGAGATTGTTCATCCATATAGCTAGAAAATGTACTTTTACGCGTGTTTAAAATACACCACTTGAAAAAACACATTTGAGAACAATGCCAGCTTGAGGAAGGCTGTAAAGAGTTTCTTTCGGATCCAAGTACGAAACATACCTCTCCAGGTGACACGCCTAAGCAGATCCTGTCCACAGCTGGAGTGGTACTTCCCTTGTACGTCTACGACACACGTTTTCACAGATCATTAGCATCTCAGAGAATGAGCCAAACAAAACATGTGTTCCTTCCTATCTATCAACCATGTCTAGATGAGTATGGAGCCATGCAATACAGCACTCATTTGTTGCTGGCGGCAGTAGCTCAGGAGGTAGGGCGGGTTGACTGGTAACCGGAAGGTTGCTAGTTCGATCCCTGGCTCCTCCTAGCTGAGTGTCGTAGTGTCCATGAGCAAGACGCCTAACCCCGACTGCTTCTGACGAGCTTGCTGTTGCCCTGCGTGGTTGACTCTGCCGTCGGTGTGTGAATGTGTGAATGAATGGTTGTAAGTTGCTTTGGATAAAAGCGTCAGCAAAATCCTCTGAATGTAAATGTGTAGAGATTGTTAAGTTTGCATTGAAGGCAATGGTTTCTTATATTTTCTATGTTCTCTTTGTGTGCCCATTCTCTGTAATGCAGAAGGTAACAAGATGATCAGAAGGGAACAGTTGAACCTTGGAGAGGTCTTTAATGCACAAGATATCTCTGGCGTTTCCTCCTTTGTAGATACGCTCTCTCTCCTGATCCACATCCATATCCTCCGCTGCCATCGGAGGCTGGACGGAGTCTGGGATCCTGGAACGGATTTGGAATAAGATTAGATTCAATAAATTTAACCAGTCAGCAATAGCTCCAACCAGACACAAACATGAAATGCATTAGGAAACATGACTGACTCGTGGCACACCATTACTGTACAAATTGGCGGTCACAAGAGTGGGAAAAGACTATACTTGAGGGGCAGCAGGAAGACCCTCTACTCACTTTAGGAATCCACCTCTACCAGGTCCATTCAGATGAGAGAAGAAGGAATATCTCTTCTAACCAATCAGTGATGTCACAGCAAAGCCACGCACCACTAATTTCAGCTTTAGGCCAAACAGAGTCTTGCTGTCCCCTGCTATTTAATTAGTTAACTAATCAATGTCCCCATCGGGTGTCGGCAAAGTCGTGAGACCTCAATGATGTCATTGACAAATAGTGTTATATGCAATCACTTGACATCACATGGATGAATCGTAGGAGGGCCAATGAGACAAAGATTGAAAAAAGTAAGCATGAGAACATGAGGGCTGGCACCAGCGGTTGAGGAAGAAGCGGTACTGGATGAGGATGGTCAGGGTGAAGTAGATAAAGCCCTCTGCCGCCATGCAGGCCAGGTTTTTCCCCAGGTAGTTCCAGCTGTACGGGTCTGGAGTGTACTCCTCGCCTGGCAACACACACCAACTCATATCACAACAACACCCATGGAACCCCGGCAACACAGTTTGGCGTGGCTGAAAATGTGGAGATTAGTGTGGAGCAAGATTCAGCCCATTCAAGACGCCATCTGGTGAAAGTGGGTGGGCCCTATCTTGCATCCAGCACAATTGACTTTCTACACCGATGCATGTGTCGTTGCTGGTATGCAACTGGCGCAGAGCGTTCTTTTCCCTCCACAGGCACGCGTTGCTAAATTAGGGAATGATCTTGCGCCCAAAGAGACGGTTCAGCAAAAGGAGCAGGCGTGTGACAGACATTGTGTATAAGCCCATAACTTTTAGGATTGATGAGTATTTGAGTGTGTGTGTGTGTGTGTGTGTGTGTGTGTGTGTGTGTGTGTGTGTGTGTGTGTTCTTCATGCAATATTGCTGAAACCTCTTAGCCGCTTTATATTTTGTTATTGTATATATTGCGTTGACTTTTCGATTTTAAGACTTTTCAAAGAAAGTGTCATTTTATGGCCTTTCTACGTAATTGTTGCAGTGTACAACCTATTATTTACAGTACGCCCAGCCTCTAGATAACATTGGAATACTGAAAAGGCTCACCGAAGTGGCTGTAGGCCTCAGCTACAGCCTGGTTCATGGCCATGTCTATCAGGCCCCGGCCCAGGCAATAGTGGGGGAAGGCAAGCAGTAAGCTCTTAAGCAGCTGGTTACACTTGTACAGGCCCTATATACACAGACGCGCAAAGACACAGACACACACACAGTGTTATTTAATAATAATAATAATAATAATACAATTATTAATATTATATGAAATAAAACAAACTAAAAAGCATATATTTAAATCAAATAAATGGTTGTTTTCTCTTAAGTTTTGGCGATTTAAATGATTGTTTTAGTGACAATCTACAAGCCCCTCCCCCTTAAGAAGATTTCCAGGCTCCTCCCCCTTATGAAGATCTCAAGACCCCTCCCCCTTATGAAGATATACTAGCCCTCCCAGTAATACAGATGTGCTGTACCGTGGTGCTTGGGAACAGGTCCAGGATGAAGGTGATGGTGCTGCTGTTGAGGCCGATGAAGAGGTTGATGCAGGAGAGAGAGACATATGCTGTGCTTGGAACACTGAACATGTAGGACATGGGGTACATCATGGGCGTCACGGACCACCTAGGGACACATAGATCACACAGGGACAAACACACAGACACAGGCACGAGCACACAACGCATATATGAGGCAAATACAACAAAAAAAAAATGAAACAAATGAATGAAGATATGGTTATGCTATACCCTACATGGGTGTGTGAGTGAGCCATGTGACGTGTTGTACAACATGTGTTCATGTGCACACACCTTCAGATCATACCAATCACGTTTTAAATTACAAAAGAGTTAAATGTCCAGCTGTAGCATGACTTTGAGGAGAGCGAGCGACGTGAGCTCTCACCCGTAGAGCATGAGCAGAGCCACGAGGGGCTGAACGCTGGTGGGGGACGTGTAGCACTTCTTGTTGAAGTACATGAAGACCCCGACCACCATGGCGGCAGACACAGAATAGGTGACCTGGCGAGAGAACCCACGTTGCAGTTGCTCATAAAAACAACATTGCGGTGGTGGTAGTTGTTGTTGTTGAAGTCATAATTTAGTTATTATCATATTCATTTCCCAAAAGTGTACTTTAATGAACCGTGTATGATTTGTTGATTATGTTCCAAATGTGTTTCTAGAGGGCCTCCCTATAAGCTTCAGGGTTATTAGATGAATACTAAACAAGGCCTTTAGTGTTCTCCGATCCCCCCACCATCTCATGTCTCATTGGTTAAGAGGTCATAAGTTAATATTTATATATTTATAAATTGAAGGGAAAAATCTGTGATAACGAAAATCATGCAACGGTTACGTTCAATGCATTTTCCAATGTTGCAATATTCAAGCACTCCCCAAAAAGAAAAAGAAAACAAAGAAAGACGGATCCCTAAGTACGGCAGCAACGACAGTGTTACCATGTCCCACAGGTAGTTGGCCAGCCAGTACACCAGGGGGCTGACCCCGCTGACGAACTGCAGGTGCTTGGCCTGAGTTGCACGCTCCCGGATGAGGTAGAGGAGGAAGCTGGCTGGGATGAAGGACATGGAGAAGATGACGCAGACCGCCACTGCCGCGTCCACCGCTGTGCTCAGCCTGGCCAGGAGAGAGGAGGGAGGAGGGGAGGATGAACACAACAAAACACATCTCCATCACGGGTGCCACATACCTCAGCTGGACGCCTGGTACCAACATCGCTAAGAGCAAGCAAAAGTCGGTCATCAAAGTGTCAACTCTCACTTCTCTCTCACCTGTTAAAGAGTTCACCTCCTAGACTCTTCAAAGCCACCCAGTGGTTACTGATTGTATGTTGTACGTCCTGGCACTTAATGTACGCACTTATTGTATGTGGTACTTAGTTATAGGCCTTAGTTGTGTAGCATCCTATCCTAGCTATCTTTGTTGTATACGGTGAATGGGTAAACTTTGCACTTGGTTCTATGAACATCCTTACTGTACCGACCGCGGTAAATTGTTTCACCTTCTTCTGACAAATGTACTTATTGCACGTCGCTTCGGATAAAAGTGTCTGCTAAATGCCCTAAATGGAAATGGAAATGGTTGCCTTGTGATTATTTCTAAGTATTCAGTGTGTTGGCATGTGTGCCGAGAGGGACCGAAAAAGTAATTGGACAAATCGATATGTGTACCTTGATCACGAGGACAAGACAATCGTTGAAAAATGAAAGAGAATGTCTTTGTGTAAATGGTAGATAACTTCCAAAGTAAACTTTTACATTTCTACCCTCCAACAGAAATGAGCGACTCCGTCCCCATCTGATATGAGCGCTTTGGACTCCTCCCATTTATCAGAGTCTGTTTGCCAATAGACTGGTCGCCTCCCACTTACTCCTCACCTCGGCGCATTACAGTGCCCCTGGTGAGCATGGCTGGGAAACGCTGTCATGGCAAACTATAGTATATTACTACTATATACTGTATACTAAAAGAGCCATAATCTCTTGCCGTAATCGATGCAAATCATCAATTACAGCAAGAGATTATGTCTCATTTCCAGGCTGGAAGTAGAATTAAAAATGATATACTAATTACTATAGTAGAATTATAAAAGATATATGGATTACAATAGTATTGGTCGATGCACAGCATGGACTACTGCTATAGTAATAAGAGCCCTGGAGTATGGGGGCGCCTCACTCACACGGTGACCTCGGTGAGCTGTTGCCGGGTCAGGTTCAGCGGGTGGTTGACGGCCGTGACCCCGTACTGATCCAGGGGGGCTGTGCGGGGCAGAGCCGCCCGCAGGATGGCGTTGTTGGCCACGTTCATGAAGGACACCATGGCGTGCCAGCCCTTGTTGTTGTACCACACCTTCAAATGGGTTAGAAATATAGATTCGGGTTTTTGTCACATTTATATGACTTTATAGATTGGATTTGTGTTTTCACTTAGGGTTGTGAGTTTGAAGTCTTTTAAGTTTAAACACTGGGCATTTGTACATGTATTAAGGGATCGAGGTGAAGCGATATGGGTTAGAGAGTACACAGTTTTCGACCACATAGGCACGTATGGCATTTGGCAACATATATGCAGTATATGAGATCAGTGCATCTCATTCATGTTTACATCATTTTTTTATTTTGTTAAGCCAGATTATTATTAATATTATTTTATTTTTTTTATGCTTTATTATAGAGTGAGATAGAGAGGAAGGTATTGGAGATAGAGGGGAGGACATGCAGCAAAGGACCACGGGCAGTATTCAAACGTGGGTCGCTGCGGTAAGGACTGAGCCTTAATGGTACGGGCTCTAGCCGGTGGACCACCGGGTTGTCCCAAACCAGATTTCTTGGATCATAGAATAAATGATCACCATCTTTACTCTTCCACAACTCTGAAATATCTGTTAGAAAGCTATTAAAAATGGAATACTTGCAGAAACATCAAAACCCATGCCCTGAAGTGGCTTCATCTATTTAAAATGTTACACTTAGAAGCCATGAGAAAATAGATACTACAAAGACAGTATAAGTAATGGTTTCCAGCCTAAACTTACACCACGTTCATACCAACGTTTATTCATATCGGACACATTATTCCTCAGAGTTTTGTCTATGTGTGAAGCAGTGTCAGACAGATTTTATCTGATGTTGAAAATGTGTCCAGGTTTAGGATCATCATGTAGCTGCATTAAATATCCGCTCGTTTTGCTTCTTTGATTGATTCTGCTTCTTCCCAGACAGGCAGTCCTAAAGTCCTACCCAGTCCTTCTGGGCCTGAAACTAACAACTGCAAGCGGCAGAGCTTCACCTTGTTCCCTGTTTTGTCATTGAGATATTGTACTGAAGAGAACCCATTGGTGCTGGCCCGGTTTGGGTGATTTACACGCTAATAAGAGACGACGGAATTACAAAGCGAAAGAACAAGAAAGATCAATCGGCCCAGCTTTGAGCCCATCAGACTCATTAGACTCTGTAGACTGCATCCAAAGTCTGTTCTAATAAATAGAGAGAAATTAAATGCTGGCATTACCTTGACATTGTTCTTGGTCTCCATGTACCTGAGGAAGATTCCTATGTCCTTCAGAGTTTGTCTGCAGGATTCACCCTGTAAGCAAGGGGGGGGGGGGCATTAGATACCATGTGATGGGAGAGAGTGTGATGGTGAAGAAAAACACACACACACACACACACACACACACACACACACACACACACACACACACACACACACACACACACACACACCATACCCCGGTAACATTCAGTAGAAGCCCCACTTGTGCTGCTACATCCTGTATTGTCTTGGGTTCCACCTCAAAAACAGGAAGCTGTCCTCCAACCGATATGCCTCCATACCTGCCCGCAGGAAACACCAGTCAGCCCAGAGGAAACCCCCGCTCAGCCCGCAGGAAACCCCCGCTCAGCCCACAGGAAACACACACTCGGCCCACAGGAAACACAAGCTCAGCCCGCAGGAAACACAGGCTCAGCCCGCAGGAAACAGGAAACACACCCTCAGACCACAGGAAACACACGCTCAGCCCACAGGAAACACCAGTCAGCCCACAGGAAACAGTAAACACACGCTCAGCCTGCAGGGAACAGGAAACATACGCTCAGCCCACAGGAAACACACGCTCAGCCCACAGGAAATAGTAAACACACGCTCAGCCCGCAGGAACAGGAAACATACGCTCAGCCCACAGGAAACACACGCTCAGCCCGCAGGAAACAGGAAACACAAGCTCAGCCCACAGGAAACACGCTCAGCCCGCAGGAAACACACGCTCAGCCCACAGGAAACACACGCTCAACCCGCAGGAAACACGCTCAGCCCACAGGAAACACACACTCAGCCCACAGGAAACACACACTCAGCCCACAGGAAACAGGAAACACACCCTCAGCCCACAGGAAACAGGAAACACATGCTCAGCCGACAGGAAACACACGCTCAGCCCACAGGAAACAAATAAAAAAGATATTTGATTTATAAACTGATATTTAAAAGGGAAAGGTTCAAGCTTGCTCATGAATATTTGAGATGATTGTCTTTCTGTAAGGCTGTGATGGAACCTTGTTATGCTGGGGTATATCTATCAACTTTATACCATAAGCATGCATAATCAATCATAAGTAATAGGCTTTCAATACTATACAGAAAGATTCCATATTCAAGTAGCTTATTTTCCAAAGCTTGTCTTCAGAATATAACATCTGATATTTTGTTGATGGCCTATACGGACCACACACCTACAAATGTCCCCATTTCATTTCATTTCAATATTTCTACAAGGAACACTAAATTTTCCTCAGCACATTGAACTTATTAGGAGATAACTCATTAGGTCCTTGCGGGAAACAGGTAAGGGAAAGGGTGTACAGGAGCAACTCGTTTCATATCCAACAATATCAGGGTTACCTTTCACAGAGAGCTGCTGTTGCAGCGACTGACCACTAAAGTGCATCATGGCCAATGTATTCAAACCATATTAGACTCAGTGCATACAGACTACATATCTGATAGCATGATAGCATGTTAGGGTTAGGGTGCTATGGTTGATTTTACACCAAACTCAGTAAGATAATGATGTTACCTACCTTTGCTCGTTGACCCAATACTTGCTTTTTAAGCTGGAAAATGTGGAAGAAATGATGAATAAAACATTATAAATAAATAATAGTATGCATCAATTGCATGAAAAAACAGGTAGCATTAGCATTTTATTCAAATTATGAATTGTAATAGTTAAAGTGTAAAAAAAAAAAAAGTGTCCATGTTTTCCTTTTTGTTCTCCTTTTATATTTTAGCAATAAGCAGGCAAATTCCCAGAGATACAAACAGTGTTGCCGGCGACACCCATCTCATAACATTGATAAGACGCAAGGGCTTTTATCATGGGGCCATTGGCTCAATAACCATTGTGCTACGTTAACATACATGCGTAACAGACCTAACATACATGTATTTACATGAAAACCTTTGGAGATTGACACTTAGATAAATGATGGATTCAATGAAATTGATTCAACAAAGCTTGCAGGGTTGAGCTTCAAGATTGATATCCATAAAACTGGACGGATGAATTACCAATTATTTAAAATGACTACTATACATCATCTTACATGTCATATTAGTGTCATTAACCACAGCAGAGCGACCTGCCTGGGACAACACTTGATCTCAGCCTTGGGGCTGAAAGTGTGTGTGTGTGTGTGTGTGTGTGTGTGTGTGTGTGTGTGTGTGTGTGTGTGTGTGTGTGTGTGTGTGTGTGTGTGTGTGTGTGTGTGTGTGTGTGTGTGTGTGTGTGTGTGCGTGTGTGTGTCTGTGTGTGTGTTTGCGTACGTGTCTGTGTTTCTGTGTCGGTGTGTGTGTGTGTATCTCTGTGTTTGCGTATGGGTGTGTGGGTCTGTGTGTGTCTATGTGTGTTTACGTGTGTGCGTGTTAATACCACTTAAATCAAGGTTGACTTGCTGAGTCAAAGGCTGAAGAAAAAACATCTTTCCCGAGTGGATCTAGACATTGACTGATAATATTATTCTAGGCACTAAGACAATTCATTATTTGTGAACGCCACTTGGTTTGATCTAAATACAAGTCACTACATGCAGTACACGCTGGGTGTCCAACGACAAGAGGCCAGTTTTCAAACTCCCACCGAGTGAATGCTTGAGTGGGGTCATTTCATTTTGTAGCTGAGAAAAAGGAATATATGAGCACAGGCTTGACTAACAAACAACTTATTAACACCTTGGTGTCACCAGGGCATAAACATAGACATTAGCAGCCTGTGTTTCTGGATTTGAGAAAGAATCACTTCCTACTACAAGGTTACAATCAAGAGCTTTGAGCTGATGCCTTGAGTCAGTTTTGTGTCTTCACAACACAGCTGTATTGCCTCTTGGAAGGAATGGATAAACAGCACTACCTCAATGGATGGATTAAGCCTGTTCCCATTTGTGATTGGAGTGATGTATATTTGTTTTGAGAGCAAATTACACTTTACGTTGAGGTCTTGACATGGTACATACCTTTGAACAATGTGCTGTTGGAAAAAATGAAATTGTATAATGTCCGAGATGGAATATTGATGTATTTGCCAGTAATTGGCTAACAACAAGTAGAAAATGGAGGCATGGATACAGAACACAAAGATATTGAATGGCTTAAAAATTTGCAGCAAGTAAAATAACCAACATCACATTTTACTAATAATATTAAAACATTGTGATATTAGAGCTGAGGTACCTGCTCTTGATGAGTCTGGGGTAGGTCTTCACCAGGTAGTCTGAGATGTTCCTGCCAGTTAGGTCCATCAAAACATCTCCTGTCGACTGGATTCTCTGCCATCAAACACACATTGATAGATTCAGATTGATGAATTCATTATCCAAGTAGATGTCCAAAATATTTGATATAATTTCAAAGGAAGACACAGATCTGAGTACAAAATGTCTTATCAAATAAACAAAGCTGCTTTTTGTCTATTGTTTTCATATGTGGCAAGCTCGTGTTTTTGGAATTATTCCATTGTAAACAGAAGCTTTAGGGACGCAGGGAGAGACAGTATTGTCCTTTAATGATTTAAATATGAAAAGAAGAATAAACATGAGTTGGATGACTAAAAATGATATTTTGCTGTAGCCTTTGCTAGTCTATTATAATACAAATGAGATGAGCTTCTGTATATTGGTGAACAACAGTGAGAAAGAATCAGAGCGCAAACAAAATGCCGTGCATTGATGTATTGTATTTTTTCTTTTGCAAACTACCATTGTCCTTTTATTTCACTTGAATCGATCACAGCCCCCAGTAGAAAGTGTGATTGTTTGTTGAACTTTGTTTAATTTATCATCTCAAATGTATTTCTGTCATAAAATAAAAAATTGTTACCGTTATTTTAAAAACATTTCTACACTGTTCCTGTGTTCTGTCCCTTGTTTAGCCAAAAGCACTCTATAGATAAACTTTGATGGATTTTTGACCGCTGATCGACTGCTTGACTGATTGACTGATTGATGGAGGATGTAGGACCTGGGGGGGCGGGAGACCTCCGGCTCCCTCAGGACACGAGGGCAGCATGGTGAGTTTCTGTGGCGTGCTGCACTGGCAGTCGGGCGAGGGCCGCAGGGCGTTCCACCAGGGCCCCTCCAGGGCCTCGATGAGGCCCGGGCTAACCAGAGGCATCTCCCACCCTGTGGTGATGTTGTTGCAGGGGAAGTCTCTGTGGAGAGGGCCAGACCTCAACATTAGGATTCAGAGGGTGAGGGGGGTTGGGACATCAACACTTTAAAGTAACGACTCTCTCTGACATGTGTCCTGTATGCTACGCCTTCATTTCCACATAATGACCACAAATGATGCTGTTAGCATTGCAGCGTGTGGCTACTCACTGCAGGGGTTCTTCGGCCATGCAGCGAGTCCCGAAACCAGGCCGATTGAGCAGCACCTCCCCAAAGTACCTCATATGGGCATCCAGGGGCCGCTCGTTACTGCAACCACACAAAGCAAGCTGATACCCAACACCCAACAGTATTCCCATGTGGTACTGATGTTAAGAGGCTAGCTTCATGCTAGCTATTTCAACAGTATTTTGTCCACCCTCTAACATATTTGCACCAATGAAAATGAAAAGAAAAACAAAGTTTACAGAGTGGTATAACCATAAAAAAAAGACTTTGTCAAGCTGTGACCTCTGTTTTACTATTTGAAACATTTCGGGATGGCAGTGGATGGCAGTGAGAGCATAGTGGGCAGACCCTCTACCTGAAGAAGGTGAACTGCCGGCCGTACATCCAGGGACTGAGGGTCAGGCTGGGGTACTCCCCAAAAGGGGGTACAATACCCGTAAACGTCAGGGCCAGGAAGACAAAGCTGGCTGGCAACACAATCTACCAGAGAGGGGAACAAGGGAAGGGGCAGAGTTGCAGAACCATGGTTAGTAGGCAACCATGTGCACAGTGACATACACTGATTTTTTATCATTTTATTAAAATTTTGTATTGGCATGTTATATCGTTCCATTGTTATCATTCTGGTCATCACCAGTTTGTTAAGGTTTAAGTGTCGAGAGCAAAATCTTCCTCTCTTCTGTTCTTTTCTGCTCTCATTCTTTGCTTTCGAATCGTATGGAAACAAGCCTAAAGCCATTTATGGATCATCATAGCTTTTCAAAGCTGTGTGTCTTTGAGAGTAAAAATAGGCCTCTGGGAAAACATCGCACCAAGCAGAGCTTCTGGGACCAGAGGGGGCCAGAGGGGGGCCAGAGGGGGGCCAGAGGGGGGCCAGAGCGGGGCCAGAGCGGGGCCAGAGCGGGGCCCTTCAGGGGCCTCTCTGATGGAGCACCATGGAAGAGGACACTGCTGGAGAAAGCCCTTCAGGGGCAGCCGGCTCACAACAAGGTTACCTGTGCAAAGAAGTCTTTGTGTGAGCGCGTGGCGTGGTGGAGCCGCTTGATCAGCAGAGCGTAGAACTGATTCACCACCAGACCCGGGCCCCTGACCTGGTGAGAGCCCCGGCCCGCGTCTAACTCTTCACATGACACCTGACCGTTGGTGTGGGAAACCCCACCTGACATTGGAACAAAGAAAGGTAGAAAGCAGAGTTGGATAAAATAGAGAGACTATTTAGCTGGAAAACATCAAACAATGCAGATATATCACTCATGCTCTACTTAATGAGGACCAGGCAATATTTAAAGGAGACATATTATGGTGTTTTCCCAACAAGTAAACATAGTATATGAGTTCCAGAAAACATGTTATTGAAGCTGTTTGCTGGAAATACCTTTTAGGAAAATAAATCTTGCCTACCGCAATTCCCCTCTGTTTCAGTGTCTTCAGAATGCGCTGTTTCTGGTGTCTGTAGCTTTAATGCAAATGAGCTGCTGCCCATTGACCAATGAGCTGTCAGAGTGAACCACAGCATGGAGGATAAGTGTTTGTTGCCGTTTGCGGACTCCCGGAGCTCTCCGACGAGCTCCCCCCGCCGGAGCTGCCGGACTGCCGCCAGAGCTACGGCGGCAGTCCGGCAGCTCTGCCGGACTGCCTGCCAGGCAGTCACATGGCAAACTGACAAATTAGACATCTATTTTTGTATGGAATATCCCTGCTTCTGAAATGCGCCAACATCTTCGCCCAGTGCTCGTCCGCTGGTCCACAAAATCTTAGCTATGCTCTGATTGGAGGGGGTTGGGAAGTGGGAGGTAATATTCAAATGTGCCCCCTTCATATGTAGGAGGGCGCGCCGAAATTGACTCGCTCGTTTGGTAACTGTAGGCGGGGTACTTTCAGAAATGCATATCTCACTCACTTTTTTCAAAGTTTCTATGCGTGTGGGAGCACCAGAGACCCAAAACAACACCCCAAATCCAAGGAAAAGTGTTGTTTTCATAATATGTCCCCTTTAAAGATACAGAAACCTATTTGTGGGAAAACAATCACAAACTGGGGATAAAGGAAGCCAGCAGCATCCGTCACATTCTGTTTACCTTGTAGACATTTGCGTATAGTCAAGTTACCACCGGTCGTCACTTTGAGGAAAATCTGCAAAACACATGGCTTTGAATGGCAAGCTTCAGATAGTCTATTAGTTACTTCAAGTAGCCAAAGCTACATTAAACATTGATACTCGATGTGACTTATGTTTTAAGCAATTCCTCCAGTATGATGAGGGAGCAAGCGTCTCAAGACTCTTTAAACAATCTTTAATAAAAATTTACTGAATATCATCATCTTTTTGGATGATGATCTTTTTATTAACACTCGTAACACACTTTCATAACACAAAGGAGCCTGCCCCATGGATCCAGCTTGGATAATTTTAAACTACTTCTGAAGGTTAGACTCCTGTAAAATGTAATTATTTTGCTAATACCTCCTCCAGCGAGGTGTCGGACACTCCGAAGCTGCTGAGGCCGAGGTCGGAGAGGCTCTCCTCCAGCTCTCTGAAGAGGCTGGCGTAGGCCGGAGGCTGGAAGTCCCTCTGGGGCAGCAGGTAGGTGAGCTCCTGGCCTACCGCCTCCACCAGACTGGCCTCGCTCACGTGGTGCCTCACCAGGCAGGTGATGCGCTCCACGTCGCCTGTTGGTGGACCATCCACGTCAATAGAAAGACTCCACATAAGAACGTCTCATCAAAAGCTTGTCTTCGTTTTCTTACACATAACTATTGAAGTGTAGATGAGTACACCAATTACTTTGCTATGGTGGTCTAGTCTCAGATTGAATAGAAGGACCCTAAAGGAACTTTTTTCCCAGAAACCAGAGTTTGCAAGGCGACTGAATAACAACCTAAGCCATGACAAAGAACAGCACCCTCAGAGTCTCCTCACCGTCCATCTGGTCCTCGCCCGCGGGCCCCTGCGCCTCCCGGAGCTGGGAGCACTTGGAAGGCTTACAGTCGTCAGTGCAATCGCTCCCGGGCTGCAGGGGAATGAGACGTCAACAGGAGCAGAATATAAATGGACTGCATTTATATAAAGCTGTTCTAACCAGTGGCCACTCAAAGCACTTAACGATATTGACTAACATTCACTCATTCATGCAAACATTCACACACCAACGGCGGTGTAAACCATGCAAAGCAACAGCCAGCTCGTCGGGAGCAGCTAGAGTGAGGTGTCTTGCTCAGGGACACCTCGACACTAGCAACCTTCCAGCCAAACTGCTCTACCAGCCTTCGTAAGCTTATCACCATCGGAGGCGGTTCCAATGAGAAGGACCCTACATGTAAAATGTGTCTCAAGATGCAGCCTTTTATCAACTGTCGGCTTCGCAGCCTTTTGGAGTCAAACACACGGACCGTCGCAGAGGTTTGCGCTCTCCCTTTCCAAAAATCCAAATTATATCACCTCTTTGGTAGGTTAGGTATTAGAGACTGTGGTTGTCCAGCGACTGAGCAGTGCCCCACAGGTCCACATGGTGGCCACAAAGGCAGGCAAAGGCAGCCAAGGGGTGTGGTGTTGGATGGGAGGTACTACTCTTAAAACTGCTGTATCATAGAGACCCCGCCCCACTCAAGTGTCTCAGCTTACCACTCACAGGTGTGCTGAGTTAGCCCTGCAATCAGGAGGCCCTTTAACCCCACCAGAACAAGCTGAAGACAGACTGGCTAGAGGAGCATGTGGAGACCAGACCCGCACTAGGCCAGTCTCGTGGTAAGAGGCCTGTGGCCAACCCTCTTGACCTAAATGAACCCTCATAATGAAATTACATCCAAGTGGACCGAAGGGCTGTTTCTTTGATCTGTGTAAATTGTGTCGTGCTGATACGAGAGAGAAGGCCTGTGGCTGGAGAAGAACCCCCAAAACCCCCAAGAGGAGGTCAGTGGCAGGGACCACAGACCCCACTAAGCTTGGCCTGTCTCTCTCTCTCACTGCCCCCCATAATAGGAAGAGCCAGACAGAACACCCTGACATCAACCGCCGACCCGGTGAAGATTTGAGTTCTTTTTTTCCCCCCATCCCTTATCCCCGCACCTTTTATAAATAAATGTCATAAGTTTGATTTCACCGCAATCCCTGTTTCTGCCTGTTTCTGTTCCGATTGGTTATCCCACTATTCACCGCATCACAGACCAGGCGCCCACAAGACACATGAGGAGCTTGGTCACATACACACACGCGCTCCAGAGTGCGGGTGTCTGACCTTGGGGGCCTCATGCTTCCGGCGGCGAACCAGCGTGAGGTAGAAGCCCGTCCCCAGCAGGGTCTTGAGGTAGAGGGGCGAGCCACAGCAGTGGAGGCGGCCGCGGGAGATGATGGCCACTCGGTCGCTCAGCAGGTCGGCCTCGTCCATGTGGTGCGTGGACAGGATTACTGTGCGCCCTGCGGAGGAGGAGGGGAGGAGGAGGGGAGGGGAGGTGAGAGATTTAACAGAGAGATATATCACTGAACAATGCGGATGAAAGGTATGATAAGACATATCATGAAGAGGAAAAAAGGGATTAGTCCATCCAATTCACTCATTTACTTTTTCTTTGTTTTTACCTAAAAAAGCCTTACTCATTAGATTTACATATAGCTTAGGGACTTTTGGTCGTATATTATGCTTTAGCAAACTGGAAGAGGATTGCTGCTGTGTGCAGAGCTCAGGGTGACTTTACCATGGATGTATAAGGAGGCTTTACCATGAAGGTACAAGAGGAGGCTTTACCATGGAGGTATAAGGAGGCTTTACCATGGAGGTACAAGAGGAGGCTTTACCATGGAGGTATAAGGAGGCTTTACCATGGAGGTACAAGAGGTGGCTTTACCATGGAGGTATAAGGAGGCTTTACCATGGAGGTATAAGGAGGCTTTACCATGAAGGTACAAGAGGAGGCTTTACCATGGAGGTATAAGGAGGCTTTACCATGGAGGTATAAGGAGGCTTTACCATGAAGGTACAAGAGGAGGCTTTACCATGGAGGTATAAGGAGGCTTTACCATGGAGGAATAGGAGGAGGCTTAACCATGGAGGTATAATTACAATTACGGCATTTAGCAGACACTTTCATCCAAAGCGACTTACATCGGTTAATACAAACATTGACACACCGACGGCAGAGTCAACCATGCAAGGTGACAGCCAGCTTGTCAGGAGCAGTTAGGGTTAAGTGTCTTGCTCAGGGACACCTCAACACTCAGCTAGGAGGAGCTTGGGATCGAACTAGGAACCTTTCGGTTACAAGAAAACTGCTCTACCTTCTGAGCTATGCCGACCCCTATGTATAAGGAGGCTTTACCATGGAGGTATAAGGAGGCTTTACCATGAAGGTACAAGAGGAGGCTTTACCATGGAGGTATAAGGAGGCTTTACCATGAAGGTACAAGAGGAGGCTTTACAATGGAGGTATAAGGAGGCTTTACCATGGAGGTATAAGGAGGCTTCACCATGAAGGTACAAGAGGAGGCTTTACCATGGAGGTATAAGAGGAGGCTTTACCATGGATGTATAAGGAGGCTTTACCATGAAGGTACAAGAGGAGGCTTTACAATGGAGGTATAAGTAGGCTTTACCATGAAGGTACAAGAGGAGGCTTTACCATGGAGGTATAAGTAGGCTTTACCATGAAGGTACAGGAGGAGGATTTACCATGGAGGTATAAGGAGGCTTTACCATGGAGGTATAAGAGGAGGCTTTACCATGGAGGTATAAGAGGAGGCTTTACCATGGAGGGATAAGGAGGCTTTACCATGGAGGTATAAGAGGAGGCTTTACCATGGAGGTATAAGAGGAGGCTTTACCATGGAGGGATAAGGAGGCTTTACCATGGAGGTATAAGAGGAGGCTTTACCATGGAGGAATACGAAGGAGGCTTTACCGTGGAGGTATAAGGAGGCTTTACCATGGAGGTATAAGAGGAGGATTTACCATGGAGGTATAAGGAGGCTTTACCATGGACGTATAAGAGGAGGCTTTACCATGGAGGAATACGAAGGAGGCTTTACCATGGAGGTATAGGAAGAGGCTTTACCTTCACGGTATTTAAGCAGCAGGTCCCAGATGGAGCGTCTGGAGTAGGGATCCACGCCCGACGTGGGCTCATCCAGGATCACCACCTTGGCCCCACCCACAAACGCCATGGCAACAGACAGTTTCCTCTGCATGCCCCCTGTGCAAAGAAGGTCAGTATATTCAGAAACAGACAGCATGTGGACATGTTTGCGAGTAACATTTACAGCGCTACAAAAGCCGCAGAAGAAGTGATGCTAATTTGATTTATTCTGATATTTTCTTGAAATAATTGGCATATTGTTGAAGCTCATGATATGATTTTGGAAATGAGCTTCCACAATATTGAATACAATTTTAATTTCATTGTGTATTTGTGTCCCATGCCCCAGTTATTTGATAGATAACATGGTAGATTGATAACTTCACTACTTTGATAATTATCTGGTAGCATTAGCTCTGCTGCCCGTGGCATGGTAAATGTAGCAATTATCTGGGACACAATGACTGACATTGAGCTGCTGCTAGTGTTTTTTTGCATGAACTCAAACGATATCTGCATTAATTGCTTCCTTATTCAATAATATATAATTATGTTATGTACCAGGGGTCCAAAAAAATTATCACATTAATAGTAGGGCTGTCAATCCATCTTTCTTTCCTGATTTATCTCTTGATAATCTATCAGGCGATCAAAATTTGCTGAAAAAACAGAAAAAAAACAAATTAAGATATTTTAATTCAATGGACATTGAAAGATTGTGACAGATGAGTGCTCATCTGTCACAATCTGAGAGATGATGGTTCCCCTATTCCACAGGGGAGCTCCCACGCTAGAGGCTGCTCCTGGGAGTTCACAACTTTGTCGATAGAAGTTCTTCAAACCAGGGAATCAAATTCACTACGAGTCCGCATGGTCCGCCAGAACTCACTGAACTCACTGTCCCAAATAAGGTCTTAGAAATGTAGCGGGAACACAACCCTGGAGTGGAGGAGCGTTAACAGCCCTAATTAAAACATTAACCAAACTATATCCAATCACAGAATCACCTCATTGATCTGTCATTCATAGATTGTGGGTTGTGGTTGATGGCTTTATGGTTTGTGAATAGACGATTAACGACGGGCCATGTCCCATGGATATACAAGGTAGGAGTGATCCCCCAGGACAGACATGAGAGCTCCTGACCCGTTTTCCCCCTCCTCTCCCCCAGGACAGACCTGAGAGGTTCTGACCCCAGGTCAGACCTGAGAGGTTCTGACCCCAGGACAGCCCTGATAGGTCCTGACCCTACGCCCCAGGACAGACCTGAGAGGTTCTGGGCCAGCTCGGTTCTCTTGTGGCACAGCGTGAGGTTCTGCAGCATGTCATCCACCTCCTCCTGAGCCTCCTTGGCACCGCGGCCCTTCAGCAGGGAGTAGAAGAGGATGTGCTCTGCTACCGTCATGCTAACACAGACACACAAGTGTGGAAAATCCAGTATTAATTAATAATTATTAATAACAGCTGCCCCGTCACCGTAATGCTAGTGCACGGTAATTGGTCAGTTCCTTGGCTTTAAGGCCAGGAGGGAAAATAGACTCCACCCATTCAGTTAGCTTGGAGGAATTGAAGTAAATCAATGGACAAAACTTGTACATTTCGTAATTCTTTCTCATTGTAGGAGTTGGGACTTGATGACTGCCACTTCGTACAGCGTGATAGTGGAACAGTAAGGAACTGGGACTGATGGGACTACGGAGCTCCTTCACAGACATTTAAGTTGACGTTAAATGTTGATCTGACCGATAGAATACACTGTTGTAACCTCAGTCTCCAAGATGTTTATTGATTTCTGGAGCAGCTTCAGCAGATCGACACTGAGAACAGCAAGTAAAAAATCTGGAGACTTAGGCCCAATCCCATTTCCACCCCTCCCGCTTCCCCTTGCCCCTCAATACAGAGGGGTAAAATGTTCTTCTAAGAAATGAGACACCCCTCCATTACGTCGCGTCATCATCGCTTGAGGCTCGCGGACTGCTACGTCAACAGAGGCCAAGAGTAGGCAAGTTTCTGAATGATAACAACTAGTAATAATAATAATAACAATATCAGTCTTGTATAGCGCATTTCTAGTACCCAATGCGCTTCACAATATAAAAAATAAAGTAAAAGGCCTCAGAAAAAAAAAAAAAAAAAAAAGGATTCATGACAGCTGCCAAATTTGCTGGCCGGCTTTTCCTCAAAGCAATCCCTTTAAAGTGTGGTCCTTTGGAAGCTTCATTTCAAGGGCTACGTAGCCCTACGTCTTGGCCCTAGCCCTTAACCCAAATGAGAATTGGGACAGCCCTACCCCTACAAAAACAAGGGGGAGGGGTAAGGGGAAGGGGTAAGGGGTGGAAATGGGATTGGGCCTTAGGCAGGAAGAGTGAGGCAAAATCGACAATGCCCCTTCCTTCTTATGTCTCCACAAATGATGTATCTATGAGGACCTACAGCAATATTATTATAATAGTTGATCATACATTTCCAATATAAAACGGGCCGCAATTGACAAGAAGGTTCTCCATGGAGAACCTTGGATGTGGATGTGTTTTATTAAAACACATCCAATACCACGGAATGCCCAGCTGGCACAAATTCGCAACCAAAAACAGTGGTTACCGCCAATATATTACTCATAGACTACTGTTAGATTTAAACAGCAAAGATAGAGACATGTTAGAAGTCAACAACAACATAATTTATTGCAGCAATTTAAAATTCCAAAATCACATGCGCAGCCGAAATGTACCGATCAATCGCCACGTCACAAAGCATATAATAAAATTGAATGATTCCATTGCTCTTGTGTGGGAGGTCACTTTCGAGCTGCACTTGCTGTCTCCCTCTGATTTTAATTCAACCATTTTGGTTAAAATGTCCTCATATTGATCAATGACAGAAGACATAGGCTACTGTAGACATGAATCATGCTGAGACCAGCGGGTGTCGGATAATTTCTGCAGGCGGTTTTTGTTGCGATTGTTTGCATTAAGCACTGTAGGCGCTTCGGTGAGGCTGTGATGAAGTTCACTATTTATTGGACCGTGTCTAGACAGTAATGAACATCTCTGACCATAGTTTATCGCGTTTGTAGTCTACACTCAGTGAGACGTGTCTTCATTCATAAAAAAAATTAAAACATTCGGGAGTACGCAATAATACAAATTATTCTAAAGAGGTCTAGACTCCGTGCGCAGCCCCGCCTTCTCCAGTGAACCAAGAAAGCCTGCACCGTGACGACCGGGGTTTGACCCCCTCGGTTTTACACAGGAAACTTGAGATAAGAAGGTGAAATCACTGGGCGTGCATTCAGGATTAGGGCCGATACATATGTCGGCCTAGGCCTAATCAATTGTGTTTTAATATCTTTAGCATTCAAAATATTGCAGTCTATTCTTTTCGTAGGCTACTCTGCTGTTGACCTTGATGGGGAGATATTTTAACGCTTTTTAACCCCATTTTCCTGCGACATTCCTGCGTCTCCCTCAGTACGGAGCCCATTTCAGCACTGTGTCAGTAGACAGTTACAATCCTACGAACGTCGTGAGTGCAGTGAACGCGCGTTCATGTTAAGAGGAGTTTTGGGAAACGCTCCAAAGAAATTCACGATGGTTCGCAAGATCCATCGTGAGAATGATCGTAATCGAAGATCCATCTTTATCGGGAAACGAGGCCCTGGTCAATGTACCGGGGTCAATGTACCCTAAAACGTACGATATTAAGATTGTTTTCATGCTAAAAATCATGCAATATCAACAGTACAATTCAGGGGTGAACGAGACGCCACATATCTGAATCTAGGTAGGAATAATAGAGATCTTTAATCAGAAGCTCTCAGTAAGGGCCTACAGCCGGGGTCTTACTCCTTGAAGAGGATGTTGTGCTGGGGACACATGCCCAGGGATAGGCGGATGGTGTCCATGTCCGTGTGGATGTCCCTCCCATAGATGGTGGCAGTCCCCGAGGTGGGAGGAAACATGCCAGTCAGGATAGACCTACGGTAGAGAGAGGAAAGAGAAAGAGAGCGAGAGAGGGAGAAAGTGAGAGAGGGAGAGGGAGAGAGAGCAAGAGTAAGTGACAGTGAGCACATCAGCCATCCTTTTGTAGGTAAAAAATGGTCATTGCATCTTGAGGAGACCGGAATGAAAAAAATAAAATTAAAAGTATATTTAGAAAAATGTTAGTTTACCACACTTTTTTCATTTGAATTTATTTTAAATGGTTCTTACAAAGAAGAAGCCATGACACAAAAGTGTATTAAAGAGATCTGGGATCAGTCAAGGACACTATTTAAAAAAAGCCCTCATGGAACACATCTGTCATTGAACAGAGCATAGTAGAATGAGTGTAAAGGCCCCTCACTGGCTGCGTTTCCATCCCCCTGCATTTATGCGAATTTTTGAAGTATCGAATCACTGATGTTACACACTGGCATGGTGTAGGGGAACCTTCCAATGACAATAGAGGGGCTTAATTGCAGCCTACTATGAATTGAAAGCCGCCTGTATGAGCTGGATTTACAATTCTATATGCAGCACTTCTGCAAAGATCCACGTAGCGACTTAGAGACACGACGTGGATCTTGGCAGAGCTGCGTGCATTTTTATACTTCCACATCACATTATGAGGTTCATAGTGTCCATGAACCGACAGCAATATAATTTCCTGAGTAGCAGAATCTGCTACGTTGAAAATATGTTGAAAAATCTTTAAAAAGCACTGCTGAAAAGCACGGATGTATCACGACTAACTGATAATTCAGTGTCTTTGCTAGTGAATGCAAGCGTGTGTGTGTGTAGGTGCATGCATACTTGTGTGCGTGTACATATGTGTGCGTGGGCAGCCTAGATGGGGGTGATCTGTGTGTCCTGACCGTGTGCATGGCCTGCTTGTTGGTGGTCTACGTGTCCTGTGTGTGGCCTAAATCGTGGTAGTCTGTGTTGGCCTGTGTGTGTGTGTGTGTGTGGCCTACATCGTGGTGGTCTGTGTTGGCCTGTGTGTGTGTATGGCCTATATGGTGGTGGTCTGTGTTGGCCTGTGTGTATGTGTGGCCTATATGGGGTTGCTCTGCGTGGGCCTTTGTGTGTGTGGGCAGCCTACATGGTGGTGGTCTTCCCAGCCCCGTTGTGGCCCAGGAAGGCGGTGATCTGGCTCTCGTAGAAGCTGAGACTCAAGCCGTCCACGGCGGGCGGGGACCCAGAGCCGAACTTCTTCACCAGGTCTCGAATACACACCCCCTCCACCAGGCCGTCTGGCTCGGCATCGAAGAAGGACTGCCCTGGGACAAGCACGTGAAGATGTAAACTCAAATAGCAGAGAGAGTTGATAGAGGGCAGTTCCAGGGTCAGTGCTGTTCCAGGGTCAGTTTTAAAAGCTACACTGCTGGACTAAGACTCACTCCCTGCTTTAGGTAATACTTAACTCCTAAAGTTCAGAATTTATTCAAATAACTGAACATCATTGTGACAATGAGACAAAAAGCGGTTTACAACGTTTGCAGTTGATAAAATGCAAGAAGGCAAATAGGCAACATTTTGAAGTGTGCCAATATAACGTGATACATGGATTGGACCAAACTAAGCTTGGATGATTATACATTACTTTTGACAGGTAGATTGTACTCTATTCTTCTTTGAATAAAAACCTATAGGGGGACAAAATATGTGTAAAGCATAGCAGCATGGTCTGCTGTAGTATACAGATAGATCTTACAAACTCAAATAGTTGTATCTTTTAAAGTAAATTTAAAATTGTCATGGATGAATAATATAATTGTAACCTCTTAAATCCATGATGGTGGAGATTTGCCACAAGAGGGCACTGTTTTCTAACATAAATTGTGTTTCCTTCACAACCACCCCTTGATTTCTGTTCTTGCTGTTTAATTTTGTGTTCATAAACATTATTGTGCAAAGGATGATCCTTTAAATGTATTCTCTTTTGCTGTGAAATAACTTGACAGTCGAGCACAAAGGTTATGGGAAAAAAATGTTGTTGTAATCTTTGATTACAGCAGTTGATTTAACAATTGAATATATGGTTTACTTTATATTTCATTCACTGCTACTATAGCCACAAAAAATGAATTGAAAAATGAATAAATTTTTCTTTCTGACCATGAAGAAATTGCTTGAATGTTTATTTTTCTTATCATTACAAGGCATTTTGTAATGATAAGAATTACTCATTTTTAAAAGGGACAATGCACATCAATTGACAATTTTAGTTTACACTTAAAATGCAAATTTGCCAAAAAAGAGTTAGCAAAAAAGCTCATTTTCATCTGTAGTCCCTTGGCAGGTCAACACATCATCACATCATAAATCATGCAAAGGTCATATGGGACTCAAAGACCAAACTAAAGGGTATTGTAGGAGGACACTTGAACATTCAAAGTATTATTTCAAAACAAGATCAGGTTCAACACCTATTAACAGACTCCAATCTAGATTACTTATGTTTGACTGAAACGTGGCTTAACTGTAATATCCCAACACATATGCTTGATGTACCAGGTTATGTATGCTTTAGGAAAGATAGATTGATGGGTGGGGGGGGGGTGGAATAATGATTTATATAAGAGAGCGTTTTAAATGTGTTAAATGTGAAATTAATCTGGACACACCTTTGGAGTGTATTGCTATTAATGTTGTGTTGTCAACAAAAATGCAATTCAATATTGTAGCCCTATATAACCCTCCCTCACATGGTGCCTCATTTTACCACGATCGAGACAAACTACTTAAACAACTAAATTGTAGCTGTGAAACTACATTTTTGGGAGACTATAATATAAACTGGTTGCACAAAGGCAGCAAGCGAAATTAAAAACAATCTATTCAAAGCATAATTTTCAGCAAACGATCAAAGGACCAACGCGACTAACTAAAGTCAGCAAAACCCTCATTGACTTTGTATTTTTGAGAGAGAAAATATACATACAAATAAATAAATAAGTGCAGTACAAAGAAGTGAAGTACTTAGGATGAGGTAGATCATCTATTGATGCATGCAGTTTTGGTTGTTTTAATCCATCTTTTAAATTTTATTTTAAATGATAGAAAGCTGGCGCATTCCCTAAGTTCAGTAGGACAGTTCCAGTAATTTGAGGGCCGTACTGAGAAGACTGTTTGGCCAAACTTTCTACGTCTATACTGTTTAATACAGTCTCCCCTGGTGGCTGCCCTAGTTGCCCTGCCACTGCTGTTTTTCTGCTGTATAAACTCACCCAGTGGTGGAGGTGCAAGCCAATATAAAATTTTGAAAATGAGACAGTAATCTAGATAATGTAAAAAACTTTTTAAGTTGTACTTATTTATGATATGGCAGTGTTGATAGCTGATACGTTTTTAATCTAATGTTTTTAAGATTTGCTTCTAAAGGGTTTCTATTGGTTTCAGACTTGTCATGTTTTCTTGGGACCAACTTATGAAACAGTATGATATGTAAGAAAAGATCATGGCATGCATAAAGAGTTTGGCTGCCTCTGTTGTTAAAATGGCCTTATGTGTTTAAAATTAGCCTGATTACATTTGATGGTAGCCAGTTTTTTAACATGTTTTTTAAAAGTTAAATTAGAATCTAAAATGATACCAAGGTATTTAAAATCAGACAAAACCAGTTTTTGGCCTTCAATCAGATCATCAACTTGCTGTGTACTAGATCTCTGAGAGAAGAACATACAGACTGTTTTGTTAATGTTCAGATGTAGACATGACCTTTTTAGCCAGTCCAAAACATGGACCAGTGCTTCAGTCAGTTTAGTTGCAGCCTGCTGTTTGCTTTTTGCGAGCACATAGAGAACTGTATCATCTGCATACATTTGTATATTCACAGAGGGAAAGACTGAAGGTAAGTCATTTATGAACAGGCTAAACAAGACAGGGCCCAATACTGACCCCTGTGGTACACCAATATTACAGTCAAGGTATGAGGAGTGAGAATTACCAATGCATACAATTTGTTTCCTGTTAGTTAAGCATGACTCCATCCATTTTATGGCATCGGCTGAGAAATTAAAATAAGATAATATTGCTAGCCCATCCGACGCCATCGACACCGTGCCTTCCCCCATCGCTGATGCTGGCTTGGCGAGGAACTGCCACCCCCCTCCTCTGCACTCCCCAATCGACGATGACCCCCAGCCTAATCTCTCCCATAGCCACAGCAACAACTCCAGCTCCACTGTCTCCTCCCTTTGCAATTTTCCAGCTGAATTTAAGAAACTGGAATATGTTGGCATCAAACTTGCATCTGTGTCAATAAAAGCATTGCCACATCATGGCCACAGGCGGATAACACCCAAGCGCAGGGCATCCCAGCCCCCTCCCTCCCCCCCGTACTGATAGTAGTCCTAAGTATTACTGAGACAAAAAAGGGTTCAGCCGTAGACACAGTATAAAGGAAGTTTCACGTAATCTGCTGAACCCAAGGTTGCCTACGTCAAAACATGGCAACTTTTGCATTCCTGCTGTAACCACTAAGAGAGTAAACAAAGGGATACTTAGACACACTGCTAACCTCACAAATCTCACACCTATTGCCTCCAAACCAAAAACAACCTTAAAGCCTATCAACAACACCATCAGGATGGGTCTACTTAATGTTAGGTCTCTTAATAACAAATCATTTTTAGTTAATGATTTTATTACCACTTCTAAACTGGATTTTATGTTTTTAACTGAAACATGGCTGGAACAAAATAACAGTGCAACCGTTCTGATAGAGACAACTCCTCCCAACTATAACTTTTTTGATGCATGTAGAGCTGGAAAAAGAGGTGGAGGGGTTGCTGCTGTATTTAAAAATGTATTTCAGGGGAAACAGATGTTATTTGGTGATTTTCCATCATTCATATATCTTAGTGCTGAATTGAAATGCTCCCCCAGAGTTCTCCTATTAATTATTTACAGGCCACCCACATACTCTGCAAATTTTTTCAATGACTTCACAGAATTATTGTCTAGCATCTCCACAGAATATGACTGTCTAGTTATAACTGACTTAAATTTTCATACTGATGATTTGAATGACAAGGGTGCAAAAAAACTTTTTACCATTTTGGACATATTTGAACTGTCTCAACATGTGAAAGAGGCTACTCATTGTAAGGGGCACACTCTAGACCTGGTTATCACAAAGGGCCTCAATGTTTCTGATCTCTCTGTGACTGATCCTTCCTTGTCTGACCACTTTTGTGTTTTCTTTAACATATCTTTTATTCCCGGCAGACAGACAAAATCAAATACTGTCAAAAAACGGTATATCAATGAAGATTGTAATTTACTTTTTAAAAAGGCCATCTCCTTGCTACCACCTCTTAACCCATGTTCTGCTGATGATCTTGTAGAAAACTTTAATATGAAAATTTTGAAATAGATGTCATAGATGTCATTGCACCTCATAAGGTTAAAACGATTTCTGGAAAGCAAAAGGCACCCTGGAGAAAAGCTGCTTCTGTAACAGCACAGAAAAAAGAATGCAGGAAGGTTGAACACATCTAGCGTAGAACAAAACTTCATATTCACCATGATATCTATAAAGAGAGCCTTCGTGCCTACAATTTAGACTTAAAAAGTGCTAGCGAAACATTACTCTCCAATATCATCAAAACCAATACTAATAATGCAAAAACCCTATTTGCAACTGTTGACAGACTGACCAACCTCCCAACACAAATTCCACCTGATCTCGATTCCACGCAGAAATGCAATGAGTTTGTAGCTTTTTATACTGATAAAATTGAAGGCATCAGACGCGCCATCAATATCTCCACTTCAAACAAAAATGTTGGACTACCACCCTGTTCAGGCAAAAGTAACGTGGCATGGATGGCATGCTTTAATGTTAGATTCTAAAACTCTTGTGGAAACTGTGATACAACTAAAGCCATCCACCTGTTGCCTTGATACTTTGCCTACCAACCTCTTTAAGAATGTTTTTGACTGCCTAGCAATAGACATATTGCAGATAGTTAACAACTCTCTCCAGTCTGGCAATTTCCCAAAAGCTTTGAAAACTACAGCTTTTATTAACAACTACAGACTAATATCAAATCTACCCTTCATAAGTAAAATTATTGAGAAAGTTGTCCTCCACCAACTTAATCACTTCCTGGCATCAACTGGTTGCTATGACACCTTCCAATCAGGATTTCAACCCCTGCACAGCACTGACACCGCCCTTATTAAAGTTGTAAATGACATCCGTCTTAACACAGACTCTGGTAAAACCTCAATACTACTGCTACAAGACCTCAGTGCTGCATTCGACACTGTAGACAATACAATACTTTCGGACAGGTTAGAAAACTGGGTGGGGCTTTTAGGCCCAGTCTTAAATTGGTTCAGGTCCTACCTACAAAATAGGAACTACTTTGTTTCCATTGGCGACTTTGTATCAGAATCAACCAACGTGACATGTGGAGTCCCACAAGGTTCGATCTTAGGACCCTCTTTATTCAACATCTACATGCTCCCACTAGGGCAAATCATGCAAAATAACAATATTGACCATCATTGCTATGCTGATGACACGCAAATCTATGTATCGCTATCACCAAATGACTATCGGCCCATAGATCTGCTGTGCCAGTGTATTGAGCAAGTGAAAGACTGGATGTCCCGAAATTTCCTTCAACTAAATGAGGACAAAACAGAGATAATTGTATTTGGTTCTTAAACGGAAAGGCTTAAAGTAACCCAACACCTTCCACTCTCTGTCCCTGAAAACCTCAATCAAAGCCAGAAATCTAGAGGTTATCATGGATTCAGATTTACATTTCGACAGTCACATCAAATCAGTTACAAAATCTGCATATTATCACCTTAAAAATGTAGCAAGACTTAGAGGGCTCATGTCCACCAAAGACTTACAAAAACTTGTACATGCCTTTATCACTAGTAAGCAGAGATGTGGACTCGAGTCACATGACTTGGACTCGAGTCAGACTCGAGTCATGATTTTGATGACTTCAGACTCAACTTGACAAAATTACGCATGACTTGCGCCTCGACTTAGACTTGAGTGCTATTGACTTGAGACTTGACTCAGACTTTGCCTCTTTGACTTGGAATGACTCGACATGTCTTGAGTCAAAACATTTATTGTTTTAGATATCTAACCTATTTCCCGCCTAGAGGGCTAGACACCCAAGACGCATTCACTTCCATGAAGATGAAAAAAAAAACAGCGAGCGAAGACAAATCTATACTTCAATAATATCAAAACGAAATTTCGATATTGTTTATACTTTATTCAGAATAACAGTTTTAGTTTCATATTGGCTTCGTTTCAGTTAGTCTCATTGATTTACGTGGACGCTGGAGGTGAGGACGTTCAGCAGTGTTACCAGATTGGGCGTTTTTTACCGCCCTATTTGGCTACATTTTGAGGACGTTCAGGCAGTATTGACAGATTAGGCGGCTTTCCCAGCCTATTGGGATACTTTTAACAACATAAGACTTCGGCGCATGCGCATATCATAACACATTTGAAGACAGAAACAATGATCATATTATAACTGTATTGATAAGAAAAGACTGTACATTAGAGTGATATGTTGAAATTATGATCAATAGCCTAATAATGACATTATTAGGTAAAAATACATGGTGACTTGTTCCAAGACTTGAAAAAGTTTGGGACTTGGACTTGGACTCGACTTGGCTTTGGTGTGACTTTGACTTGGACTCGACTTGCCTTTCCCTGTCTTGACTTGGGACTCGACTCGGACTTGACTGCTAAGACTTGGGACTTACTTGGGACTTGCCAAACAGTGACTTTGTCCCATCTCTGCTAGTAAGCTTGATTACTGCAATGGTCTCCTTACAGGTCTCCCAAAACAAACTCTAAGGAAGCTTCAGCTTGTTCAGAATGCTGCTGCTAGAGTTCTAACAAAGACCAAAAAATTTGAACATATTACACCAATTCTTAAATCGTTACATTGGCTTCCTGTAGGTCAGAGAATTGATTTTAAAATCATGTTGCTAACCTATAAATCCCTACATGGTTTAGGCCCAAAATATTTAACTGATATGCTTCCACTACATAAGCCTTCTAGACCACTAAGATCTTCTGAGACCAATCTGTTATTTATCCCCAGAGTAAACACGAAACATGGGAAAGCAGGATTTAGTTATTATGCAACAAATAGCTGGAATAAACTCCCTGAGGATTTAAGACTTGCCCCAACTCTGAGCACCTTTAAAAGAAGACTGAAGACTTTTATGTTTGTTTTGGCTTTCTGCTAAATGTTAAATACACTGCACTTTCTAAAAAGCTTTTTTAACTTTGCCTTTATTTTCTATTTTATTACTAAAATGCCTTTTTAACTTTCATTTTTGCTCATTTCTTTGCATATGTTTTCTTTTACTTATCTATTATTTTATTATTTTGTATGACAATGTTTATATGTGAAGCTCTTTGAGTCTGCCTTGTGTATGAAAAGTGCTACATAAATAAAGTTGCCTTGCCTTGCCTAAAAGTGTCTGATGACTGACAGTCAGTCAAAAGCCTTCTTAAGGTCCAAAAACACTGCACCTACTATACCACCCCCATCTAATTTTGACTTGATGTTTTCAAGGAGGAAGCAGTTTGCTGTCTCTGTAGAGTGGTTTGTGCGAAAACCTGGAAAAGTACTATGCCTAACTGATAGGTTGATCAGACGATCAATGGGGCTAGCAAGGGCATCCCTATGTGATTTTAAAAATGTGGTATCCAACCCATACAAATCCTTTGCTTTTGAGTTCCTTAGGGAGGTTATCATTTTTATCACCTCTGATTCAGATATTTCCTTTATTTCAAAGATAGGTTTAGCATCATGAATTGGGATAGATGGCACAGTTTCAGTCACGATTCCTTGAGTCAGTTCATCGACTGACTTTATAAAGAAAAAATTAAATGTACTTGCCATCATATCATTATCTTGAGTTAATATTCTATACACTTTGAGTTCAAGTGAAGTTGTTCTCTGTTCCTTATTCCTACCAGTTAATTTATTAAGATTTCTCCATATAAGTTTCCCATTTACTTGTGCTTTTTTTTTATCAGAATTAATGATTCTGATATAACATGCATGTACTTATCGAAACCCAGAATATGACCACCCATGCCTTTGACTTGATGTTTACACTTTAAAGTTTAAACACACTGATACTGTGCGATACTGTGGATTTTTTTGATACTGTAATCAAATAAACAATACTAAATCCGGGGCTTAACTTTCATAACTAACTTTTCAGCTTTCAAAGAGACAAATTAAAAAAAGCTTGTAAGAAGGAAATTAAACTAAATTAAATTTCTTAAGAAATATGTAAGAAGTTCTTAAAGTTTAGAACATCCTGTCTGCTTTGCACTCTTAGATGTGAAACACAGTCGCGGTTTGATACAGAGCCCGGATGTGTTTGAAAGACCTTGGATGAGATCAGAAGTTTGGAATGCCACTCAGGGTGAAGAGGGCTGAAATGCTCCTGTCACTTATTAACCTAGCTCAGAGGAAGGAGAGATGTTGCCAGCACATTGTGTGTGTGTGTGTGTGTGTGTGTGTGTGTGTGTGTGTGTGTGTGTGTGTGTGTGTGTGTGTGTGTGTGTGTGTGTATTTGTGCACACTTATGTGTTCTGACATGCCACTGAATGCAAACACACCCAGGGGCATTGGGTTCCCATACAGTGAATGTGATTGGAAGGGGGTAGGAACCAATGTTCTCACAGAGTCAAAATACGAACATTGAAAAGTACATTTAATAATGACAAGAGAATGAATGATGAGTGTGGGTTTTGGTGAGACATTACCTACTATTTGAAATATAAAAGTTTATATGAAATATACTGTAGATGATGGTGGATTGAATGAGCAGTCAGCTGCACTGAGGCAATGTTGAGTATTGCGTGTTGAGTGACTGAGAGAGGATTACAAATGAACCTTCTGATGTTCTGTTGGTGTTTCTTAGGGCCGTGTTCAAGCACCTATCAGTGGCTTGGGTTAAAAAGGTGTTCTATCGTGAATATTATAACTATATTATATCTACCATTGGCTTCCTTTCTCTCTTTCCTCTCCCCAGTCGTGCGGCCCCGGGGCCCCTTTTCCATCGGGTCCCGCCCGTCCACATGCTCACGGGAGCCTGGCTCCCCAGGGGACTGGGCCGGGCCCTGGGGCCTCTCCTGCCCGGACTCTTTGCTGGGGTGGCTGAAGCTCTTCTGTGCCGGAGGACCTGAGGAGCCAGCAGGGAGGGAAACGTCACTCTCTTCGGCAATGTCCAACGGCTATTTAGATAGCATCCATTTTGAAAAAAACTAACAAACATCAAAACGTAAGCTCTAAAGTAACAAAGTCACAAGAGAATCAGGGGTTGTCTCATCACAATTATGCAAAACAAATAAGGTCAGAAGATGAAAGTTTACCTGGCCTTTGTGTCACACTAGTCACCCAGTAAGATGGAAGAACTGGGAAATAAAATGGCCGACCAATTCCATACTGTCCTGTAGAAGTAAAAGAAAACCACAAAGTCAACAACAACCTTTTTATAAAAATCGATATTGAATCGATATATATTATTATATTTTCAAGTGGCAGGTATTATTGCAGGTTTCGTTGCAAAACACAACGTCTCTAGTGCCTGAAGGTGGGAGATGAAGGCATATCAGCAACTTCTATTTTTGAAATCATCAAGGGTTTAATACCATTTATTTATTAATTAATTACTGCTTCTTTAGTGTTGTCTTGATAGAAGTAAAATTGTCAGTTGTGGATTGTTTTTGACAAAACATAAGCAGGGTACAGAGCCCGGGAGCTGACATTGGAGTTCTTTTTTTATGAAGCACACGTGCGTTTTATTACTCGCACACACGCTTTAAGTAAGGCTGACGTGTAAAGTATTCTGCACTTCGGCATGCAGTCCACAGTTTCCTATGGAGCCTAACCCTCCACACACACCGGTGTGTTGAACAGATCAGAACAACAGATCTGTTGAACAGATCAGAACATCAGATCAGAACTTCAGATCACAACATCAAACAGCCCCAAAGTCCTGAGGTTCTCCAAGTTGACAAACTAACAACAACGCCATCAATATTACTTAAGGACACAAGTATCTCCCAACATTTCAAACATGAACCAAAACAAAACTGGATTAAACCAAACAGGTGGGACATGTTTGCTTCTATGAAATAGAGCCCCTAAGTGAATGAGAGTTTCGGTTCAGATTTTGAGGTGTCTCGTTAATTCAGAAAAACAGAGCAGAATTTATTTTCCAGGTGAGTGCTTAACGCTTCTGGACATGGCACTGTCTGATCAATGAAATAGCATACCAGTGGGTGTGTTAAGCCTACACACCCTTTAGTAAAGTGTGCATGCGTCTAACTTAAAGCGCACATGCGGTTTAAGAAGAAAATACTCACCTCCTGGGCTCCGTAGTTTCCCAGACTACAACCCTCAGGGGCTCTGAGCCTTAGCACACTTCAGCACTGAACCAAACCATGAACAAAGTCACCCAGATGTTTTCATGTATCCATCAAACCCTCTACACTGTGACCCCTCACCTGTCTGACTACTAACCTCCATAACGACCCCACCTCAGTCCACACCGCCAAACTGTTGCTTAACAACTGCTTTGCCTGCCTATATATATTCTTTGTGTCTTTAGTAAACCCATTACGTATGTACGTACATTCTGTGTCCGTGTTCTCTTTGTAGTGCATTAGGATCCCCTCCACCCCAGAATGTTAACCATTTGTGTCTGCCAGTCACTCCATTGCAGCAGGTGATGTGTTTCTGTCGGTGATGCAGTGTGTGCTGACCAGGGAAGACGTGGTCCAGGTACCAGGCCAGCACAGAGTACAGCAGCGTGTCCAGGCTCATCATTCCTATGGAGGACAGGAAGGAGAACTCGTCCCCCTCCAGGGGGCTGGTGCCCATGTTGTCCCACTGCAGGCCCACGCCCTGCTCCTCATAGCGGGACAGGTACTCTGTGCCCAGGCCAAACGCCACCTGGGACAGAAGGCTCTGTCGGAACACACACAGGGAGGAGGTTAGAGCAGGTTAGTGGAGAAGGAAAGAGCATTAGCCTTGCATTAACAGTAAGTAACAGTTACTAAGTAGCAGACAAATTGGCTATGAATAGCGCAATTTATATATTATGTTGTGACCAAGCTAATAGTAAATATCCAACCATAGTAACATCCAGTTTCGGATGAAGCTTATTTAATATAAATGCATCTACAGATTCACGAAAATAAATGTATTACTTTGACCAGGACTTGGCCATCCACTTTAACATACACTGACCTGCCTTATAAAGGTGATTCCCAGGTTCCTTGGCCAATTTCATCAACCATTTAATTGTTTCCACACTAGCCAAACAGTACATTTATATTTTCCCAACAGACATAGGAGCTGAGGACATCCCTTTTTAGTTCTTTAGTTCTTTAATTCTAGCAATCTTGACTTTTATTGTTCCTGTTATATGATTTCCTGTTAAGCACTATATAATTATATATTAACTATATATAAATATGTATACTTTATACAGTATGTTCTTGTTAAGCACAAGCTGTTTGCTGTTTGCTCAAAATGATCGGAATGCAAGTCCATCTCAGATTGTTATTTTCCCACTCCATCGGGTATTCATCTGGAGCCGAGAGCCCCTGGTCCAGACACCTACCACCAGGATCTTCATGTCGCGGGTGACGCGGTCCTGCCAGGCGAAGCAGAGCAGGTGGGGCAGGTAGAGGGCCAGGTGGAGCACGCCGCTGCACGCCGCCGCCACGTTGGCCTGGTTGAAGAACACGCTCAGCAGGAAGCACTGCGCCAGGGTGGCCATGGAGAAGCTCAGCAGGAAGAGGAAGACGATGAGGGGGTCGCTGTAGTGCAGCACCCGACCTCCCTGGGGAGCAGGATGGAGGTGGATTGAGGGTTATAGGAGCAGGGTGGGGGTGGGGTGAGGGGCATGGGTGCGGGAGAGGGAGTATCAGGGACATACAGCGTTGACAATGTTTAATAGTAAAACATGGTGTTGCTTTTCTTATTCAATGCTGGACTTAAGAAGTGCTCGTGTTCGTTTACCGCATCGACTACTGCAGCCCATATGTAGGGCAACATGGGGAGACGCTCACTAAGTCGTACCAAGACCTATTCCTAACTGTTAAGTGGACGGATGTAGCGTCAACACTACACTTGTAAAGGAAAACTAAACCTCATGTTTAAGCTGGCCCCACCCCCGTCAAGTTTTAGAACATGCGTTCTCTTCAACTTCTGATAGACACTTTTGTCAAAGGCACACCTCATGCCATCTACTATGACTCACTTACCTGCTTCTATTGACAGTCCTGTGCATACAAGGCATAAAAGCTTAATATATACATAAAATATAGAAATAAAATAGAAGAAGGTTTATCTTGAATGGTGTGCACACAAGACAGAACGCTGTGTGAACTCCAGAAGGCTCCACCAGGGGTCCTCAGAGCAGCGTTAAAGCCTGAGAGAAGGTCTCATATGAGGCTGATCATTGAACCGGGGACCTGCTTGATGTCATGCAATCACAATGTGCCTTAATGCATTTATGTGTCCTGATAACAAACTCACATGACCCTATCAATACTGTTTTAGATTGAACCAGGAAGCGCTATAATAATTAACTAGCATCAGCGCACTGCACAAGTTTAAATAATATATGCAAACTAAGGACGTGAGGTTGTGATGGTTGTTCAGCAATCACACAGCAATAAGAGTTAAAGGAAAATAAAGCCCTTTTGTTGAAGTTATTTCAGATGAAATGTGTTGAAGTTGGTTACATTGTAGTGCTATGGATTGATCCTGCTTCAAACTTTATTAAATTAAGTTAGAATGTTTTAAAAACATAGGATAATAAGTAAAAATGCATTAATTGTTACTCGCAGTGTTTGGTAACAAATGTAGTGTCAATCAGGTGATTTGGCCTTGAAGGAAACGTACATAGCTCCATAGCTAACAAGGGTTAGTGGACATATATAGCTCCATAGCTAATGCGTTAGTGGACATATATCGCTCCATTGCTCAAACAAGGGTTAGTGGACATAAACAGCTCGGTAGCTCCAAAAGGGTTAGTGGACATATATAGCTCCACAGCTATAACAAGGGTTAGTGGACATATATAGCTCCACAGCTATAACAAGGGTTAGTGGACATATATAGCTCCATAGCTATAACAAGGGTTAGTGAACATATATAGCTCCACAGCTATAACAAGGGTTAGTGGACATATATAGCTCCATAGCTATAACAAGGGTTAGTGGACATATATAGCTCCACAGCTATAACAAGGGTTAGTGGACATATATAGCTCCACAGCTGTAACAAGGGTTAGTGGACATATATAGCTCCACAGCTATAACAAGGGTTAGTGGACATATATAGCTCCATAGCTATAACAAGGGTTAGTGGACATATATAGCTCCATAGCTATAACAAGGGTTAGTGGACATATATAGCTCCATAGCTATAACAAGGGTTAGTGGACATATATAGCTCCACAGCTATAACAAGGGTTAGTGGACATATATAGCTCCATAGCTATAACAAGGGTTAGTGGACATATATAGCTCCACAGCTATAACAAGGGTTAGTGAACATATATAGCTCCACAGCTATAACAAGGGTTAGTGGATATATATAGCTCCACAGCTATAACAAGGGTTAGTGGACATATATAGCTCCACAGCTATAACAAGGGTTAGTGGACATATATAGCTCCACAGCTATAACAAGGGTTAGTGGACATATATAGCTCCACAGCTATAACAAGGGTTAGTGGACATATATAGCTCCATAGCTCAAACAAGGTCTTGTTTGAGCCCCCCCCCCCCTTCACAACTCACCATGATGACGGCGGTTAGGAGGGCGGTGCTGGTCGTCATGGTGAGGAAGCCGTCGACGAACCAGGTGCACCAGATGACCCCGTTGGTGACCCCGGCCGCCTTCAGGGTCTCCTTGAGGCGTAGCTCCTTCTCCAGCACGATGCTCTTCACCGTCATGGAGACGGAGAACACCCAGGCCAGCACCGCCAGCACGGGGAAGCAGCGGCTCAGAGTCAGCATGAACCTGGAGGCAGAGGAGGCTCAGGGTCAGAGGAGGCTCAGAGTCAGCATGAACCTGGAGGCAGAGGAGGCTCAGGGTCCGCATGAACCTGGAGGCAGAGGAGGCTCAGGGTCAGCGTGAACCTGGAGGCAGAGGAGGCTCAGGGTCAGAGGAGGCTAAGGGTGAGCATGAACCTGGAGGCAGAGGAGGCTCAGGGTCAGAGGAGGCTCAGAGTCAGCATGAACCTGGAGGCAGAGGAGGCTCAGGGTCAGCATGAACCTCGAGGCCAAACACAGAGGAGGCTCAGGGTCAGCATGAGGCTGGAGGCCAAACACAGAGGAGGCTCAGGGTCAGCATGAGGCTGGAGGCCAAACACAGAGGAGGCTCAGGGTCAGCATGAGGCTGGAGGCCAAACACAGAGGAGGCTCAGGGTCAGAGAAGGCTCAGGGTCAGCATGAACCTTGAGGCAGAGGAGGCTCAGGGTCAGAGGAGGCTCAGGGTCAGCATGAACCTGGGGATGGAGGAGGCTCAGGGTCAGCATGAGGCTGGAGGCCAAACACAGAGGAGGCTCAGCATGAGACTGGAGACCAAGGCCAAATACGGATATGAGTTTATGACAGTAACATTTCAAAAAGCCTTTAACTTGACACCAATACAAATAAGAATTCCTAATAGGGATAAGCAGTCATCTTTACATATTTATGCAAAAATGCCCCTCGTGTTTACTTTATACTCACTTATCTGCTTTGTGAGCATATATCTGCAAATGTGTGTGTGCGTGTGTTTGTGTGTCTGTCTGTGTGTGTGTGTGTGTCTGTGCGTGTGTGTCCATGTGTCACTCACAGGTCGTCCACATAGCAGGGATAGGGCATCTGCTGCAGGTACACACCCACGGGCCGCGCCCCGCCGGCGTGGGTGTGGATGACCCCGTGCTCGATGATGTCCTGGAGGTAGGCGAAGCCGCCCCAGACGTAGCGCAGGTCGTCCATGGGGTCCGCCCGGGGGCCCGGGTCCCAGTACCTGGGTCAGAACACGGTCACGGGGTAGAGAGAGCGCCTCCCTACGTCATGTCAACCATTTGCACTTCACTTTTCTGTTGTTTTATTGTCTATGCAATGTGTTTTTCGTATCCTTCTTTATTTAATTGTGTTCATTCATATCATTTTTTTAATTGAAATTGAATTGTATCAAACAATTATCAATGATTTGTCAAAATATTTTTGCCCCTGATTTACCAAGCTGACGTGATTAATCGGACTGCGTTAAAACCTAAACAAGCGTCATTATTTTCATTCTGACCTGTCTTTGATCTTATTGGTGCGTTCCACTGCGTCGATGTCCATGCGGATTTTGAACTTGACGTGAGGTGGGACCTTGCTGGTCCGGGGCTCCATGTCCAGGAAGACCAGCCCGGCCCAGAACTTGCCCTCCTCCAGCAGATCCAGGGCCCGGTGGGTGACCGTCTCCTCGTCCGGAACGGCCACAAACTTATCCAGGATCAGACACTGAGGAGAAGGAGAAGGAGAAGGAGAGAAGGATCACACATCACCAGGAGCAATCACATTACACATGTTCACATCTTGTTATTTGAAGTGTGAAATTTGAATATCTTTACGTTTGAAATGTAAATATCTTGAATAGAGCAGCGATTGTAATAGAAACAATTTGCTTTGATTAATAAAGTAATCTGAAATCTGAATAGATAATAACTATGCTATATACTATAAATATTGAAACTAGCAATATGTCTATAATCTATGTATATGAAATGACAGCATTCTTGTGCAAACATATGTGAAGGTTACTTTGAACATAACCTTTTCTATTCTCCAGCATAGTTTCAACATCTTTAGTTATGAAAATAATTGTGATAAGCCCAAAGCTACCTACACACACATGGCTGGCTGTGGGGAGGCCCATGTGTGTGTATCTCTGCGCTCCAGCACACAGCCCAAGTGGCTCTGAGAGCCAGCTTGCCCCCCTTTCACACTCATCTGCTTCCATGCGAGGCGTCCACCAGGGCAGGAAGGCCGTAGGGACACCCCCCTCCAACGGGCGGTTCAGAGTGAGTTCAGCAGCCACACTCATCTGCTGTGACCCCAGTCACAGCAGATGAGTGTGGTGATCAGTGGCCTCCCATCCCCACAAAGCGTGCCCACTCACGCCACACACGCACACACGCACACGCTTGCATCTTTGCCCTGGGTGACACTCCCAACGTTCGCTGTGCCCCCGGTGCATCTGATCCCACACAGGACAGGAACACAGACCGTCAGTCAGGGGCTGTTACTGAGCGGGGCTGAATGGCGCTGAGGAATCCCCCCAGCACACTGGGTGTTTTGTTTTCCCGCGCAGGCCTGCATGCCAGTGGCGCGCGGCTCTGCAGCCATCAGCCCTGCCGCCCCTTGTGGCTCTTTGTTGCTGCCCCATAGAGGAGGGCGACGGAGTGACAGCTGTAGCTAATCGGCCTCAATCGCTCCCGCTCTCTCTGTCACATTCAAGTGCTGTAAAAGCTTCGAGCCGCCGCATATAAACAAAACACCACACACACACACACACACACACACACACACACACGAAAAGTACCAGCCATCCGACCCAGCCAACCGCCCGCCCCCTCCCTCATCGGGCCTTTGCGTCGTTACGGGGTTACGGGGGACGTGAATCTATCTGTCCCTTCCAATGTATTGGCTCGTGTCTGTGAGGACCCTTGGGGAGAGGTGCGCCAGTGTTCAGGGCCCATACCCTCCACTCCATCAGCACCACACAAAAGAGGCCTTGACGGCTAGTTTGTTCCTCTTGCCTCAATCCCACCTGGGTGGAGGACAGAGAGCTGAAGGGGGGGGGACAAATTGGGCAGCCCAGGGACAGCTATCTAAATAGCAGAAAGAAGGTATTGCAAAGTGTTTTGGCAACCGTCTTTCCTTTTTTGGGGGGAATGTATTCAGGTTCAGCAGGGTGACAGGACGGAGCCAGAGCTCTGCTGGATTACTGGTTGAATAGCCCCGTCTCATGAGGGACCTAGACACCTCAGGTGGAACGCTGTTGGACACATTCTGTTCCCACTGTGAGCCTCCCCGAGAGGAGGCCAACGCACTGGAGGAGCTCCAGGAGAAAATGAAAAGAAATGAAAAAAAGTCTCAAATGAAACCAAGGTAATTGCTTCTTTTGGATTTCTTTCTTAGTTTTCTTGAAGGTCCACTCACATCGCCGTACTTGTTCAGCATGTGGACGACCCGGTCGGTGAGGTTGAAAACGTCCCTCCAGTCGAAGGGGACCATGCTGTCCGGTCGGTCGCGGGCCGGCCCGTTGTACAGGAAGTCAAGGATGTGATGGGAGGAGAAGGGCATGTCCTCCAGGGCTCGGTTGATGAAGCTCTTCACCTTGGGGTTACGGAGAGAGTCCTGTGTAAGAACACAGGGGAGAGAGGCCATGAGGTCAAACACTTAGCACAGTTTTTGTTTTTAATTGAACATGGATTTAGAGAGACCCTTGTTGTAGATTCAAGAGCTGCAGGCAGGGACCAGAACAGAGTGGAAGCCAGCAAGATGATTGAAACAAACA
>NC_136950.1:3189091-3311591 GCF_949987615.1 Pollachius pollachius | reverse complement strand
CTCACACACAACCAAAGAAATGTCATTCCCCCTGGAACCTGAAGCCATTTTTAGAAACGTTTCTAATATCTCAGAAGCGGAGGAGCCGCCCCCTGTTTTGATGCCCTGACCTCGTCCCCAACGCCACCAGCGTGATGCATGTGTTTTCCGAGGGGAGACGGCTCACTGCTCGATCCACGTTTCCTAGCCGCACTTCCCCTCCGGACCCGCTGTCTGTGTTTGCGTTAAAAGCCGAGGCGGGAGGAAGCAAGCGCTTCCTGAGGAGCTAAGAATACCAGCGAGGTACCAAGAGGTACCAAATGTACCTCTTGTAGTTTTCCAGGCAGTGTGGAGAAAACCCTGGCCCAGAAATGGACGTCAATGCCATCGGAGTGATGGTCCAGCACACGGGGAAGCTGTAGAAGAATAACAGGTTTAAATCACGAGATAGATTTCTTACATTTAAAGTCTACTATGAAATGTTAAAAGTTTACATATTCCTTATCATTCATATTTCACACTTCATCTGTACATCTACATTAGTCACCCATGTGCTTAAGAAGAATAAACTAGGCCAGAATTTTAACTGCACACATAATTTGGCTTAGTATGACATTTTCCTAATTGTTTGTCCCCCACACTAAGGGGGACAAACAAGGCCTTCAATCTGCTGTTCAGGGTTCAGATTACTTCTTGCAAAAAAAGAACTCACTGACAGGACCAGGTATCCTTAAGCTAAGTCATAATACAGCAGTGCTAGAGTGTGTGTGTGTGTGTGTGTGTGTGTGTGTGTGTGTGTGTGTGTGTGTGTGTGTGTGTGTGTGTGTGTGTGTGTGTGTGTGTGTGTGTGTGTGTGTGTGTGTGTGTGAATTCAAGCATGAATGCGAACAGAACGTTGTCAGACAGCTATAGCCAGGTTTACGTTTGTTTTAAGTGATCATGACCAGATGATGTCACTCGAGTGTGTTTGGAACTGTTGTTGCGGTTTGCTATTAGTGTTTGGTTACTCTAGAAGGAAGAAAAAGACAAAGAGCAATTCACCCTCCTGCGACCTATTTTAAAGTAAACAAGAGTCAGTTTCTGGTTCAATAAGGCCAACACTCTCGTTGCCTAAATCTCTTACACAAATTTATCTTGGCGCCAGCTTTTTTATATTTCTCATTCCTTTAGATAATTATATTTGCTAGAACTCAAATGTTGAAACATTGATGCTTTGTAATTTTTACGAGGCAAGTTCAAAACAAACCCCGCCGTCCTTGTGCAGCAACGCATGCGCCCACAGCAGCAGGCAGGGTAGGGCAGCGGCTGTGGGAAGTGTCTGACTGAGCGAAATGGCCCGCAAGGATCTCAGTGGGACTTATTCGTAGAGGGAGGAAGGTAGGGTGGGACGCATATGTATGATTGATTGCTTTTGCATTGTGCGAAAAATTGCAAAACCTAATAAACAGATAAAAGACAAGATAATATTCAAAGCTGAATAGAAAGGCTTTTCTCAGATGAGATGTTTTTGCTATACTTCCAAACGGATGTGGCAAGAGCGAAGGGTGCAAGATAAAAATCGTAAAATTAAATATTGCCCAGCCAAGGCCTGACTCCCCTACACTGATTGGTCCGTCCACTTTTTGGCTTTGGATGGAAGTTATTTCGGCTTACTTTCCCCAAAATGTTGACACCTCAAAGCAAAAGATACAAAGAACACACTGACCAGCCGGAAGAGTTTGAAGAAGTCGACGTTGTCGTAGAGGCGGTCCTCGATTGTCTGCAGCCGCTGGGGTGTCAGGATGCACATGGCATTGCGGACGGCGTGGAGGCCGCGGCGGCTTGGGAACACCAGGAAACGCTCCAGAAGACTCCGGCTACAGGCAATGTCCTTTAGGTGCAGGTCAGGCACCCCGCCGGCAAACTGGAGACGGGAGGAGAGTTGGAGGAGGACTGGAGGAGAGTCCACTGAGGTGGTCAAACCTGACCTCCAACTAGAGGCTGTCTGGAGCCTCAACAGGCCTCGGTCCAAACCAACACAATATGACTACAGTGGAACTCTGTCAATGTCCATGTTCATGGCAACACAGCATGACATCTTTCATACTCAGTCAGTTTCTTACTCAGTCAGTGGGGGAAATAATGTGGTTAGAGATCAGAGGTTTTTCTGTATGAGAGAATGTCCTTTATCAATTCACACCGGCTACCGGCCACACACATTCTCTGCTCCACCTCGGCCGTCGTTCTCCACAAACGGTTTGCTACAAAGATAAATGGTCAAACATTATACACAAACACACACCACAGCGTGTGTCTCCATTAGACTGAGTACACACACTATCCATGTGTGTAAGTGTGTGTGTGTGTGCTTGGTTGCAGGCAAGTGTGTGGTTGCTTGTGTCTGTATGTACTTGGTTGCATGCAAGTGTGTGTGTGTGTGTGTGTGTATGCGTGCGTGCAAGCACGTCTGTGTGTGTGATTGTGCGTGTGTGTGTGAACACTATGTCTCTCAACGCGGGTGTACATGTAGATGCATGTGGTCCATCCCCTGTACTAGTGACCAGTGTGCTGCCTGGTGCTATGCCAGCCTCTCCATACTGTTGTGAGTACCTCCACATGGGAGTGTCTGCTGAATGTGGGACCAGCTGTACCCTCCGCTGGCTCAGCCCGGCTCCACTGATTGGTATCCAGGGACTTAGAGCCCGGCCAGTGCCGTCCCGAGTGGCATGTAGTGCTCGGATGAATCAGCCAGCAGCGAGAGAGCTAGCCCCACTCAGTGTGAGAGTGACCCGGCTATTCGGCCCGCTCCTGCTTTCCATATGAAAGCTGCGATGAGGGGACACTGGGACACTGATGTCATTGGACTGGGCCGTCCTTTCTGGGGTTCTCATTTTTTTTGTGTGTGTCTGAGAGCTCGCAGGTTGGCACTTTCCCTTCCATTTCCTGAGTCAAAACGACTGCCCGGAATCAAAAGGGGGTCTGGACTGGAGGCGGGCGCTTTGTTACTGGATACTGGAGAGAAAATGCCCCGTACAAAAAGAGTTTGAGAAATGAGAAATCTGTCTGCGAAGGTCACAGGGAACTGTGAATGTTTGTTGTGTGTGTGTGTATGTGCTTGTGTGTGTGCGTATCATTGTGCATCAGCGTCTTTCAACTCACAGTCATGTGGAATGTTTGTGTGTGTACTTGTGTGTGCGCACACATGAGTGTCAGCATCTTTTTATCCACCATGGTGTGTATTGTAAGCGTGTGTACTGTCTGTGTGTGTGTGTGTGTGTGTGTATTATATGTGTGTGTGTGTGTCTGTGTGTGTGTGTGTGTGTGTGTGTGTGTGTCTATATTTTCATGTGTGTGTGAGTGAGAATGTCAGTCTGAGGGTAGATTTGGGTCAGCTCACAGTGCAGCCAGTATTATACCAACACCACACCACTCCAGCCATGTCACCCGTCATAGTGGACAACAAGCCATTGTGCATTAGATACAACAACAACCACAACATCAACACAGAAGTAGAGGCCACCAGGGAGCCATTGGTTATATTTATAGTGAATAAATGCAGATGTTATCATGTAAGGGATGCACCATTTTGTAGTTTGTGGTATCAAATAATATCCAGAATTAATACTTAAAGATCCCATATCATGCTTTTTAAGGGTGTATTATTGCATTTGCGGCTACTACTAGAATAGGGTAACATGCCTGTATGTTGAAAATACACCTTATTATTGACACACTGTTCATGTCCGCAAAACAAATATCAACATCTTTCAAAAATGTTCTGTTTTGTATCATGTCGCTTTAAGGCCAAGTCTGCTATGTGGGCAGCATGCCCACTCTGTAGCGATTGGTCGAACGCTTTACGCGTGTGTCGGCAAATTCACAACCCCGAGAAGTTGTAAACATGCGGTTAGCCGGGAGGTGCGACTTCTGCACTTCGGCACTGAAGTGCAGAAGTCGCACTGCAGTCGGACGTCACACTGTTGCGGAAGTAATGTTTGAGCGCAAACAAGCTGTTTCACACTCTTATTGAGGGGCGTTCTCGGTGGGTACGAATACTCCCCCTGGCTCGGACTTACATTTCTCTGGTTTAACCTATTTGTGCCGGCTGCTGCGCGGCGCAACATTGTATCTACTAGATACAATGTTGCGCCGCGCAGCAGCCGGTACAAATGGGTTTATAGACGTAAAACATGTAAACGTATGTCATACAACAGTGTCGGCAAGGGGAAAGGTGAAAAAGCATGATATCGCCTCTTTAAAGTTACGCTAAGCATAGCAGATGAGGCCACCTGCTCAGGTCGGATCTGGGCGTTGACCAGATTGTAGACCACCGATTGAGTGAGAGGCACGTCGCTCAGGAGGAAGGAGGTGAGCACCTCGTCGTCCTGCAGGATGTCCTCCACCTTCACACCACGGCCTGGCGGAGAGAAGAGAACATCAGGAGGAGGAGAGACCAGCAGGAGGAGAAGGTAGAGACCGGGAGGAACGTGAGGAGGAAGAGAGACCAACAGGAGGAAGAGGAGGAGGAAGAGAGACCAACAGGAGGAAGAGGAGGAGGAAGAGAGACCAACAGGAGGAACGTGAGGAGGAAGAGAGACCAACAGGAGGAAGAAGAGGAGGAAGAGAGACCAACAGGAGGAAGAGGGGGAGGATGAGAGATCAACAGGAGGAAGAGGAGGAGGAAGAGCAACCAACAGGAGAAAGAGGAGGAGGAAGAGAGACCAACAGGAGGAACGTGAGGAGGAGGAAGAGAGACCCACAGGAGGAATGTGAGGAGGAGGAAGAGCAACCAACAGGAGAAAGAGGAGGAGGAAGAGAGACCAACAGGAGGAACGTGAGGAGGAGGAAGAGAGACCCACAGGAGGAACGTGAGGAGGAGGAAGAGCAACCAACAGGAGAAAGAGGAGGAGGAAGAGAGACCAACAGGAGGAACGTGAGGAGGAGGAAGAGAGACCCACAGGAGGAACGTGAGGAGGAGGAAGAGAGACCCACAGGAGGAACGTGAGGAGGAGGAAGAGAGACCAACAGGAGGAAGAGGAGGAGGAAGAGCAACCAACAGGAGAAAGAGGAGGAGGAAGAGAGACCAACAGGAGGAACGTGAGGAGGAGGAAGAGAGACCAACAGGAGGAACGTGAGGAGGTGCAGAGACCAACAGGAGGAACGCGAGGAGGTGCAGAGACAAAAGGAGGAAGAGGAGGCAGACAGACCAATTGAGAAGGACACTTTTGGCCAAATCATAATTTTCTTTTTCTGTCTTTTTTCAAAAGCAGAGAATGTCGGGGCCCTGATCAGAGCACTACAAGGCAAACACCAACCACACAAAGAGGACATCATGTCACAGGAACCAGCCCATGAAAATGGCACACCCACAACCATGGTAGTTATTACTCAACTGCCAACACTGGCCTGTCTGTGTCCAATTAGTCTACAACAAAAACCTGTTTTCATTGTCTGATTTCTCACTGTCTCCAGATGCAGGACATGAATGTTGTGATAGGAGGATCTGCCTGGAGATGTTATATATTTGGCATAACAGTGCAGACGTGATTCATTTCAGTGTGAGAAATAAAATAAACATGTCAAAAGTGGCGGAAGGGTGCATAATTGATGCATACCTAGAAGACATGTACTAACAAACACATTGAGAAACATGAGGAATGTGACTGGAAGGACAAACTGTGGTTATAGGAGCGTGCGTACTTGGCATTGGATTAACCGGGTTGAAACCGGGGTAAAACCAAGGTGACACAGAGGTGATATCTGGGTGATACCAGGGTGATACCTGGGTGATACCAGGGTGATACCTGGGTGATACCTGGGTGATACCTGAGTAATACCAGGGTGATACCTGGGTGATACCAGGGTGATACCGGGGTGAAACCAGGGTGATACGGGGGTGACACAGAGGTGATACCTGGGTGATACCGGGGTGATACCGGGGTGATACCGGGGTGATACCGGGGTGATACCAGGGTGAAACCAGGGTGATACCAGGGTGATCGCTGGGTGATATCTGGGTGACACAGAGGTGATAACTGGGTGATAACTGGGTGATTACTGGGTATAATTTTTCTCATGTCCCGTCTCAGTGTGGCTGTGGACCCAGATCTCTACTGGCCCTTCTCTGTCCCCCGGCAGCAGCGCTTCCTACTGACTGGCTTTAAGTAACCCATCACTGGCTAGAATGTATTATGCCTCAAAACACTTCCATCATGGAAATTATAGTTTTCATTTCCCAGCAAGACACTTTTTCCACCTCCTTACAAAAATGTAAATGTTGACTCTAGGAGTATATATTAGCAGTGGAGTGGATGGATCCCAGGAGGAAAGACATGTTTACAAGTTCTCCCAGTCTGATTCTGTTATCCACATTTCTTCTCCCAAGATTTCTTACTTACAGGTGAAATCAGTACAATTCCAAAAATAATCTTCATAAACAGTCAAATGAAAGCTCACTCCCTCTGAAGTGTGTGTGTGTGTGTGTGTGTGTGTGTGTGTGTGTGTGTGTGTGTGTGTGTGTGTGTGTGTGTGTGTGTGTATCCAATGCTGGCTTCAAGATGCATGAGAACCAACCGCATGTCTCCACCAGCACTGAGACAATAGACCTCCAAGGACCTGTTTCAAATGTTCTGCATGCCTTGCCAGTGAATCATGGATAGAAGTGGCTGTCGTAGCCATTAGTCATCGGTTTCATTTCATAGTGTCTGTGTGCCCCCCTATCAAGATATTGTTGTGAAATGGAAGATACATTTTCAAATGGTTTTGACAACCTGAGTGACAGCACAGGCTAGGTCACAGGTTACCCTTTGTGACACGTTACCTTGGTGGATGTGACGTTGTCAGCGGTTACACGATGAGACACAGGAAGTTGTGACAAGAGTTTGCAGGCTGCAGACGGGGGGAGGGAAGGGGAGCTTCAAGACTACATGTGCTCAGGAGGAAAAGTAAGCAGCTTACATTCTTTCCTCCCTTAAGGGCTAAACTGGTGATGTAATCCAGTCCTGCTTCTCTCCTTAAGGTGACTAATAGGTGAAAACGTGGGTGAGGAAGAGTGGTAAGAGGTTCATAGGGTGACATCTTCCCCTCTGGGTGAAACCAAGCCTCCTCAAGGCTGATTAAGCCTCTTATCAAAGCACGTTGAACAATAACCCTTTGAATGACTGCATTCAGTTCTGTTACTTTGAAATTAGAACTTTTATTTAAAACGCAAGCACTAGATGATGGAGGGGTAAAACCTGTACCTTTACTTCAAACCACATAATTTAGTAAATATTCTCAGTTCTCTGGAACTGACCTTCTACGTTGACCAGCTCCTGCTTTACATGAATCTAAGAAGTGGATGTTTTAGCCCCTTCTTCCTCCTGGGATCATGTAAGTCTCTACCCCCCCTCCCCCGATCTCATGACTCAGCTGAACGCCCATGTCCGACGTCCTGAAACAATGAGGTCATAGCTGTGCGGTGGTGCCGGTGGTTGAAGCAGCAGGGAGAGACCACTGACCTGCCACCCATTGAGGGTGGGTGCCCAGGGAGAGACCACTGACCTGCCACCCATTGAGGGTGGGTGCACAGGGAGAGACCACTGACCTGCCATCTGTTCAGGGTGGGTGCGCAGTGTGTCAATGAAGGTGCTCATGGCTGTTAGTTCTCTCCAGAGACGGCCCAGCTGAAGGAACTCCGGCTGGCTGAACAAAATGTCCTGGGCATCCGAGTAGAACCTGGCAAATCTGGTGGGGGGAGGACAGGGAAGAACCGACTCACTAAGACTGAACTCAGAGTCACACAGGCATGCCAGAACGGACCTGATAATGCAGCGGCGCAGTAAACTTCAAATGGACATTCTCCCAGAACCTTTCACCTACTAATAGCCAACCGTATACTCTAGCATTTTTAACCAATTACAATAAATAATAGCTCTTAAATCTTACCTTCAGGACAGCAAGGGAAATAAATATCTTGTTGCGTCCAGAGCAACATGGATAATAGGCCTCACATGAAACATCTAGACTCCCACTTATACATGGTCAGCACATGTGTAAACGCACCTAGAGTGAATGCTAAAACCCACCCCTCCTCATGTAATGAACCATTTTTTGGTATGTAGCCTAGTTCTTAACGCAAGATTCAAACGAAAGTCAGGCCCTTGAATACATTCACGATCCAACAAATGCACAGACACACAGACACTAAACACGCTTACACATCCATATCTGAAAGTGAAGACCTCGAGCCCCCCCAGCGCCGCTGATGAAGACCCATGCTCTGTCTGAGTCGCTATGATGCCACACTGCTTCTTAACTGGCCTCAGACTGTCTGAATGGGACGCCATGCGGCCTTTGGGGTTGAGGGCTCCAGGGGGGAGGCTGAGGGGTCGGGCGATGCTCACATGGAGTTGTTGTAGTTGGACACCAGCCCTGGGGCTTCACCGCGGGTGGGGTACTGGAAGCAGGGGTTGTTGGCGTTGCAGAAGATCCCCAGGATCCATGGTAGGACTCCAGCGGAGGGCATGGCCTTGTTGGGGAAGTGGCCTGAAACCAGCGCCCCATGGGAGGAAGGTAGAGGCGTTAAGGTGTGAAGGCCCTTGTGTGGAGACACACACCATAAGGAAGGGCATGCTGCCTACATTCGTGTTGGCGGTACGGGGGATGGGCTCCTCTCAACCACACCAGTCCTATGAACAGCATCACAGGCCACATGATCTCCATGAAGAACCGACCCTAGAGGAGAAGCAGCTGTCAGCCTCGGACCACGTAGCATTTCTCAGTGTTGATTCAAATGCTTTCCTTTGCCGCTGTCTAAAAGCCGTGTTTGAGAAGAGGAAAACAGTTAACCTACATTCAATCCATTGCCGTGGGAGATTACCGTTTATTTACAGAACATTTAGAGTAATGTCAGTAAAATTCTGATTTAGATCTTCTGTATGTACATTTGAAATAATCGGATTTCTGACGCTAGTACATTCATAATTATAAGTCCTAAAATGAGAGTATCTTTTAAGGTGTCTCCTTTTTGTCCTTTTGAACATGCATGTATCTGGAGCTAAGCATGCAGGCCCTACCAAACCTATGATTGATCGGATTGCTAAGTACAATTCACCACAACTTCAAATCACTTTTCAAACAGCATTATCAGTGTCTTTGTTCTATTCACTATTCAAGACAAGGAAAAGATCACCTTCTGTCTCTTGCGAATGGTCCAGTTCTTCCACAGGAGGAGCTTCACCTGGTAGCCGACCCCCATGGCTCGTCCCTCTCACCCCCCAAAAGGGATCACCACCGCACCAAAGACCTGCATCCAACCCCCCCTGCAGCGTTCATAGGCTCCGTGAAGCTACTCTTCACCTCCCCTTGGTGTGGAGGTGCTTCAAAGGCTCTGTGAAGCACCTCCTCACCTCCCCTTGGTCTAGGGCAGTGGCTGGTTTTCAATTTGAAGTCAACATTGTTGAGTGAAATAACTTTGGTAACCAAATCCTGCTCCAACATGGCGGCTGCTCATCTGTGACGATTGTTTGCAGGTCACTGCGATTCTTAACATGGCCAATCATGTCATTAGCCTATTAAAATAATTTGATAAGGAAGTGAAAGTATATACCTTTTACCTGAAAACAGTGACACCGGGCGTGTCTGACACCGGGTTATGCTGAAGCATGTTGGTATACAATGAACGAATATGAAATGTGAATGTAGATCAGTCTTGTGGCTGGCATGGAGCCACACGCTCAACACACTTCACCTGGTATAACTTCAGACCACAAATGTACATTATAAAAATACACATCGTGTTGGTGGTCATAGCTAAATAATTATCTACTGATCATATTTCGTATTGTACAATATACTATCAAACATTGTGATCATCTTTGCTAAATATGAGCGACGTGGGAGTGTCTTGGGACATTATCCATGACTGCGTCTCATGTCGCCAACCACACAATCCCGTTACATTGCGTAAAAGAAGACATTGATCTGCACACGGACCGATATGAAGACCTTACCTCAGAGGAAATCAGTCATCGCTGCTGTAATGATCCATAACATACATCACTGCCTGTAGTGATACAGGCTCCCTTAGCTCGTCTGCCCAGACCGTGTGAATAGTTAAGCAGATTGGTTTAATCTCTTTCTCTAAATCCACCAACCTGTTGCTTTGAATGGAGCATACCACCTGTAGAAGCCGCAGGTTATGGATCACTGCTATACACTAGTAAACTAAATATATCTTATAAGTTATATATCTTAGTTATAAGATATTGAGGGTGAAAAAAGTTAACAATTGCCACTGTTTGAGGTTGACACATTTTTTAATAACTTACAAAAAGGCGTTTGCTTTATGTACCTAATTTGCATTTCAAACAAAACGTAATTAAACATTGTGTCAACCGAGCAGATTTCCATGAAAAACAGATACCATTTGACATGACACATACATCTCTATATAGTGACCACCTGGTGAGATTATGGATATTGATACAATTCAAATGGTCTTGGGGAGAAACCACTTTGGCTTTTGACACATTAAAAAGAGATATGTTCTCATATTTAAACAAGCAAAAAAATCTCTTCATAAAACGGATCTCCATTTCTAAAGACTATTTTTCATTTTATGGTCAACGATATATAAAATAAAGTGACACACACCTCTCCAACTTGTGGCATGTCACCCTTGCGAATGTCACTCGGGACAACGTACTGTAACATCAACAGCTTATATCGCTTCATACACAAGTTCTCACTGAAATGATTGGATAAAAAGTAGCACAGTATAAACATTTGTTTTACCCTAAGTAGAATTGTTTTTGTTTAAAAGATAGAGGATCATCAGCCAAGCGAAGTGCACCCGACCTGTTCTTGAATGCAGTGGCTAATATCGTTGTAACAGTTCAAATCATACTTTTTTGGTATACATAAACAATTCACACATAATGACCAATAAAGAATACAAAAAATATTTAAGTCAAATGTAATTGCACTTCTTTAAAAAACAATGAGGGTTATAAATATTGTCTGGCTAGGGGCCAGCGAGTAGTAAGCATAGTGATGGGTCAATCAAATGTCTGTTTGACGGTGAGCTGAAGCAAATGTTTAATAAGTGCATTCTGTTTTGCCTTTCGGGAAGTGATATGACTATATATAATAGCTAAACAAATGTTTCCACACACATTTTTCCTCTCAGTCTTCAGTCCTTTTGTTGTCCTCTTATACAATATATGGCACAGAATTGGGAGGACCCAGCCTCTAAAGCCCAAAGGGGCCTAATCCACTGGCTAATGTGAGCGCCAAGAGGGAGGCCGGACGGCCGCTGGGTGAACCAGGCCCGTTAAGGCCGTGACCCCCACGCCTTCACACAAAGTGGGCCTCGCGGTGCTCCACCTCCTGGAGCCGCCGGGGCCGGAGCCTCTGGTACAGGGGTCGCGCCTGGCCCTGCCCCAGCTCCTCAGGGCTTGAGCTGGAGGAGGAGCGTGACTCCCGCTCCGCGTCCTCCTCCTCCTCCTCCTCCTCCTCCTCCTCCTCCTCATCGTCATCCTGGGGCTCATCCACCGACGCCTCGATCTCAATCCCAAGCTCCTCTTCGTCGTCGTCGTCGTCCTCCTCTTCTGCGCTGTGGGCCTGTGAAGAGCTCCCCAGCAGCTTGGCGCGGGCGCCGGTAGATGGGGGTTTGTAGAAGGTCCCCGGGGGGGGCCTGAGGGTCCGGGGGGCCCTGAAGGGGGCGGCCCCCAGGCTCTGCTCGTCCACGTTGTCCTCCCTCCTCAGAGTCCTGCCGGGCCTCACCGCCACGGCGTACTGCCGGCCGGGGCCCCCCAGGGGGCCGGCGGCGAGGCACCCGGGGGGCCCCGAGCCGGGCAGGACCAGGCCCTCGGCCGGCGGGGAGCCACAGGCCGGGGCCCCTATGGTAGTCCTGGGGGCCCCGTCACCGTGCTGCTTGTACTGCCGGTCCCAGGTGCGGCGCAGTGTGTGTGTGTCGATGAGTGTGCTGCGGTAGCGCGAGCTGGCCCGGGACTTGGGGCCGTCGAGGTCCCCGCGTGGCTCCTCCTCCTCCTCCTCCTCCTCCTCCTCCTCCTCCATGGGGCGCGGCCCCGTCTCCAGGGCCGCCGCGCTCTGGGGCCCGTGGTTGTTGTCCAGGTGGGAGTGCGAGTTGGGGGGCGGCGCCCGGTCCGCGGGCACGCTGGCGGGCCGGGAGTAGACCTTGTTGCGCGTGTGGCGCAGCTGGACGCGGGACACGCCCCCGTGGCAGGAGCGGCTGAGGCCGGCAGGCCGTGGGTGGGAGACGCCCTGCAGCACCGCCCCGTTGGCCGAGGCTGTGGAGTCGGTGTCTGGAGCTGAGGGGAGAGGAGAGAGACATGAGGCTGATGGACTGCTGGAACATATCATTCACTCAATAGGGGCGTAATGCTCGAACGGGGTGGGAAGTTCTCTGAGAGTCTAAAGGAAGTATGTAATTAAGTGTTTGGTCAATGCAGACACACACGCACACGCGCACACGCACACGCACACACACACACACACACACACACACGCATAAGCAGAGAATCTAGTATTTCCAGCACTGACCAGGTTCAAAGTCTGTCCTGTCTGTCCTGTCAAGCCCTGGCATGGTCTCCTTGACCTCAGCCAAAAGATGAGAGGAGGGGATGATGGAGGAATGCCTCTTGTACACCTTGGAGCTCTGCTGGAATGGGGAGACAATGTAGAGAACAACATACACACAATGAGCTTTGGTGGACATTCTTTATCAAAGCATTACCTTCTATTTTGCTGCAGTTACATGTATTATGGAATATTAAAAAGTAACAAAACAACTGTACTGTTGATTATTGATTGATTACACTATAATTCCATGATTAATCCTACTTTATGGAGCACTAATCCAGCTCTGCAATAAAACAAATTTCCTTCCAAGGTAGTTAGCATTTCCGATGAACAATTAAAATGTATAATGTTCATAGTATATGTGTATTATTGTTCAGTATTATCTATATTCATTGTAAAGCTGTGTCTTTGGCGTATGCAGCACTGGGACATAAGCAACAATGTGAAACCATCCTAAAACAACATCCACCTCCTTGATGTCCCCCAGGGACTTGGAGTGTCTGCTCAGCTGCTGAGGCTTGAGGCGGGGCTGGGCCGAGCCTCCACCTCCTCCTCCACCTCCTCCTCCACCTGCTCCACCGCTGCCCGGCAGGGGGCTGAGGGGCGTGTCGAAGATCATCTGGTAGTTGCGGACCAGCAGCTCCACGATGAGGGCCTGGTAGGGGTAGTCCACCAGCGAGGAGAGGGACACCTCGGCGTCAGCCTGCCGGGGTTTGACCAGCGTGGGGCCGAAGATGATGCCCAGGTTGCTGGCCGTCATCTTGTTCTCCTCGGCGCGCTCCGACACCCTGGGGGGGAGAGCGGTGGGTAAGAAGGGAGTCCAGGCGTTGCTACGTCTCATGCTACAGATGTTTTGGGGTGGCAGTAGCTCAGGAGGACTGGTAACCGGAAGGTTTCTAGTTCCATCCTCAGCCTCTCGATGTGTCCCAGAGCAAGACGCCTTGCTCAGGGACCCTGACGCCTCACCCTGACTACTCTTGACAAGCTGGCTGTCGCCCTGCGTGGTTGACACTGCCGTCGATGTGCGATGTGTGAATGAATGGTTGTAAGTTGCTTTGAATAAAAGCGGCAGCAGGATCCTCTAAATGTAATCCTTTGTAACAGCAGATAACAGCCGGTGAAAACATGGGCCTCGACCCATGACGTTAGATGAAGTCGATGCTGGTTCAATCCTCGCCTCATCCTCCAGAATGAGATGTCCAACAGGCAAATGCCACTTTGCTACTCTGCTCAGTAGAGCGGCCTATGAATGAGCAAGTAATAAATCAAAGTGTGTGCTTCACGGGCCTGCTCCCTGTCCACGAGCAGGCGTACCTGTGCAGGTGCTGGATGATGAACTGCAGGGTCTTGTAGTAGGTGGTGGGGAGCTGCCGGAGGAGGTCCTTGATCTTGAAGAGGACCCGGTTGAGCTCCACGCTGACCTGCGGGGGCGGGGGCAGAGACGAAGGGGTCTCCGGGAGGGGGCTGTGCCGCGAGGCCTCCAGCTCCTCTATGATTACCGCCTGGCTCTCCTTGGCCAGGCCGATGAAGTCGTTGTAGTAGCGGAACAGGATGAGGGGCTCTGGGAGCTGAGGGGGGGGGGCGGTGAGAACACAGGCGACATGTTATCACGGGAGCTCAGATTTTCTCACGCCACACGCCGGGCTTGTCTCACTAGCTTCGTTAATGTTATTACTTAGCCAGATAAAGGAGATGATGTTTAATCTGTCTGTCTGTGTGGGCGTGTGTGTGCGTACGGAGGGGGGGGGGGGAATACATTTGAATTACACATTAAGATACAGATGCAGCTGAATGTATTTTGGGGGGGTTTCCGACCACGCCCTCCAACTCAAGCAGCCGTCATGATATAAAGGTTTCATCACTGCTCCACACCCGCCTGATCCCAGCAGCATTAGTTACACAGTAGTAGTAGTAGCAGTAGTAGTGGTACACAGCAGCAGCCCACCTGTCTCAGGTAGAGCTTCAGCACGTTGCTGATGTCGTGGGGGTAGAGGTCCGACAGCTCCACCAGGTCCTTGCCGTTCTCAAACGCCTGGCACAGCTTCTCCACGCGGGACTTGGCGCCGTTCACTCGGTAGATCCCCTTCAGGGTAACCATGACGACAAGAGCAGTGAGCAGGAGTAGAACTACAGCGACAACAATCGGCTTCAACCCCATTCATTTGAATGAGTTGACCAGTAAAAGCATCCCTCCCTACCTTCAGGTTGAGCGCCCTGGCCTCGATCTCCGAGGTGCACTTCCTGATGATGAAGGGCACTCCGTCCGGGCTGTCCTTGGAGGCCTGCGTGAAGTCGATGCCGAACAGATGCAGTCTCCCCTGTAGCTTCTTGTGGCCACACTGGATGGCCAAAGTCTCCAGACACTTCTTATGGCAGGCCAAGGAGCACTGGGGCGGCACACAAACTTGATCAGTCACACACCGTTTTAACGCCAGAGTTTAAAATCTGATTTCTTTATAAATGTTAAAACAATTAATGTAGAAAAACCGCGTGGTACGGCTTTTACATTTTTGGCTGACCCTGTAAATTAAACAAGTGGTAAATATGTTATTGTTCCATTCTACCATTAGCTCAGAGCAAGAGAAAACAATATAGAAATGTTTTGAAGTTTCAACTAACAACTTAACTTCATCAACAGGAACAGCACCATAAAAATCCTATTTAGTTCTCATTTGATATGAATATTGCAGTTTAGTATTCAAAAGTCAATTTCTGCCAAAACACCGCCTTTATTAGTGCTGAAATATTTAATTATAAGCTGAGTTAACAGATTGACGATTTACTTTGGGTGCTAGTCTAGAGATTGTTCAGGCTGAGGCTGTTGTTTGGTGGACAGGCTTCAGTCAAATAATTTACGGTAATGCTCAATGCATCTGATCTCAAACCTTCCAAAGAAATGGAGTGAAACTGGATCTTGCTAGGGCAGAGTAGCGGGTGAGAACCACAGGGCTTTGGGAAACAGGGACAGACCTCAGAAGACAAACAGAGATCCTTATTTTCCACTGTGTGTTGCCCAGACTGCAGTCTATTGGCCGAGGGGTCCCCTGGGGGGGCACAGGGCCAATCTAAACATCACTGCTCACTTTCTTTATCGCCGGGTTGGAGTGGGTGCTGGTGGATCTTTTTAATAAAGTTTTGCTGAATCAAAGTGAATAAGCAGAGACATTCCAGAGAGCCAAAACACTGCTGCTGTAGGTCAGACTCTCAGGCTACTATTTACGTGTAGCTTGTTAGAGTGGCCCAGAAGTCTGTCAGCTATTCGTGAGTGCTATGTGCTGTGAGAATATCTCTTCTGGTAGAGTACGCCCTCCCCGTATGAGACCATTTTGTTTTTAGATGATGCCGGACTGTTGAGTGGTATTACATGAAGGTAGGGGGGGGGTTGTTGTATTTTTTAAGTCTTGCTATCCGCTCACTCTCCTCTTTACAACTCTCAAATCGTCCCTACAGCCCCGTTAAACTAAATGTAGACGCCCAGCTGCTGTTCACCCTCTGATCCCTTAGTTAATGCTTGATTTACACTACTGTTCAAAAGTTCGGGGTAACTTAGAAATGTTGTTATTTTTTGAATGAAGATAACATTAAATGGTAATGGTGGTAAATGACTATTCTAGCTGGAAACGGCTGATTTTTACTGGGATATCTACATAGGTGTACAGAGGCCCATTTCCGGCAACCATCCCTCGAATGTTCTAATGGTACATTGTTGAGCTTATAGTGTTGAAAGGCTAATTGATGATTAGAAAACGTCAATTATGTTAGCCCTGCTGAAAACTTCATGGAAAACATGACATTTTCTGGATGACCCCAAACCTTTGGGCGGTAGTGTAAGTTCCCCGCTGTGCGCCCCCCAGGTGAACTAGGTCCACCCGGCTCACCTCCTCGCACTCGGCTCCGTGGAACACCACCAGGCTGTCACACTCGCGGCACTTGGACGGGGCGCGCAGCTTCCTGAGCTTGTGTGTCTGGGCCGCCTTGGACATCTGGGTGTTCCGGAAGGGCCCCGGGGAGCTGGCCATCTCCGTCCCCATGTCCATGTTCAGACCTGGAGGAGCAGCGCACAGTGGGGCCATGGGACACAAGAAGGGTGGGGGGGGGGGGGGGGAATGTATGTTATGTTGCCAGTAGAATACCTTTTTATCGACCCACCTTCTGTAGCAGCACTATGAACTACATGTGAGAGCCAAAAACGATTAAAGCTGATATACCTGTTATACCTCCCCCGGGGATTAGAGAACAAAAGACTGATTACTCTAACAGCCTTTGCAGACATCTACTCATGAGCCATACTTAACCGTCTGTGGAATTACAGACGGCAAAGGCCCAGTATGACTTAATGTTTCTATTCAACAGGAGCGCCTGTTCTTAAGACATTCAGTGGCTCAACCCTCCTGCTGTCGTCGTCTGCCCTGACACATCGGACAACACACTTAAATAAGGCAGGGCTGCTTTTGCCATCGATAGATATCAAGGACAGTCAAACGCAGTTTCATTGAAAGCGTAAACGGTGTAAGACCAGATACTACAATGTAAACAGTGATGCTTCCTCCAATGGTGTCTACACTGCAGAGGAGCACAATATCATGCCAGCATATATCCAGATTTCAAACTGCATTTATCCTTACTGTTGGGATTTCCACCTTCATTCGAGAAGAAAAAGAATAGTAATGCAGTGAGCCTGGCAGCAGGTCTCTAGCAACCGCTCTCATAGGGGCGGGGACAGGGGCCCTCTCTAGTCCAGGTATATAACATGGTTCTAAATCAATGGCGTCCGCAGCACCTACCGCTCTCAAAGGGGGACAGGGGCTCCCTCTCATCCAGGTCGTCTGCAGAGGACATGGTGCCCGTGGAGGGGGTCCGTGGGAGCCTCCTCTTGAAGTCCCCTGAACAGGACCACATGCACCAGTTAATCCTCATGGCCAGGCTACACAGCAGCAGTGTGTAAAGGCCTAGTGTTGCTTGTTGCTATGCTGTCCCTGCATCTGCCCGTCACTCGTACACTGACAGGACCCCACTTTATGGGATTGGCTTTAGGTGCTGTGGGGGTGTGGTCGACTTCAAGTTGGTAATATGGGGGGGGTGATTGTTCCATCACTCAGATGAGTGATTGTTTCATCACTCATCTTTCCATTGCCAATAATGCCATTCTACCAATCAGGGATGACTTGCAAGGTTATGGAGGTCAAGTTCAGTTTGTGGAGGTCTGAAATGGAACAGTAAGGGGAGGGGTGGGGGGGGCGGGGCTAACTTGGCCTTCGTATCCGCCATTTTGAAACATCTATACATACTCAACAGTGAAACAACACAAGCCACCAACACGGAAAACAACTCCAAAAAGTGGAGTGATTAAACAGGTCTTGTTAACCGATTTCACCCCCACTTTGATTTAATTGGAGTATGTTTTTTTCAAATTGATGTACTTTGACAATTTCAGTCTCGGAGCTCTCAAACGACTTCTTCAAAGAGACGGTTTGGTGGGTAGCCCCGGCCCTATAACCCTTACAGAGTGATGGAGAAAAAGGAGAACTCAAAGGTGGGAGTTAAAAAGAGACCATGACAAAAGGCTTCAAAAGAGGGGAACCCCCTTTTCAGTATGGTAGGGATTGCAATTGGTGCAGAGCGGACAGCTGTAGCATTGCAATAAAACATGTACAATAAGGTGACAACTACCATTAGCCGCAAGGAATGCAGCCATAGTGCATAGGAATTAGCATAACAGAGGAGGGCAGGAATGGGAGACATTTAGATTCATGAAGATTAGCAAATGATCCATCGTGATTCAACTGTAATCACATGCAGCTCATGTGATTGCAGAACACACATGCAGCAACAATAACCTTATACTTACTCAAACAACTTATTAGGTAAAACAGACATACTTTATACGGTATTCGGTTTCCCTAAACAAACTGGCGAGGTCACATCAGAAACAACCACAGAAGTGCTTCTGATTAGATTGCACCTTGTTTTTGAGATCCAAGTCGTAACTTGGATCTCAAGTTAGCGCGGGGGAATCTTGAAAAATAATTATTTCTGTTAGGCGCCTTTAAAATCCTTGTCATGATAAACATGTCTTAACAACATTGTTTTTTAAAGATTTTTTTTTAAGGTTTCATCCTTTTTATTGTAGAGTGAGTAAGACAATTAGGCATGGGAGATAGATAGGAAAAAATGCAGCAGAGGATCGTGGGCCGGGCAGGAATCTAACCTGGGTCGCTGCGGTAAGGACTGGGACTTAATGGTACGCTCTCTACCCAGTGAACCACCGGGGAGCCCGATCTTAGCAACATCGATGTACAACCACCAGCGAGAGTGATGCACACAGACACTCCCAACATTTTTGTGACCACTGTTGACTGCCAAGTTTGGAAGCGTGTGCTGCCGTATCTAACCCACATCTGTTGGAACACGATGGCTAGGATAACATTGCATTGGGACACTTTGGTACCATAGCAACTGGGATACACACACAAACACACAAATACCACCCTGCACACATTGCGGCTAAAAAGCGTTAGGTTATGTGGATGCGTGTATGTGTGTGTCATCACCAAGGTGGCCTTGTTTTTATAACACAGCTAGATATATCAAATCACAAACAGAACCCTCAACAAAGTGTTTTGCTAGATGAAATGTTCAGAGGTTTCCAGAAAACACCCTGCTGCTTTACTGGGCGAGCACCAATCAAGCTTTTAGCCCATAGTAAAGTCTGCTGCTCTTCTTGTATCTCTGGTAAACATACTTTCACAGCAAAGCCATTAAAACAAACAGCCGCCCAGCATGAAGGAGAGATAAGATGAAGATAACTGCACAAAGACTCTCAGACCTAGCATACTCTATCGAGATATCAGCTACAACACAAGTCCCTTTTCTCTAGAACAGAAAGCAAACTGACTAACACTGAAACTCAATCAGGCAGTTTGGAAGCTGTGGTTCACTCTTTTGCGTAGTCTCACTTTTCCATGCTGGTATCGGTTGCTTGAATGACCACATTATGGGACATGCTTTGTGAAAGTCAAATCAGAATGTGAACTATTTTTATTTTATATAAAGGCCTATAAAATATTCTCAGATACAAGGAAGGGGACTCTGTGCATCCGTGCTGCCATAAACCCAAAGCATCATCTGATGTACTCTGACTGGATAGGAACATGTTTGATACTTTTATAATGAAGCATTGGTCAGTAACAGTGATCAATTTGATGGAGACATAGCTGGCACCAGGGGCGTAGGAATGAGTTTAACATTGGGGGGGACACATATCGGAAACCTGACAGATCCGTTAATGGTTTGAACAGAAATATGTCATAAATTAACTACACTGAAAAAATTCACAAATATATTTTATTCTACTAAAAAGATACATTTGTAAATGTAAAGAAAAACACATTTTGAATGGCAGCAATGAACTGATAAATATCAAATCAATTCTTTAATTGCACGCTCAATCATCCAGTTTTTTAGAATAAGAAGCGGTGACAAGACGCTGTGTTGCGCTTTCAAAATAAAATAAAATATTTTTCTCCCCCCGGTATAATTTTTAGGTGGGACAAACGTGCCTGTCTCCAATATTGGAGGGGACACGTCCCCTCCGTCCCCCCCGGTTCCTACGCCCTTGGCTGGCACAGTCAAGTCCAACTTCTACGTTGATGACTGCTTGAAGTCAGTAACAACAGAGAAACAAGCAATAGAACTTGTTAAAAGCCTAAGAGAAATCTGTTCTCTTGGTGGATTCAAGCTGACAAAATGGATTAGTAGCAGTCGAGCTGTCCATCTGGAAGTGGCCAGTTCCCTAAACACAGACTCATGCATTAATGCTACCCATCTGTTGCCGAGGACCAATAAAAGTTATCCAGTCAGATCAAGGCACTAACTTTAATGGAGCACAAAAGGAGTTGGCGGAAATCTATGAAATGACTGGACAATGACAAAATCCAAAGAGCATTATTCAAAGAAGGAATTGACTGGACATTCAACCCTCCCTCAGGACCTCACCACCGCGGAGTGTGGGAGAGACTCATTCGATTGGTCAAAAAGATTCTGTACTCCATCTTAAAGGAACAAACATTGGACGATGAGGCTCTACAGACAGCCTTGTGTGAGGTCGAAGCTATCATGAATGATAGGCCAATCACAACGTTGACAAATGACCCGAACGACCTTGAACCTCTAACTCTGAATCATTTACTTCAATTGAAAACATTTCCAATAATGCCCGCCGGACTGTTCCAGAGAGAGGACCTATACTCACACAGGAGGTGGAGACAGGTTCAATACCTGGCAGACCTGTTCTGAAAACGATGGACTAGGGAATACGTTCCACTTATGCAGGAAAGGCACAAATGGAATAAAATCAAAAGGAATTTCACTTCTGGAGATATTGTCGTGATAATTGACGACAATGCACAGAGGAACTCTTGGCTACTCGGACGTGTAGTCAAGGCCCTTCCAGGGGCAAAGGGACTTGTACACAGTGTCTTTGTTAAAACCAAGACCAACATCATCCAAAGACCAATAACAAAGCTTTGTTTGCTACTGGAGGCAGCCGACTGAGTCTTTTAAGGCCCTTTCTTTCAGTCAAGTGCACCTCTGACTGCTGGATGAGGGGCTATAAGACTTTAATGTTCCGGACCCCAGGATTAAGATCTCTAGAAGAACAAGGACCTGACACACATACACACACCCACTACTGATCTTTCTGGATTTACAGATAATGGACTAAAGTATACAATTTGCATGGGACAGATGTCCTATATTTAGTTATAATGGCTCCAAGATGTATAATAATTGGAGTAATTGCTATGTAATAAGCAATTAGGGGCTGGTATGTTAGAGCCATTTTTGGTTTGATATAATGTTTGATTTATTTATTAATATGCAAGATGGTTTTGGCTTGGTTATTTGAGTTAACTGTTTTCATTTAGTAAAAACATATTTTGCATTTGACATGCTGGGGATGCCGTATTTTGGTTAATGAAGCGCACCTGTGTGTATTTAGGAGAGGAGGCACAGGTGAATAGGTAGACGGGAAGTGGTACAGTTTTTTAACCGCTCAGTGACAGCCCCTTTTGATATATATGTTAGAAAAGGTTTATGTTGATCCCTCATGTTTTCTTTTTTCGGTGAAATAAATAATGTAAAGCTAACGGACGATCCCTGACTTTTATTTTTGGAATCAAAGGAGCTAGCGTGTCTAAAAGGCCACAATCCCTAAAGACCGTGAATATTTTGATTAACCGCAAAATAAGTCACGACAGACACTTAGTGGTTTATAAGGAAGTACTGGTCAGTAACTGACACTTAGTGGTTTATAATGAAGTACTGTTCAGTATCTGACACTTAGTGTTTTATAATGAAGCATTGGTCAGTAACTGACACTTAGTGGTTTATAATGAAGTACTGGTCAGTAACTGACACTTAGTGGTTTATAATGACGTACTGGTCAGTAACTGACACTTAGTGGTTTATAATGACGTACTAGTCAGTATTGGGGCCTTAGTGGTTTATGATGACGTACTGGTCAGTATTGGGGCCTTAGTGGTTTATGATGACGTACTGGTCAGTATTTGGGCCTTAGTGGTTTATAATGACGTACTGGTCAGTATTGGGGCCTTAGTGGTTTATAATGACGTACTGGTCAGTATTGGGGCCTTAGTGGTTTATGATGACGTACTGGTCAGTATTGGGGCCTTAGTGGTTTATAATGACGTACTGGTCAGTATTGGGGCCTTAGTGGTTTATAATGACGTACTGGTCAGTATTGGGGCCTTAGTGGTTTATAATGACGTACTGGTCAGTATTGGGGCCTTAGTGGTTTATAATGACGTACTGGTCAGTATTGGGGCCTTAGTGGTTTATAATGACGTTCTGGTCAGTATTGGGGCCTTAGTGGTTTATAATGACGTACTGGTCAGTATTGGGGCCTTAGTGGTTTATAATGACGTACTGGTCAGTATTGGGGCCTTAGTGGTTTATAATGACGTACTGGTCAGTATTGGGGCCTTAGTGGTTTATAATGACGTTCTGGTCAGTATTGGGGCCTTAGGGGTTTATAATGACGTACTGGTCAGTATTGGGGCCTTAGTGGTTTATAATGACGTACTGGTCAGTATTGGGGCCTTAGTGGTTTATAATGACGTACTGGTCAGTATTGGGGCCTTAGGGGTTTATAATGACGTACTGGTCAGTATTGGGGCCTTAGTGGTTTATAATGACGTACTGGTCAGTATTGGGGCCTTAGGGGTTTATAATGACGTACTGGTCAGTATTGGGGCCTTAGGGGTTTATAATGACGTACTGGTCAGTATTGGGGCCTTAGTGGTTTATAATGACGTACTGGTCAGTATTGGGGCCTTAGGGGTTTATAATGACGTTCTGGTCAGTATTGGGGCCTTAGGGGTTTATAATGACGTACTGGTCAGTATTGGGGCCTTAGTGGTTTATAATGACGTTCTGGTCAGTATTGGGGCCTTAGTGGTTTATAATGACGTACTGGTCAGTATTGGGGCCTTAGTGGTTTATAATGACGTACTGGTCAGTATTGGGGCCTTAGGGGTTTATAATGACGTACTGGTCAGTATTGGGGCCTTAGGGGTTTATAATGACGTACTGGTCAGTATTGGGGCCTTAGTGGTTTATAATGACGTACTGGTCAGTATTGGGGCCTTAGGGGTTTATAATGACGTTCTGGTCAGTATTGGGGCCTTAGTGGTTTATAATGACGTACTGGTCAGTATTGGGGCCTTAGGGGTTTATAATGACGTACTGGTCAGTATTGGGGCCTTAGGGGTTTATAATGACGTACTGGTCAGTATTGGGGCCTTAGTGGTTTATAATGACGTACTGGTCAGTATTGGGGCCTTAGGGGTTTATAATGACGTTCTGGTCAGTATTGGGGCCTTAGTGGTTTATAATGACGTACTGGTCAGTATTGGGGCCTTAGGGGTTTATAATGACGTACTGGTCAGTATTGGGGCCTTAGGGGTTTATAATGACGTACTGGTCAGTATTGGGGCCTTAGTGGTTTATAATGACGTACTGGTCAGTATTGGGGCCTTGGTGGTTTATAATGACGTACTGGTCAGTATTGGGGCCTTAGTGGTTTATAATGACGTACTGGTCAGTATTGGGGCCTTGGTGGTTTATAATGACGTACTGGTCAGTATTGGGGCCTTAGTGGTTTATAATGACGTACTGGTCAGTATTGGGGCCTTGGTGGTTTATAATGACGTTCTGGTCAGTATTGGGGCCTTAGTGGTTTATAATGACGTACTGGTCAGTATTGGGGCCTTAGTGGTTTATAATGACGTACTGGTCAGTATTGGGGCCTTAGTGGTTTATAATGACGTACTGGTCAGTATTGGGGCCTTAGTGGTTTATAATGACGTACTGGTCAGTATTGGGGCCTTAGTGGTTTATAATGACGTACTGGTCAGTATTGGGGCCTTAGTGGTTTATAATGACGTACTGGTCAGTATTGGGGCCTTAGGGGTTTATAATGACGTACTGGTCAGTATTGGGGCCTTAGGGGTTTATAATGACGTACTGGTCAGTATTGGGGCCTTAGTGGTTTATAATGACGTACTGGTCAGTATTGGGGCCTTAGTGGTTTATAATGACGTTCTGGTCAGTATTGGGGCCTTAGTGGTTTATAATGACGTACTGGTCAGTATTGGGGCCTTAGTGGTTTATAATGACGTACTGGTCAGTATTGGGGCCTTAGTGGTTTATAATGACGTACTGGTCAGTATTGGGGCCTTAGTGGTTTATAATGACGTACTGGTCAGTATTGGGGCCTTAGGGGTTTATAATGACGTACTGGTCAGTATTGGGGCCTTAGTGGTTTATAATGACGTACTGGTCAGTATTGGGGCCTTAGTGGTTTATAATGACGTACTGGTCAGTATTGGGGCCTTAGTGGTTTATAATGACGTACTGGTCAGTATTGGGGCCTTAGGGGTTTATAATGACGTACTGGTCAGTATTGGGGCCCTAGTGGTTTATAATGACGTACTGGTCAGTATTGGGGCCTTAGGGGTTTATAATGACGTTCTGGTCAGTATTGGGGCCCTAGTGGTTTATAATGACGTACTGGTCAGTATTGGGGCCTTAGTGGTTTATAATGACGTACTGGTCAGTATTGGGGCCTTAGGGGTTTATAATGACGTACTGGTCAGTATTGGGGCCTTAGTGGTTTATAATGACGTACTGGTCAGTATTGGGGCCTTAGTGGTTTATAATGACGTTCTGGTCAGTATTGGGGCCTTAGTGGTTTATAATGACGTACTGGTCAGTATTGGGGCCCTAGTGGTTTATAATGACGTACTGGTCAGTATTGGGGCCTTAGTGGTTTATAATGACGTTCTGGTCAGTATTGGGGCCTTAGTGGTTTATAATGACGTACTGGTCAGTATTGGGGCCTTAGTGGTTTATAATGACGTACTGGTCAGTATTGGGGCCTTAGTGGTTTATAATGACGTACTGGTCAGTATTGGGGCCTTAGTGGTTTATAATGACGTACTGGTCAGTATTGGGGCCTTAGTGGTTTATAATGACGTACTGGTCAGTATTGGGGCCTTAGTGGTTTATAATGACGTACTGGTCAGTATTGGGGCCTTAGTGGTTTATAATGACGTACTGGTCAGTATTGGGGCCTTAGGGGTTTATAATGACGTACTGGTCAGTATTGGGGCCTTAGTGGTTTATAATGACGTACTGGTCAGTATTGGGGCCTTAGTGGTTTATAATGACGTACTGGTCAGTATTGGGGCCTTAGTGGTTTATAATGACGTACTGGTCAGTATTGGGGCCTTAGGGGTTTATAATGACGTACTGGTCAGTATTGGGGCCCTAGTGGTTTATAATGACGTACTGGTCAGTATTGGGGCCTTAGGGGTTTATAATGACGTTCTGGTCAGTATTGGGGCCCTAGTGGTTTATAATGACGTACTGGTCAGTATTGGGGCCTTAGTGGTTTATAATGACGTACTGGTCAGTATTGGGGCCTTAGGGGTTTATAATGACGTACTGGTCAGTATTGGGGCCTTAGTGGTTTATAATGACGTACTGGTCAGTATTGGGGCCTTAGTGGTTTATAATGACGTTCTGGTCAGTATTGGGGCCTTAGTGGTTTATAATGACGTACTGGTCAGTATTGGGGCCCTAGTGGTTTATAATGACGTACTGGTCAGTATTGGGGCCTTAGTGGTTTATAATGACGTTCTGGTCAGTATTGGGGCCTTAGTGGTTTATAATGACGTACTGGTCAGTATTGGGGCCTTAGTGGTTTATAATGACGTACTGGTCAGTATTGGGGCCTTAGTGGTTTATAATGACGTACTGGTCAGTATTGGGGCCTTGGTGGTTTATAATGACGTTCTGGTCAGTATTGGGGCCTTAGTGGTTTATAATGACGTACTGGTCAGTATTGGGGCCTTAGGGGTTTATAATGACGTACTGGTCAGTATTGGGGCCTTAGTGGTTTATAATGACGTACTGGTCAGTATTGGGGCCTTAGGGGTTTATAATGACGTACTGGTCAGTATTGGGGCCTTAGGGGTTTATAATGACGTTCTGGTCAGTATTGGGGCCTTACCGGGGCTGGCGGTGGGAGAGTCCATGGAGCGCGACTCGCTGCTTCCTCCAGCGCTCTCCGAGTCGCTGCACATCCCTCCGCTCTGACTGGCCGAGGCCCAGGGTCTGAACGGGCCCTGGATCCTCAGAGCTGTCCAAACAGAACCACACAACGCTTAGGAAAGAAACCGGCATTCTCCTTTGTGGATTAATCATTCGATTAAGTTTCGCTGATTCATTCGCTTGTAACGACACTGTTACAAGTTGTCACAAATAACAGAAACTGCCCTTTCTGAGTTCCGACGATCCCAGAAAAAAGTCTTACATCAGTATTATGATTTGATAACAGTCTGAGCACAAATATCTGTATGTCTGGAGAAATTAGTAAGCAAATGTATTATCTGCTTCTGTATTATTTATTCAATGCAAAAAACAAAATTAGAGATTGCAAATCAGAGTTGTTTAGCGATGTTTGCCAATGTCAAGTTTGGGCATTTGGATTAAGCTGGATCTCTCTCTCTCTCTCTCTCTCTCTCTCTCTCTCTCGCTCTCTCTCTCACTGCCTCCCATCTCAAACATTACCATTGTCTTGTAACAACGGCTGATTAGTCTTAAATGCTCTGTTGAAACCCACTTGAAACCCCCATAAAAGTCTTGGCTAAGGATGGTCAACACCCTGTTGTTTATTTCCGAGTAATATTCAGGCAGCTTCCTTCCCTTCACCACAGAAGGTTACCACGTATCTAAACCCTTAACCATGTGTCATGCTTTTCAAATACTGATCAATGAAGACCTAAGGGTTAAACAAAAACAACGGCTCTTGCCAACGACATGCTATCACCAAACAAAAGAGCTTGCTCCTTAAAGCCGCTGGGAGTCCCAGTATCAATCAGGGTCAATATAGATGGTGTAAAACACATTGGTTGTTGTTTCACATTCCAGGGTACTTGCACTCACATTTACAACAATTAAGGTTACAAATAGTTAGTCTTTTGCCCTAATTTTATTTGTAATGATTTACAAATAAAAAACCGACTAAGTTAATAAGTTAGCTAATAAAGGGAGCTTCTGAGCTGAGCTGAGGCTACTGTTGAAAGTATCCTGGTTCATCCATTGTGAGGAGGTCTCATCCTCAGGTCAGAAAGAACTGAAGGTGCCCACCTTGGTTGTCTATGCTGCTGTTGCCGCAGCGCTCCGAGATCTTGGCGGGCCGCGCGTGGACGGGGCTGTCCACCTCGTCTGCGCTGAGGCAGTCGGCGGGCCCGGAACCCGCAGGGGAGAGGTTGCATTGAGAAGAATGGCTTCCGGTCAACGGTCGCTTGGAGAACACAGACCTGAGGAGTACATCCGACAACGTAAGGCCATGAGAAAAGACTCGCTGGTAGTCATGAGCAGCGAATGAGCGGTAAAAAAGTGGTGTTTGTCATCGGATTGTTTAATTGCATACATTGTTGTTTATTTGAGCAGCCTTACATACGAGTAGATGTAACCAGTGGTTTAATGGCTTTCAGGAAGGCAATGTTCCGGAATTGTGAGCTCAAATCACAAACTAAATTAGAACTGTCTATATTATAATAATTATAAGGAATCTTTTTCAATAAAATAAAGAATGATATTACCATACACCCCATAGTAAGATCAAAGTAGAAAATATAATCAGTTGAGTGACAAAAGGTGCTTGTAAAGGTGTTTCATAACCCCTTCAATGCTTTGTAACATGGGGGCAAGATGAGAGTCCTTCTCACAATATATCTGACCCAGTGGTCTATAATTAACCACTTAAAGACCAGTGTGTGCTCATTTCCTGACTCTCATGCTTCATTCTTTTGATCAGAAGCGATTAGGGTCGGCCGAGAGGTGAACGTTCTGAGAACAAAGCTTTCTCTTATGGCCACCTGCTTGGTGTGTGCATGTGTGTGTGCATGTGCGTTTGTGCGCATGTGCAGTGCGTGTGTTTGTGATGCCTTGGTGACTGCAAACAAAACTTAACAATAAAAATGACAAAGGAAAACATTCTCTAGGCTACAACAGGATTCACACATTACTGGGTCACAAAATTAGATGCCCTCTTAGAATTGCAACAATAAACTATAAACAATAATAAACTTCTGAATGACTAGATAATTAGCTAGCTATTTAAATGGAGAAGGTAATTATGATAAATTACTAATAAGTAAACCTTAAATAAAAAGCTTTTGAGTGAACCGATGATGTAATGGTATATCCGTGCGTGTGTTGTTGAACCTGGTACGTGCCACACACGGTGGCGGAGCAACACGCCGCAGAGCCCAAAGCTTTCCCCTCCCCGATGTCTCCTCCACTGACCACCGCTTCCTCAGGAAGACCCCCAGCCCACGCTCACTGGGGGAGACCCTCTCCACAACAACACTGTTCCCCTCCGTCCTCTTACCCCCATCAGACCTCACCAAGGGCCCCCGGTGTGGCAGGGGCCCTTCTGCCTTATTCTGCAAGCACCAAGGGGCCAGTGTGTGTTAGGGCCTGGGTGGGGTTGTCTGTGTGTGTTTGCGTGTGAGTGCCTGTGTGTGGCTGTGTGTGTGAGTGCCCTTTGTGTGTGTGCGCGTGAGTGCCTGTATGTGTGTGTGTGCATGTGTGTGGTTGTGTGTGTGGGTGTGCGTGTGAGTGCATTTATAATAATAATAATAAATTTGATTTATAACGCACTTTACATCAACTTAATGACCTCAAAGTGCTACAATGCACATTAAAAGAAAGACAACATAAAAGACTAACTAGAATACATTACATTTGTGTTGTTGTGTGTGTGGGTGTACGTGTGGTGAGTGCCTGCGTGTGGGTGTGCCAGCGCGTGGTTTTGTGTGTGTGTGTATGAGTGCCTGCATGTTGTTGTCTGCGTGTGTGCTTATGTGGTGCATGCGTGTGTGCCTGCTTGCGTGCGTACGTATGTGTGTGTGCGTGCTTGTGTGTGTGTGCCTGTGTGTATAGCTCACCCTGCCTTGAGCTCAGAGGAGGCGTCGGGGCTGGCGGGCAGGCTGCTGACGTACTGGACGTAGCGCTGGCCCGGCTCGTACAGCTTCGCCCGCTCACACAGGCTCTGGTGGTTGACGGGCAGCGACACCACCTGGGCTTGCTGCAGCTGGAACCAGTTCACCGTCACCTGGGCGACCAGAGACACCAAACAATATCAGCCCACTGCTTATCCATTCACACGTCCACATAGACATTTTGGTTGGCAAACTGATTATGTTGAACTTGTTTCTCTCAATTAATTGATTGACAGCCTCGGCAACTGAGCTCCAGCGTTGCCCAATATTTGCTGGCATTACAACGGGAAAGGACGACTGCATCTTCTCAAATGGGTGCTCTGAAGGGGCAGTGAAACACAGGTGTTCTGCTGGGCAGGCAACAAAATTGGCTCCTCTCCCTGCAGATAGGAGCCAATCAGCTCTTTGGCTCTTTGAGCCCCGAATATATTCCGTTGAGTGGTGTAAGAGTCGTCCAGGGGGTCACAGTGGTGCCCCCCCGGGGTTGAAGAGGTCCTCTGAGAACAGGGACTGGACTCACGGCCTTGAGGGTGAGGTCACACTGGAAGACCATCTCCCGCAGCTGGCTGAGGATCAGGCTCTTGGTGGCGGCCATGTCGGCCCTCTTCACGCCAACGTCCATCTGACACGCCCTGCAGTGTTCCCGGGCCTCCTCCGCCTGACACACACAGGGGAGAGAACTCAATAATACGACCGGATAACATGGACGCATATCCACATAGCCACATATGGGACGTTGCCAGATGATGTTGTGTCTATGGCCTGTTACCCTCTGCAGCGCCTCCTCCTCCAGCCTCCTCTTCTTGTCCAGCTTGGCCCCCACGGGGCCCCCGGCCCCGCCCTGCTGCAGGGGCAGCTGCTGCTGTAGCTCCTCCTCCGCGCGGCACGTGGAGGCGCGGGCCTTCTGGTGCTCCTCCTGCCGCTGGCCCCGCAGGAGGCGCGCCTTCCTCAGGGCGCTGTCCGCATCGTGCTGCACACGCAGACACACACACACACACACACACACACCTTAATTCTCATTGTTCCACACTTACTTACTCCTTACTTATCCTTACTACTTATGCATGTATGACTTTGCACAAACACAATCTGTATACATTGATGTGTACGCCTGTATATACATTTGTATACATACATTAAATGTTCATACAATTATCTGCATGCTGCCTCAGGCAAAGTCTATGTTTGTTTATACCCATCTATTTCTCCGTAAAGAGAAAAAGGAAAACATCCCTTTAGTAAAGCATTATGAAGTATTAACTATCTATCCCTGGAAAAGAGAATAAGCTGACATGCAGTAGCCTTATGTGACAACAAACGATTCAAAAGCAGGCACCCCTCCTGGTCCTGTTATCAGTTCAAATGAAATCAGCAGAACATTCCTTCTGACCAGGGACAGACCATTGGGGTTTGTTGTGTCAACAGAACCTGGCATACTGAAGACCCTGATCCACCATGAACCATTCACACCACAATGTCTCAGAAGCAAATGTGAAGCCTGGAGCTTGGCAAGATTTGAATCGGTCACAGTCCGATTACAGCCAAGCACACCAGCTCATCTACAAATGAATGAGCAGAAAACATAAAAGCGGCAAAGAATTTTGGGATAGCCAAGTCAAATTACGACGCTAAGGCCTGGAGAATGCTCTTCATGAATCCAACAGCCTCATACGTCGGGGTACAAAAGTCCCTTAAATCCACCTCAATACTCACTTATAATTATATATCCTGTAGTTCTGCTGAAGGGCAACTTAAGTACTGGGCCATGGAGTGTCATTGAATTTTTACACATGGCCTCTGCGGGTTTGCTTAGTTTCTCTAAATGACATTTACATTCAGGGCATTTAGCAGACGCTTTTATCCAAAGTGACTTACAATAAGTACATTTGTCAATAAGGAGGTTCATAGAACCAAGTGCCCAGCACTAACAATCACTAGGTTAACCCATTCCCTGTATACAACAAAGATAGCTAAGATAAGACCCTAAACAACTAATTTCTATAACTAAGTACAACATACAATAAGTGCGTACATTAAGTGCCAGGACGTACGACATACAATAAGTGCGTACATTAAGTGAAAGGAGGTACGACATACAATAAGTGAGTACATTAAGTGCCAGGACGTACGACATACAATAAGTAGGAGGGGTCTGAGGGGGTGGCTATGCTTATTAACGATAAACTTCCAATGGGGTAGAGATTGATCTTTCCAAATGTGACGTTCAACCTACCATTCTCTTCTGCTCTCTCTGCCATTGCTCCTTCACCTCTTTCCGCAGTTTGTCCAGCTCAGACTTTCGGGTCTGCAGAGGCTACAATGGACACACACGCACACACACACACACACACACACACACACACACACACACACACACTCGGTAAGTGTTTGATTGGAGAGTGGTTGAGCGTCAACAGTGTGATGTTCAAAACAGGGAATAGGTGAAGCGAGCTGGAGATGTGACGTGAAGGAAGGACCCACCAGGACGAACTTGTTGCTTTGGAGTACGGCCGCAGTGTGAAGCAGGAGCTGGCTGTACTCAATGTCGTTTCTGAATGCTGACATGTAGATCTCGCGGAAGGCCATGAACTCCTTGAAAAGAAGAACTATAAGTCAGACCACTGTCAATTGACTAGACGATGAACTGAACTGAATTTGCTCAACAATCACCTGTTGACTCGCAAGGTTCTTTGCAGATTCTGCCATTTTGGCGTAACTTTTGGCACACTCAATATCTGTGAACAGAGAATAAAATGTGAGGATGAACTGAATGCGTAGAGTCCAGCCCTGTAAACACTCCTCTCAAACAAATCTGGGTTTTACAATAAGTTAAGCTTCATAAGTAGTTCAATAGATGAAAGACCATTGCACAAAGCAATAATATGACGAAGGAAATTGTCATATGATTACGATGGGAATAGGCCATTAAAGTGTCATTTTTGTGGGTAAAGACTTATATATATATTTATACAGTCGTACCACCCTCCATCATCAGTGTGCCTATGATGGGTTGACAAACATAACCAGCCTTGTCTACCCATTACCAGACCCTGAAGCGTACCGCGATGCAAGCAAAACAACACTCTCACAACAGTTAAGTGTTGGATTGATGACACATTGAGGGCAGCTGCATTCTCCAGCTATCAGACAGCAGACACAAGTAGATCACGGGCCTGTGCAGACTTGTTGAGTGACTCAGACCATGAATTAAGCAATGAAGTAAAGGGAGTCCCAGCATCGTGCAGCAGCAAGACAACATGCTAGACAGCAGGTGGTCTTATTTAACCCCTTGAAGCACAAGCTGGGCTCGGACCTGCTACGCTTTCTAATGCATTCGTCAACAGAATAATGCTAAGAAGCTTTAAGGACCGACCAAACAATTACACCTGCAAATACATTTGCATGCAAGTCATATAGTATATTGTTGACATAATCAAATGTGACCAAAAGGCAATCATGAGATCATACATCTAATAAAGTCAATTGTTTAATATTATACAACTCATAAGATGAGACTTTTTCCCCATCTTGGTTCAGGCCTGAATTTTTCTTCAATACACTCTAGAAGAAATACCATCCAAACCAGCAAAAGGGCCCATTTTTATCTTTATCTGACTGTATTAAAATGAGGTGCATCTTTTCTCATGTCATAAAAATCGATACATATCATTGTCCCAGATTATTACTGCAAATCTTAAGGACTAATGCTGGATGGCGCGAATGACACCGAAAACTACATTTGCTCGCTCTGTGTGTCACAATCCTTGTTGATTCATCTGCTTGAATTTACAACATACTCATCTTACTTCACCATGTTCTGCTTGCATACTCCAGCATCATATGTTGCGCTACACGTGCGCTCCAAATAAATCACCCCTCGAAGGAGGAGGAGGCCTCTTTCCAGGCTTCTCCCCGTGGATATGGGAAACGTTTGTTCGGGTTAGGGGTCGGAAAATGTGTTAATCCGCCGCCCCAAGGCCCACGATGGCCCAACCGGACTAAACCAAACCTGGCCAGGTACCAGCTGGGACGGGGGCAGGGGACTCACCCATGCCGAGACGCCTCTCCACCCAGACCAGCAGCTCTTTGGTGTACTTGGACCAGGCCTTAGCGTAGAGCAGTGCCGACTCCACGCCCGAGTCGCTGCGCTGCAGCGCGGCGTCCACCTCCCCGGGCTGTGCCGGGGACAGCGACGAGGGCGCCAGGGGGCAGGGTCCTGTGAGGGCCAGAGAGGAGACCCCCGGGGAGGCGTGAGGAAAGAGATGAGCCCGGCACCGGCACCAACTTACACCCACCACCCATATACTAGACGCCCCATGGAGGGCCTCTTTGTTTGGCGTGTGCCAGTGTTTGTTGTGCGTGCACGTTTGTGTCTACCTTGGGAGCTACCCTTAGTAGACCACACGTAACAGACGTTTGACCTTGGTGGCCACACTAAGTGTGTGATGTGTGCTAATGCTAGTTTCGCTAAGCAGGCCTGATAGAGGCTTGAGTGACTGCATTATATGTGAGCGGGAGTGGACAGTAGCCAACGACGTCAGCCTCCATGACACACACCTCCTCTTTTCCACTTCAGTTTTCATCTTCTTGCTCTTAAGTGCTCTTAATATTTCATGGGGTATTAGTCATTCAGAGTAACCAGGAAGTAAGCAGAAGGTGTAATCCACCAGTGTGTGTTGCTACGGTTCAGTACTAATTAGTAGTTAAGGAGGCCTGATCTTACCCGTTGGATCATCTTTCTCTGGACCGGAACCTCCAGATTCCACAGAGAGGTTCTCGAAAGACTAGAGAACAAGAATGAAACAGTTAACCCTCTATGGCGACCAAGGGGGGCCAATCCCAGGGTTGCTCACACTGTATGTGGACGTTTACACGGCACACATAAGCGCTATACTGACTTTCTCTTTTGCCCTTTTACAATTTGTCATGAAACCTAACCACAATGGGAAATAACGACAAACGCAAATGTTGTCTTCACCTCAACAGTATGAGCTACGTAACTCTTTGCTGAGCTCAATGGTGGCTCGCACCCTACTGTCTATGTTCTTATTTGTAGAGGGAAGAGAGAAAAACCTCTGGTAACACTTAGAGTCCACAGTACATAACTGTAAACACAATCACAATGAAACCAGTGGTTGTGCGTGCTGTGTGTGCACGTCCGCTGTAGCTTCAACCTGACATGTAGGAGTTGTATACGAGTTAGACCTCACGGGCAAACTAACTGTTTGACCTGCGATGCTTTGGGGTGCAACCGTCAACAGAATAATGTTAAGTAACTTTTAAGTGGCAAAAAACACCAACGGATAGACCAAACAATTACACCTACAAATACGTTTGCATTTGAAGCTTTTAGTATGTTGTTGACGCAATCAAATAGGACAAAAGGGCAATCATGTGATCATACATCTAATAAAGATTAGATCAATTCTCTCATAAATGACTCATAAGATGAGACTTTTTCACCATCTTGGTTCGGAGCTGAATTTTTCTGCAATTCATTTTATGTAGGGGTTGTAGACGAGCTAGATCTTATGGGCAAACTAACTGTTTGTCAGGCAGCATATCTCACCCGGCTCCTCTTCGTCAGGGCGAGCCCCAACGCCGCACCACTCTCTACATCTCCCATAAGGAAGTCAGACACCCTGGAGACACAAGACAGGAGTCAGGAGGAGGGGAGGAGGAGGGGAGGAAGGTTCTCAGTGAGGTGGAAACTTGTCAGAGTTTATTGACTGACAAATGTATGTAACAAGCAACATCAGCACAAGCACACTCGCATGCAGTGGGAACTAGGCCACACAACAAGTCGTTAATACAGGCCAGGAATTTGGTACTTTATTTATATTGGATGAAACTTGGCAACACATTTAGAGTATGAGGAAAGCAAGGTGCAAGCGTGATCAGGTGCTGGTGGTTTCGGTGGTGTGGACAAGTCAAGACTGGTGGGGGGTGTATTGTGGTCGCTGGGATCACTGTCTGTACTCACACATTGCCAAAAGTGAATGCCAATGTGTCGATAGCGGTGTAGATCTCGCCAAACAGCTTCCTCTTGTTGTCGTTATTAACCTCCTTGAAGTTCACACCTAGAGCGAGAGACAGAGACAAAGAGAGAGAGAGAGAGAGAGAGAGAGAGAGAGAGAGAGAGAGAGAGAGAGAGAGAGAGAGCTATATTTTAACCACAGAGGAATAAAAAAATATCTTATGGACATTCTGTACTGTTTGGGGAGAACCTTTTGGAAGGCCAAACTGAACATTTTTCCTTATGAGTCATTGACTAGACACATCAATGTCTCATAAGGAAAAATCTTTTCACAATTAATTAATAAACATTGACCATCAAATCCTTACTACCTCCACAATAATTAACATTCCAGTGCTCCTATGCTTCCAAAATGGAGGCATTCATTGCGATGTGACGTCACCACATCCTAATGACCCATAACCATCATGTAGAAACAGGAGACACTTGGTTACAAAGTGCTGTGTACCATGGTAAGCTTAATCAATTGGATTCTCTAAGTGTTGGATTCTCTAACCCTTTACATACAGTATAAACATCTTAAAATAAATCGTAAAATCATAACAAATGGCCATAAATAAGAAAACTGCATCAGTTTCCCCGGAGTTTAAACATGGTGTTGAATGAGACGGTAAACAGCCAACCAAAACAACAATGTAAATATAATGAAATCAGCCATCAAAATAAACTTCCTGCCATGGCCAGGGAAGAGGGAAAATAAACTTGCTTAGTCGCCAGGAAAGCAAGTGCCAAGAAATAACCCCAAGTGACGTCAGTGTCAGTTCCTGGGCTTCCGTAATCCCATTATTCCTCAGAAATCAGTTTTTCTGAGATTTGTCACAAAGAAAATGGAATACGCCTCAATGTAAATGGAGGCTGTCCTCCCTGTTACTCGCGATAGACATCATTTTGGTGAAACAAAATCAAACACAAAGGTTTTGTTTAAATAAATGGTTGGATTTGTTGTCGAAAAACAGAAGTATTCCAGTACAGGAAGTACATTGTGAGCAGCTCAGAATTGGCCAAAATACCTTCACCTATCTATAACTTTAAATATTATTTCCAATGGTAAGACGGTGACATGTACAAACACATAATATACAACTTACCCAAAACCAAGACCGTATCCCCTGGCCTTGTGAAAAGGGAACTTCAGAGTAGCATACAATAATAGACATGGACCTAACAAACAATAACTGAAAAGTCCAATGTAGTGTTGAGCACACCAAAATGGAAACCTATGACAAAACAACCGCAATCAAAAGTTCAGGTTTGAAGTACATAACTAAATTAAACTAAATAAAATAAAAAGGCCCAGGTGGATCGTTGGCATAAAGGCGGTCCGACGCCAGACATTCAGAACATCCTAGATTGACCAGCACTGCTTAAAAAACCAAGAACTAATGAGTCCAGATCTGTTGGTCCTGTGACCCCCTCCCCCCAGCACTACAACTACCACCCCCCCCCCCCCCCCAACAGGACATCCTGAGCCTTGCTGGAACACAATGCCAGCACTCGCACGGGCCTCCACCAGCAGCTCCCCGACGTGGAAGTTACATCACCCGGGAAAAATGGCATTGTGTTGTGTGTGTGTTGGAAGAGCAGGTTGGAGGTGGAGGGGGATGGATGGGGGGAGAGGGAGAGGGTTGGGGTTGACAAGTGATTCCCCTCAAACACACACACATACCCACACACACGCACATCATACGTACACTGCAACGCATCACAGACTGGATGAGCTTGAGTTGGAGGGGAAACTGTAATGTCAAAATTGAAAGTCTTCATAGTGTAGTGTAGAACAAATATAACTAGAACGCTGTGACGCGTTAGCAAGGGGACTTGATTAGCCAAACCTCCTGAGTGATCTCTGAGGCCGGGGCCACTGACCTGCCAGCACTGCTGCTTGCCCTCGCTTGGCAAGGCTTTGAAAAAGTCTCTACTAGGATTTGATACTAGAAGGTAACAAGAATAGAAAAATGACTATATGTCTGATGTGTCTGTACATTCAATGCCGTAACCAATTGTGATTTAAATTCATCTACTGCGGATTAATAATATTTGAATATTGTTTAAGCAAATTCAGCATTTACAGTATAGTTCCAGGTGGTTGTGCCATTATTTGCACTTTTGCATTCAACAGTCAACACCCTGAAATTGTCCACTTCCAGAAAGTGTACTTAAAAGGGGACATCATTATATAACCTGACGCCTACTCCCGTTTGTATACACAATCGACCTCCTTCGTGTGCGACTGGAAACACAATACAAACTAATCTCCCAGGTATTGACGCTAACCTCTTGCACAAGGAGGGGTTATATTCCGGTCATATTTAAACACTGTAGTAACAGTGAGAGAGAGAACAGTACAATGTACACATGCCATTGTACAAGGTGCTTAAAATTATGAATGACAATAACAAATTTCTTGCATTATGTACACTTAAAATAAATTAATTTGAAGTCGCTTTGAAGAGTGAAGTACTTATTTCACTCATAGTATTTATGTCAGAATAGAACATTAACCATCATTATGAAGAACAAAAAGGAGGGGGAGTGCAGTGCAACATTGCACTGGACTGAAAAAAAACAATATGACCAAAGTCTATGAAACGTAGAGCAGCAGACGCCTAGTATAACGTTTCACTGAAGCGTCAGCTAAGGCATCCGTATGATTTATAACAGAGGTGTAAAAAATATGCGATGAATGTAGCGCAGCAGCGTTGGACATTCATCACTCCCGCACTAACATGAGCTCAACAATGAACCTTAGGTTGAGCTGTTCAATCATACGTCTCCAATTCAGAAGATGAAAGCTAATGTCACTGTTGGTGTCTTAAATCAACATGCAAAGGCTGGGGAGGGCTTAAGCCTTTTGCTTAAGAAAAGCATTAATATGATTACTTTTGAAGCACCTTATGCAATGCATTACAAATTAATATCAGAGGTTTGATGCATTTTCAGTGTGTTGCCATTAAAGAAAACAATGTCTTCTATAGCTGATTTTATTTCATTTCCTATGTTACAATAAAGCAATATACAAGTTAGATTTGAAAGGCTATAAGAAATCCCCATTATTTATCATTTGCGCATTGCAACCACGCTGTTTTACTACAATGGTTGACTTTCAAACGTAAAGCCCTTTTCTCATGGTGTAGTCCATATCATAATACAGAAAAAAAGCTACACATTCAACTAGCTATAGTCTAATCTGTCGGTCTGGGGCCAGATATGATCAGAGTATAATTCTGCTTCATTCGTCTTTGGTTGACGGGATGGGAGATACAGGACAAAGCCATAGCATGGTGGTCAAGAAGTAGCCCTCTGGTGGTCACTCATTGTATTACACCCCAATAGATAAGAATGGTTGGCTCAGCTCTCCAGCAAATTGCAATAACATTGAAGATCTACGGGCAGTACTCATGAATAGCCAACATCTTGGGCTGCGGATCATTTAATGGCCTGAAAGAGACTAAAAGGGTCCTCATTATTTAGATAGAAACAAGGTATACTCAGAGAGAAACATTATTATCAAAGTTAAGAATTGACATGCATGGCAGATCTTAAGTTCATTGAAATACAGACACACGGACAGAAATGGCTACCCATTGCCTGGCATCGGTCAGTCAGTCTGTCTGGACGTCTGGAGGTGAGTGTCTGAGAGTGGGGCTGCTCACCTTTGACCCTGGAGATGACGATGCCAGCCGCGCTGAGGATGTCCACGGAGTTGAGGCTCTGGTGTTTGCCGATGACGGTCTTCAGGACGCAGAGCAGCTGGCCCAGGCGCTCGTGGACCGCCTGGTGGAGGCTGTCCTGGTGCTCTGGAGGGAGGACACGTGGTGTTACAGAGCAGACCACACTGCCACACTGTGATGAGACATGATCCACAGAGGTATGGCCTCAATAAGAGATATCCCAACAGGTCCCCTTGGTGTCTGATATTAGACCACAATGATACTACAATCCTGTTGTCAGCCTAACTCCCTGGTCTCCTTAGATAAAAGCAGGACTCGTATTACTAGCTCCTAGCCCAAATCATAATTAAGATATAAATACATCAATGAGCCTAAAGAAAGTGTGCCATTCAGTTGAAAATATTCTAAGACAAACACATTTCTGTGATTGCAATAAGGCAAACCAACAATAACACTGTTGGGGCTTAGGTTGGGGTAAGTTGTGGCTTTAACAGTAGTGGTTGGTACTCCTAATACCAAGCGATCATATCACATATCCTCCCATCACAATAAGCCATCGCATTACGGAAGCAAAGACATTCAATGAAGGCCTTAAGAACGGCTTTAAATAAGGGGTTTCCATGGCGCCATGTTTGACCACATCATACTTGGGCCAACCAACAGAGCTGTAGTCCCCAAGTCGGGCCTCTAGATCAGCAGATGACGAAGCCTTCAACATACTTACTCAAAGTCCTGAAATAGGGTCTAAACTGCCAACTGAATACATAACCAGAAATGACCTGGAGTAGTCTTCCTACAATTAGTGGTTAGCTAGTCAGCTATATCCAACGAGTAAACGTAGCACCTCAGGTATGCGTGTGTTCACAATTTCACTATAACCACTGTTGGACTTTGCCCTGCAGTAATGCACTGCATATATCTGGTGGCCCTAAGCCTGATTAGCTTGTTGACATGGTTAAAGAGTGAGGTCATAACGGGTGAATGAATGTGAGGTTGTGGATGGGGGTGTGAGTGAGCGGCACGCCGACAGCAGTGTCCTGACACGTTTTATTGGCAGTCAGTATCATGGATGGTTACACATGCTTTAAGCTGTAATGCATGTGTGTAGCAGGCCGTCATCTTTCTCCACTACAAGCCGTCACTGTACAGTGAACGCCTTGTAGTGGAAAAGTTGACGGGCTGCTAGAGACGAGTCACAGAAAGACAGTCAACAGTTCCTCTTGCACGACAATGGTACAAAGAAATGCATGGAATATAAGGCATGCAAATCCAATCGGCACACCTGGATTAATGATGAAAGAAATCCTGACCATTGATCTAAGAATGTGGTTGTGGACAGTTACAAAATCGAAAGTTTAAATTTGAACTGGTGTACATACTTCTGTAGAAGTGTGTGGAGTAAATTGCTTAATTTGTTTATCCTGGTTTAATATCATTTTAATTGAAGCTGCATTTTAGGAAGTGTAAAAACCAATGGTGATGACCTTGAGAGTTACAGCACCAAAGCTCTCACAAACATGCCATTACACACACACACACACACACACACACACACACACACACATACACACACACACACACACACACACACACACACACACACACACACGTTTCAAAGGCACATTTGTGCTGACGGCTATCCCTGGATTACACCTCGCATGGAAAGGGGATCATGGAGACTTTAGCAGTCTCCTGTTTAGACTTTTATTTGTTCCTGCCTCCTTTTTTCAAAAAGGGGACCAAAAGGACCAGTGGTCGCGGCCAGCGTTGCGGCCGTGGTGACAATGGGCCAGCTTTGTCACTGCCAGGAAACCCAGCCAGGTGACCAGGTGACCCCCCAACAACTGATCCATTACACCGCAACCACAAAAACAAACACGCAAATGGCTCCACACATGAGGTGATGCAATGTTACACTTATAGATTTGTGAATTTCAAAAGAAAACAAAAGCTCTGATATATTTAAAGAGAAAGTGAACACAAAAACAAATATGTATATATATTTTTTAAACGTGGTAATATATAGGGCTCTGCCGATAACCGTATCATCGCAATTTGTGTTTGCATTATTTTTTAGGTTTTCTGGTGAAATAAAAGATTAGAACAACTTGTGTAGAATGAAATATAAATCATTGCTATAGTTATCATTATTGAATGTCTGCCAAACTATGTCCAAGGACTAGGAAAACAACTTTAGTTGCTGGTCTAATCAGCTTTGTGTGCAAGGGGGAGGGATATTCCTTTAAACATATGGGGGATTTTTTTTTCTTTTTATTACAATTTTATGTATACAACAACACAGTACACAGTCAAAAAAGACATTCAGAGGGAAAACAGTTGGAGTTACACTTTGATTACAAGTGCTTATATCAAATAATCCTATCGGTTAGTAATACTCATGCAGTTGACGGATGCAGTTAAAAATTGTATCTGTCAAACGTGGAAATGTGTTGTATCTAAGATCACATCTTGAAGGACGCAAGACCTCCAGAAGAGACAGCTGGGGAGTCTCACAGGCTTTTTCTTTGACCTTATTGTCAACAGAGTAATCAAATCTCTATAAGGCTGTCACTTCGATAAAACAGTCACTGCCATCGGTTTGTTAACGTTCCACTATGCTACCAACGCCACAATCATTCTTCTGATGTTCAAGTGCCTCTAAATGAGGTCAGAGTGCCTTGGGAAAGGCACTCAGACGTCAGGACCGAGGGACAGTGCCACGTTGACGCGTAGATGTAAGTCGCTTTGGACAAAAGCGTCTGCTAAAAGTCCTAAATATAAATATAGCAGTGTGTTATGTATGGATAGTCTGTCAGCTGTGGACCCGCAGGGAGATTAGAGGATCCTTTAAGTTAACAAATTTAATAAACAAATAGCCCACCGTCCCTCCTTCCTGGTACTCTCAGCCCAGAACACTTTTTTTTTATTCTCGTATTGTCCAAGTCCAACTCTTTGAAGCCTTTGGTGAGAAGTTCAGACTTTGACTATTGTTGTAGAACTTAACTGTTATTATTCAATATGTAGCTTGAGCGCAAATGCTGACCATTTTAATTTGCGACAGCTATAGTGTTATGGATATTATCACATGTACTAACGCAACATAGAGGAAACAATAAACATTGGCATGGCTAAAGTAACAACATAACAGCATGGCCCTCTGCCTTTTGCCTAGCCGGCCAAAGGCCCCCTTATCAGTGTGTGTGTGTGTGTGTGTGTGTGTGTGTGTGTGTGTGTGTGTGTGTGTGTGTGTGTGTGTGTGTGTGTGTGTGTGTGTGTGTGTGTGTGTGTGTGTGTGTGTGCGCGCATGTGTGTGTGTTAGGGCTGCTTGATTATGAAAAAAATCATAATCACGATTATTTTGGTCGATATTGAAATCACGATTATTCAAACGATTATTTTTGAGTTTGAAAACATGACATATTTATTTAGCATGTCTCTGCCAAAAACACTTTGTAACTTAGAACTTTGACATTTCTTCTTAAAAAATACACAAAATGGTAAAAAACCAAAAAGCAAATCTAAAATAATGTACAGATATGTATCCAGTTGTCCTTCTGCACTTTCTATAGAACATTAAAAAAATTTAAAAAAAGAAAACTTGATTATATTAGTTTTGTGATCGTTTGACGCTAAAATCGAAATCGAGATCGAAATTCGATTAATCGCCCAGCCCTAGTGTGTGTGTGTGTGTTTTTGTGTTAGCATCAGCTTCATCCATCTTCATTACATGTCTGGCCTGGCTGGGGCCCCTTGTCCCAGCGGTAACAGTGTCCCCGGGCGTACAGCCCTGTGTGTGTGTCTGCAGTGAACATGCCATTTGTATTATATGCTTCCAGTTATAAGACATCTGGCAGTCGCTCAGTCAGTGGAAGAAAGTGTGTGCATCTCCCTGGGTTCACAGGACATGGTGTCCCGCCGTTATGGGCATTTTGTTGAACTTTCTATGGCTTTGGATCAGAGAAGCCTTGGAAAAAAAATGCAATTGTACAATATCCAATAAGGTTTTGAATAAAATATCTCCCTTACACCATGTGATGTGTTCGAATCCCAATTTACAAAGGTAGTACCATGATCCAAGAACAGATAACAAACGCTTGCTTACTTCACTTACAAGTGTAGAGAATATACGAATATATACAAATATATACAAATGTCTCACACAAAAATTATTCAACCACTCTTTTAATTCTACTTTTACAACTTGCTCCACCGATGGAGCCAAAGCACCCACTATCAGAGGTCCCCCAAAAACCACACACACACACACACACACACACACACACACACACACACACACACACACACACACACAAAACACACACACACACACAATTAGAAGAAGGCTTCTTAAAACCTAAGCTCTTAATTGGTCAGGGTCATCTTAGTTCCCCATCTAACGACATTATCTCCGGATTGGAAAAGCAGCGCGATGTTCCCCGCCCCCATTCCCCCAAAGCCAGCTCATGCTGAAAAGAAAGTAAGGGAATCCATACACCAGTATATGAAGAGGGCGCCAGTACAGAGCAGCTCTTCCTTAATGAAACAAAAACACCTTCAGTCTATAGTCTCTGTGTCGTGGCCTATGGGGAAATGCTCAACACATGGGCTAATTAGCCAGGCATTTATTAGCCAGGCATTGTGGTGTCCACCTCCAAAGGAGGACCAACAGTGATAAGCCGAGGATACAATCAATGCTGTTCGGTCTGCTTTTCTTTTTTCCCCACTTAGGCTGTCATTTTCTTTTGCAGGTTACAAGTAAAATATATACACCAATGTGAGAGCCTTTAATATGCCCCCCCGACCGTACACAAGAGCAGCCCAGATCCGACCGCTCAATCTCCTGCTGGGAGGACCAGTTGGGATATCTTTAGTAGGGGGGTGGGTCGTTTGAGTGCGGAAACACAGCTATTGTCTCTGCGGGGCCACAAGTAAATAGAAGAAGCGGTAGCCTAGTAGCTCTGCCCCATAAAGCATTTATGGAACAATAAATCACTGTGCCAGCTTTCAGCATTTCACACGGAGCAGACAAGCTGTGTGTGTGTGTGTGTGTGTGTGTGTGTGTGTGTGTGTGTGTGTGTATGTGTGTGTGTGTGTGTGTGTGTGTGTGTGTGTGTGTCTCTATATTGCCAGACACAAGAGACCTGCGGTCCTCATAGCTGCGCAGAATTCCAATTTCTATTTGCATGCCATGCATAGTTTTGTCTGGTCAATTTCCGGCCAGACAGCAAATTGTTGAGTTATAATAATGTAAACAATTATAATAAAAGACATTGACTAAGTGAGAAAATAATCACTTTTCACAACTTAAAGAGTATTATACATGCCCACCAAAACAAATTTTGTGGGGCTTAAAAACATCTATATTTGTTCATTTGTTGTAATTTGTGTGGAAAAATGAAAATCCTGCCTCACCATTGAACCTTTGCTAAAGAACCAACACATCATATATCCTGATGTATTGGCAGCCGCTCCGAGCTTATATAAAGAGAGAGGGGTCTGTCCGCCGCCCAGGCCTGGCGAGGAGGAAGAGGAGGCCAGGCCTGGTGAGGAGGAGGAGGAGGAGGAGGAGGAGGAGGAGGTTGGGGCGTGGATTTGGGGGCCAGGCCTGCCAGCACCACATTGCCAGGTTTTAACTTGATCGGCGTCATGGAAACCCAGCATTCCAGGCCCTTGTGAGGGGACCAGTGGATGGGGTCTGCAACGGGGTTGGGGCGGGGGGGTTTCATAATGAAAACATTGTTGGATCATTCACCATCGAGATGACACCTCAATAAACAAACAATTTGTTGTGCTCCCGTCTGGTCCAGATGTTGTTGTTTTTTGTTGTGTAGTCAGCATGACCATCCGTTACCAAACATTTAAACCCTAAAGATTGAATCTACTAGAATGACAATGGTAATAACACATCAACACTCACTTCCAGTTCTTGGAGGCTCACTTTGCAGCATGTAGCCCCAGCGAGATGCACTGGCCTGGCCTGAGCAGCACGCCTGCCCAAGGCAGTGTGAACCTCCAGCCTGGCCCGCCACAATATGACTGGGCAACATTCCTTTGGCAGTGACCCCTCACTATGCTCAGTCACGCATTGCAAATGATTGCAGCTATAGATTATTTATGCTTCAAAACTTTTGCAGGACCGGCGGTGAGCTTATTTTCTGGGCGTGAAATCGCTCCACATGTCACAACTAGGACCGTAGAGTTTAGGTCAAAACATTTACAAAAAACGGTGAGTTGGACAGGCTTAGCCACGACTAATGTCAATCAAAAACCTTCAAGGGTCGGCTATTAAGTCGAGCCGCAGCTGGACATTCCAGTTCTTTGGCCAGTGAATAACCCACCAAGGGTTCGGGGTGGCACTCGTTTCAAAAGAAAAGGTGCATTCATGAGTAGACAGTAGTGAAGCTCAGTGGGAAGGCGCTCCTTTGAGACTTGCATTTCCTCATCAGGCAACAAGAACCAAATTGTGGGTCCCATAATCAGTCTATCAGTCATTCACTATTGTTTTGCTCTAGATGCAGTCAAAAGCATCCAACCTCTTACAGAGTATGATCGAAGATCACTGTTGCCTAAAAAGCTAACAAAATAAACATTGCAGTGACCAAAAGAAAAGGCTAATCTGTTTGTCCAGTAATAAGAAAGGTCAAGCCTAATGGTTCCACTTAACCTTCTAACCCATGGCCCTCACTCGGGGAAAGGCACTTCCAACGGGTGGCCTATACGTCTCTGGTCCGACCCCAGCCTTAAACACCTCCTGAGGCCAGCAACCACATCCACAAGCAGCGGCCTGAGTGGACCACCGGTGTGGACTCCAAGGATTACTAGATTACACGCAGCTGGTCAAATAAGGACCTTTTGCCTCCGCTGGGCCGGTGCTCATGCCAGGGCATTCCCTGCTGCTCCCACCTTTGAAGAACTCTTTCCCATGACTGCACACACAAAGAGCCAACGTTAAAGAAGGAGCCCCAGGCTATAGACACACACACACACACACACAACCTGCCATCTAGGTAGGGGGGCTTAGGCGGTGGACTCCACTAGACCTTGGCCAAAGCCTGTTAGCAGTTTGATCACAAGAACACCAATGAAAGCCAATAGAAATGTGTCCAAGTCAAAGAGATCGTTTGATAATAATAATGAATTTAAGAGAAAGAAATTGCAAAGCTATCTCGGTGGGCCAATATTTGAACGCAGATTGGGACGCAACTATGTTATACTTAAAAGCACACCACAACCCAAACTCACAATTCCATCCGTCTATAAGCACACACACACATACACAACACACTCGATCTTCTACCCAACGGCCATGTTACCCTCAATCATGTATCTCCACACTGTTAGCATATGAGTGAGGTTCCTAGTGTGGAGTAGTGTCTTTTTCCCACTTTGATTTCTCCTTGGAGCTGTCCATCAGTAATAAATAACAGACCTATTTGTCCCCCATTCCTCATGATATCCCCCTCCCCCTCTGCCCCTCCCCTTCCACTCTCCACCCCCTACTATTGTTGATGAAAGCTGGCATTCCAACTATGCTTTCTGTTAAAGAGAAGGGAAAAACAGTCCCCCAATGTTGGCGGCCAGAATCAAATGGTGAGGAGGCGTTGGTCCTGGCAGTCAGAGGTGGCTTGCCGTGCTGTTCAGCATTTGCAAAATAAACTATTAATAAACTCCATCTATGCTGCTCTGGGAGAGCCCCCCTCCCCCACAGATCCCCCTCCTTCACACCTGTCAGAGGAGGAGGGAGCCCTCTCCAGTGAAGCACAAGAGAGGCTTGTTTAGCTTCCCTCCATCCTAATCCTGGATGAATAGAGTTTGTGCACTTTGAGTCTTTCGCAGCTGACTCCAGCAGAGGCCTTCAGAAACAACATTTGCTTCATAAGGGATGAGAGATCATTTCTGTTGGTTCACTTGACAGCAGTAATTGGATATCATGTACATTCAAACATTTTATTTTAACGAGCAGGATGTGGATTTGATGGGAAAAAATGTAACTGGGTCTTATTTGTTCAATTCAAACCATCGGCGAATAAATAAGATATATGTATTATAATTGTATTATTGTTTTGAAATAGATGTAACATAAAAAGACAGGAGTCCCTCTCAAAAACAACGAGAGCCATGAGGGGATTTAAAGCCCTGTTTTGTTCCTCAGCTTAATGTCGTCAACGCACAAAGAACAGCTAGGAGCACAGGACTGCCAGCACATTGGTTTGAAGCACTTACGGTCCCTTTGCATGAGATCGGAGAGGGGGTTCATTTGCACGTGTCGGTCTTGCCATAGAAGATCTTAATAGAGAAGGGCCAACCAAGCAAAACAGGAAGCCGAATCCCTTCATCGGGAGATATGAAATGGAGAGCTTTGAAGGCTTTAGGGACAGGGAAAACAACGGGAAGACGAAACAGAAACAAAAACTTGTTCTACCAAATAATCACCATTCACTTTATAATATTATTATTGTCTTTATCGTAAAACTGGCAATTACAACCATAAATCAGTTCACTTTTGAAGCAATGTATTATTCTATTATTCATCCTTTTTCTACCTTCATAATTGGTGAATTGACAATGACATTTTATTGTGCGGATATTTCTACCCAAAGTTAATGCAATGAGGCCTATGCTTCACACTGCCTCTATTTAACACAACTCAACCAACACCACCACCCTCCCCTGGTCCTTGAAAAAAACCTCTCCCTCCCCATTATCTCCACCCCTCGACCCTTCCCACAATGCAACCCCCGACAGACACAAGAAGGCCCCTTATCTATCCAGCGGATGGACGGATAGTATTCGGCCCTTGCTTCACTTTTACAATCAAGTCTGTTGAGCTCCACTTCAATTGGGGCACCCCCCTTCAGCCCAACATAACTGGCAGGTCTTTGGACTGCAGATAGAACCCTGTATTCCCATCTCTCAGCCACCAGCTCCTGTGGGGTTTAACAGGCTATGAGCAGCTCCCAGGGTGGGACTGTTCTAATCTAATCTAAGCATTTTACCCAAAGCGATTTACAACCATTCATTCACACATTCACACACCGACGACGGAGTCAACCTTGTAAGGTGACAGCCAGCTCGTCGGGAGCAGTTTGGGTAATGTGTCTTGCTCAGGGACACCTTGTCACTCAGCTACAACGAGAGGACGACGGACGTTGAGGAGGTTGTGGATCTGTTTTTAAAACAAATTATAATTTATCCATGCTACAGAAGTCACTGATTTCACTGGCAGTTAAAGACTGAATAAATGCATATAACGATCACATAGTGGTACATATAATCTTGGCTAAACCTAGACAAGTCCAGTGCGTGGGACGGGGGTTCCAGGTCCTGTGGGCTCTACTTAAGATCATTTTGCAGGAGAAGTTTTGCATTCGGTCTTGACGGCTTTCCATCCAAGAGCCTCTATGGTTATGGGTTCTAATCTGCCTGCGAGATGTGTGGGGAAACTTCTGAAATAGCATTTACGTATCTCTCAAAGACTGCAGACACCTCTAAAAAAAAAAATGAGTACAAGACTACAAGTTGTTGTTTTACCAGCACAGGCTGCAGTATATCCAAACCGAGCTGCATAATGGGTGTTTACGGTATGTGTGACGGGGTGTGTGGGACCAACAAAAGATTTCGACCACCAAGTGACTGCAAAAAAACATGCTAATGTGGTTATAACTGACAACATAGGGTGTGCTGAAGCACTATTTTCTCCACTTTATAATTGCAGCGGTGAGGCAGGCAGTGATGCAGGAATCACGAGAACACAGGGAGAGGAGGTATATATATATATATATATATATATATATATATATATATATATATATATATATATATATATATATATATATATATATATAGAGAGAGAGAGAGAGAGAGAGAGAGAGAGAGAGAGAGAGAGAGAGAGAGAGAGAGAGAGAGAGAGAGAGAGAGAGAGAGAGAGAGAGTGGGGAGACAGAGAGAGGTGAGACAGAGAGTTGAGAGACAGAGAGAGAGAGAGAGATAGAGGGAGAGAGGAGGAACATAGAGAGGAGAGACAGAGAGGAGAGAGAGAGGAGGAACAGAGAGAGGAGAGAGAGAGGAGAGAAAGGAGGAACAGAGAAAAGATTGAGAGAAGAGGCTACTCTTCACAAATTTTACACTGCTGCTGGTTTTTAATACAAATTTGGACATATTTAGACATGTTACATCAAAATGTCCATTTTTCTTCTACTGTCACAAACGTTAACCTATCTGAGTTATGGGATTCATAGTCTTTGAGCTTTTCAGCGTTAGTCATTACTTTGAGTCATGCTCCCCATACTTGTGGAATGTTCAGATTCCATCTAGACGCAGTTTGTAATTGCATTTTGTACTACTGGTTGTTTATACTACAGTCTACAAATAAATAAACTAATATTATTAATTTGAACTTGATCATAGCATGTATAGTTTACCCGGCTCTTCTTTACCACTACATCCCTGCAGGGCTCCATTTGCTAAACTTAACAAATCTGCATATTGTGGTCAGAAACCGCCCCAGCCATAAGTCCCCTGACCCCAGGCATGCAGCTTTGCACCATCATAAAATTACGAGGGGGCCTTAAGAAATCACAAGTTATAGACCAGGTCAGGACATGGGAGACCCAAGCTAGATTTGATCTTGTAAATTCATGTTTGAGGTTATAATGCCTGGTTGTTCTGCAGCCAGGCACATTGACAATGGCTACACTGGTTGTGGCGACCATAAAAGGAGCTTTTTTTGGAGGAAGGAAGGTTCTTAATGCTTTATGTTTGATAGCAGACCCAGAGGGACTGGCCATCTAAACAGAGTGCGGTCTCAGTCATTGAGAAAGCCTTGAAATGGGCACTGAAAAGGAATAAGTGGAGCTAATTTTAGGCTGCCAATTCACAAGGGGTGATTTAGACCACAAATCACAAATACAGCGTTTAGGTTTCCCTAGGTTTCCCACGGCTTTCGCTTTCCCACAAAGCTTTGGTATTATGGAGAAGTGCCCCTCCCAGCGCTTGAAAACCATATATGTCCTCGAATCTTACTTCATAATTAGTTTGAAGTATTTATCATACTTAAGTAAATATCTAATTATAAGAAAACATTGTTTAATTAATTTAGAGTTATCAAGAATTGGGAAATAAAAACAAAAGTAAGTGAAAACAACTGCTAGCGAACTGCTTAGGAATGGCCAACATTCCCACAAGTCCCTTCACAGTGCAGCATTATACATTACACAACATCTGTACGGTCATACAGACCAGTTAGTGTGGAAGCGGAAGAAGCTCTCACATGAGGTCATCAACACTCCCAAGGTGTCACGGCTCTCCTAAACAAGATAAATGTGCGTTGTCCTTGCGCTCCGAGCAGCTGACGCGACGGAAGGGAGGGGGGCGTGTGTATGAGTCATATTGTGGCAGCATGGGTATCAGTTAAAGTGTGACTAATGGTGACCAGTTGAGCAAACCTTCTCTGGTTTAACAATGCGATGCGGAATGCAGGGTCGTAAAAACCGGACTGTGTTCGAATGGACAATCGTCATAAACTGCTTTCATTATATTGGAAACTACGAAGCCGGCATATTTGAATTATTCCAAAACTTAAAACATATTCAGAGCCCAGTGGACAACTTACATGAATGAAAAAAAAACTAAATAAATACTTAGAGGAAGGTTGGAACTCGTGGAATAACCACCAGTACCACCACCAACCCTCCCCAAACACACCCACAACCAACCGACCTCACACTACAGGCCAGCATTATCAGAAGATACATGGCACTCTGGTCCCCTGGCAGACAGCCTAATAATACTGAGCGGCCAATGATACCGCGTATTGCTCAGTGTCCCTACACACTGCACTCTTGGTGTTAAAAGAAAGTCAGCCGCAAAGGAAGACACCAGAGAAACAAATGGGTGTTTGTTCCGTAGGAATGCGGAGTATGTAAGGCAAAGGGGGTAGAGGGAGATAGTGGTAGAGGAGGGGTATCAAAGTAGTCTGGCTTTGGGGCGCTAGCCCCTCACCAACCAGAATGATGAAGACTATCAAAACTATTTGCTTAGCAAACGGTGGACATATTTAGGTTGTGTCACAGAACCGGCCAGCTTCTTTTCCTTTGGTCTATTTTACTAATCTATCGTCAGAAATTATGAAGACAGATGACAGATATTTATTTTCTCCCATCTTACGGTCCTATCTCGCTGCGGACAGTTTTAATGTTTAAATCTCCAGCTCTGCTTCCCTGAGCTAACAGCGCCGGTGTTGTTGTCATTGTTAAATGGCTGACGCACAAAAGCCATCATTTTCTGCTTGGTGGAATAGAAGCAGGATATTACCACTGGTCACACACACACACACACACACAGACAAACATAGACAGACACATAGACACACATACATGCACACAGACTCAAACACACACACACACACAGCTCTGTATGTTGCAAAACAACATGGGACAAAAGGTTTTGCTTTTGTTTTCGTGTTCCCCCTCCCCCCCCCTCAAATTAAGACATACTAGGAGACATATTAGATATAATGGTTTTTTGTCATGCTAATCCACCACGAGCATGAGATGTTTTCCAAGAGAACCCATCCACCGCCTCTGAGTCTTACCGTCCACAACAAAGGAGCTGATCCCCGAGCCCTTTAGGTCACCAGGCGTCCTCCGTGACCGCGTCTGCACAGCGACCCCGTCCAACGCCTGACACGGTGCCTCAGCACCCCCACTGGCCCACCAGCCTACTCACATCACTATAGCCCACGGTCACTTGTCGACCAACACACATAACAACAGTTTAGAGGCAACAGTTGCTTAATACAGGAAAACAAACAGAGAAATCTTCCTGCCCCGGAGTTTACTCCACCAGAGACCGGCCAGAGATGAGGGCCATCGGCTACGGAGAAACAATCGCAAGTTTATGTGAAAAAGGAAAAAAAAATCGTAGTAATAAACAAACAACCGTTAATGGGAATGGCCAAGAGGACCCCCCTCCAGTCCACCAACCCCTGGGAACAATCCCCCAGTGGATGTGGCTATTCTTAACATGGGAAAATAGCATTGTGGCCAAGAGCGAGCGGCCTGTACGTCTGAAGATGCCTCCCATACAATGGGTGTCAGACTAACACGGGTCACCGCAGACACCGTGCCGGCGGGAACCCACCCCCGACCCCCCAGGACAGAGACGATATGGTCATAAGTGTGTGTGTGTGTGTGTGTGTGTGTGTGTGTGTGTGTGTGTGTGTGTGTGTGTGTGTGTGTGTGTGTGTGTGTGTGTGTGTGTGTGTGTGTGTGTGTGTGTGTGTAATCTGTATTTTGTCTATCACCCTCCTGCCTGCAGCCCTATGAAGATAAGCAGTGAACCAGAGCCCTAACTGGCTCAATATGATCAGCCTCATCATGGGGGCGATTAACTGATGTGCACTTCCACTGTTTACTGCAAGGAAATAACAATAATTTTGCAAATGAGCGCTTTCCTGTAGTTAGCCTCAATAATCTGCAGTCACATGGAGTAGATTGGAGCGGGCAGAGAGGGAAAGCCAGACCATCATGTTTTCAATCCAGTATGTTATATTGGTTATATTTTGCCTTGAATAATGGGATGAACAATATCCACGGGGTGGTGTCTTCTAGGCTGCTGTACTACCAACACCCTGCTATTCAAAGTGTTAGTTTGAACCATGTCGTGAACCTGTTTGACTCTGACAAGAAATACAAAGCACTGCAAGAGCAACACTTCTACTATGCCAGCTATGCAGACCAGTGTGCATCATAACAAAACATTAGCCACTATTATAATACGATCAGAGATATAATTAGTTATAATAGTTATAGTTATAAGGAATAGTTATGATTAGATATTGAATGACAATGTATTTCTCAGAGTCCTAACCAGAACTTGAGATTACACTATGCATGCAGCTTTCACATTTGAGTCATGTTTGCATTCCATCATTGTACAACCACAAAGAAACAATCCCTGCAGAAGTCACCTATATGCACTTCTGATCAACTCCTTTTAATAGAACCAGAAGTATGCCACCCGCCGGAATGAATGAGTGCACAAATAAAAAAGAATGCCATTCCACAAGAGACCTAGAGATGACATACAGCACTTGATCTGTATGGATGATGGAGACAGAGAGACACTCAAAAGTCCCTTACGCATGAAACAGCCAGACCTGTTCAAACCCTGGTGGAACAGCCAGACCTGTTCAAACCCTGGTGGAACAGCCAGACCTGTTCAAACCCTGGTGGAACAGCCAGACCTGTTCAAACCCTGGTTGAACAGCCAGTCCAGGTCAAGCCCTGGTTGAACAGTCAGTCCAGGTCAAGCAGACATGGCCCTCTCTAACCTCCAGGGACAAAGCCTCCTCAGGATTGCTTCATGGTCTGAGGGTGTTGGAATCCAGAGTGTTGTAGCACTAATAGGAGGCGAAACCAAGCTAATACCTTTCCATCTCACACAGGAACACATGCATTTGTTCACTGGTATATTGACCTGCGTATCACGTAGCAGGTGTAGCTCACACGATCTTTGCTTTTGCTCTATCTAGACAAAGGGATCTATGACTATTGAATTATAATCTATTACACATTACAATGGATGTGTTAGTCAGATCCTCACATGTCCCTCATACATAAAGATCAAAACTGATCTATTTTTCTTTTTTCACTCTCTCTCTCTCGCTCTCACTCCCGCTCTGTCGCTCTCACTCTCGCTCAGTCTCTCATGCACACACAGACAGATAAGGTTGGTTGACTGACCGTTCAGCCAAGGCCAGAACTGTACAAAACAGGTAGAGGGTCTGGGAGGGGGAGGGTAAATCCTCAACACTATATTTGTTGTTGTCCCTTACCTTCAGAGGAGAACACTTCCTTTAGATGCAAGAGAACGTCAGCAAACTTGCGCACGTCGCTCACCAGCTGCATGATATAGTCGGGGTTAGCAGTGGCTGGTACTTCCGAGCCCTCAGAGCCATGGTTCGCAGTGCTCGGGGCCCGGGCCTTGGACCCTCTGCCCGGTGGGCCAGACCCCAAGGGGCCCGCACTCGACACAGACCCAGCCACGGTGGTTGTACCAATGCTCGCAGAGTTTGGGAAGAAGTGTGTGTTGGAGAAGCGGGGTATGGACAGGGAGAGCTTTGCTGCTCCCCCACCACCCATTCCTTCTCCTCCTCCACCGCCTCCACTGCTCTGCCGCAGCATGGCCGCCAGCATGTCCGGCGGTCTGGGTTGACCCCAAAGCTTGACCTGTGTCCGAGACCTCCAACTGGCTCAGGCCCGATGGTGTACCGGAGTAAGGATGTGTAGACCTATACCTTCCAAAACATAAGTAAAGAGAGAACAACAATTTCTCTTAGATCCAATGTTTTAGTGGAAATGCCATTTTCTGTCCGATATGGAAATATCGTTTGTCCGCTTTCTTAGCTTTAGGCCTACGATTAAAGGTGCTGTACATAAGCAGGTGGCCCACGTTAATCAGAGCCAAGAGAGGAGCATCTCTACATGAGAACCATATGTATAGTGGCAAGATACGTTTATCGGAGTCAGGGATCCCGTATAGATGAGCACTGCACTGTATCATACCTGATCACTTTTAATCAAACATTACAATCAGTGCGACATCTCAGACAGACCTTCTAGACACAAACGAAATCAGATCAACCCTTAAAATATATGAAAACGATGTAGCAACATACTGATTTAACGAACAACACATTTGTATGCATGAGAGTTGTTTTAAACAACTGGCTGTACGCTGACCACCAACAAATCAAACCCAAGTTGTTTAACGTATACATATATGTATATTTTATATACGTGTTTGGATCGTTGTAATGTACAGACCTGCTGTTGAATCCTGAAACATTGCAACAGGAAGAGTCTTATTGGGGTAACAGTGAGTCCGTCTGAAAGGGAGACGCGGCTTAATCCAGCTGTATTAGCGGTACCCCTCACCGGTCAGTCGGCTCCGGATCAACACCACTGGCTGTGCGGACTTTAGCAGCACCGCCGGCCGGTAAACTGAACTCTAGAGTGGATGGAGCTCCTCGGCTAACCACGTGATTTAGACAATAACTTGTGATTTGCGGAGGGAGGAGAAATGGGGGCGGGGATTAGTGTGTCCCTCCCATCACAACAGGTGTCTTATTTGGTACAGCAGTCTTTCCTTCTTCAATACAGTTGAATTCAAAGTTATTGCAGTTTGATTTTATGCAATTATTAGGCGCAGGGTATTACATTCGTTACGTAATCTACACCCTAACCCTATTAAAATGTAAGTTTCTAGTTTTAAATCATTCCAGGTCATCCCGAAAGCATATATTGAGGAATGTATTGAGGGTTTCTGTGTAGGCTTACCTATTAGAAGAGAAAATATGAATACAATAAATGTGGTCATTGCCTATCCTATATACAAAATGCTGCCTGGTCTGCTAGCTTACATTACTATAGAATGTAGGCCTACAAGTTGAACAGAACACCGTCTAGGCGTATTGCCCTCATAATATAGGCTGAACAGAGACATAGAAAGTCGATTATCTGGTACTTCAGGGGCCTTTCACCGAGGAAACATGGCACAGCCTCGATGTATTTATCTCAATATAAACAGACAAATACAATTAGGTAACTACTTTAGCATTCTTCGAAAATGCGATTTATTTACATAATTTTTTTGTGGTATTTATCGGATAAAATGTGTCATTGCCAGGCCTATAGGAGGGCTATTTATATAGGCTCACAAGTCAGGACCTATAACCCAAGTAAGGCATCGAACTATTGTATTTTAGTCAGCTGCAGACCGCCAACTGTTGTCAGGAAAGTGGGCCTCAGTCGGACAGGGTTAGGAGCCCCGGCCCTGGCGCGGCGAAAGGAAATTAGGTTGAAAGTGCATTTTCCTTGTATATGGCTCCCTCATGTGTTCTTTTAAGGTAACGATTCTAGGGAGTGGCGAAGGAGCTGATTATCTGAAGGGGCATGGGCAGAACAGGAGGTGAATGTCTGCAGGGGGAGAGGGAGTAGGTGAGTGTCTATCTCCTTCTATGTGGAGTTTGTATGTTGTCTCCAAATGCCACAGGGTACCCTGGGCCTTTGAAAGCATGTCAGGTCTAAACAGAAGCGGCCATGAAGTTCCTGACAGAATTGACAGAGAAGGCTGATCTAATGGCGTTGTTTCCAGAACGGGACTATTAACTTCAGATGATGGGAACAAAAAAGGAAACAGGTGCCCATTGCATTATGTGATTTGCGGCCCAGGCTCTCTGCTGTTTCCACCAAGAAGTTCTGCTAAAGAATAGAAGCACGGCTGGATCTGAGATAACATTTTATGTGCCATTGATAGGTTTCCAAAATCACATAATTCTATCAGGCTTCCATGTTGACCACTTTCTGGGGGGGGGGGGGGGGGGGGGGGGGTTGAAACGTCTGTAGATCTGTAGGTCTGTCTGTAGGTTTGTAGGTCTGTCTGTAGGTATGTGTGTCAGGGCCAGCAGACACTCAGGTTTGGTCTCCTGCCTAACTGAGCGTTGTCTGAAGCCACTGATGGACCAAGTGGTCGGTTGACCCCAGGGTTCACCACCTCACCATGACCTGAAGTGAAGTGTGACAGACAGGCTTATAGAATTGGGAACATTTTGGGTACATTTTTATATTTGTTCCAAAATTAGTCCCCTATTACGGTGGAGCTGAGCATTCACCAAATACAAAAAAGTTCCACACCTTATCTAGCCGTTAGCACACCAGGATCTCGTTATTACGACATCAGTATCACGTAATTCCGAGAAAAGATCGGCTACATAAGGTGTGAAACTTTTTTTTTTTTGGTGAATGCTCAGCGCCACCGTAACCTATAAGGTGACAACTTATTGTTTAAACACATATAAACCCATACAAACACCCTCCCCCCCCCACCGACATACACACACAAACATATACACACGCACACACCTACACAAACACACACATATACACACACACACGTACATACACAAAATACACAGTGATTCACAGAATAGATTGTGGCTCTATGGTGTCATAAGGCCATTTCAGCAGCCTGTAGGATGAGTGTTCCAGCAGGCATTTCAAGTTCGACGAGCAAAGAGATAGCACAATAATAATTCAGCAGTGAACTATTATTTTAGATATCTCGAGATAACTTGAACCCTTCTCCGAGGGCAAAGAGAGCATGTTCTGCTGGCCGTGTTCGGCGTAAGGTACGTAATCAGAGCGCCAGAGAAGAACATCACAAGATGACCTTCAATGTAAGAATCCAACGGATTGCTGTCTAAGATAATGTGTGAATGCTTCTACTGATGTTCAAGTGTCAAGTTCAAGTTCAAAATACTTTATTGTCCCCCAATGGGGCAATTTGTTGTGCAGTAGATGGTATACAAATCCAAGTCACACACAATAAAAAACACTATACAATCAATAAATGAGGAATTTATGGGACAAACTTGTGTTCCTTCTTCTGTCAACAGAAAAACGTTCATCCTGAAGCAGTTGAGGATGACCCTACAAGTTGCCAGCAGGAGAGGGACCACCACGTATTTCTTCACCTTGAGTCTATCTATGTGCTTCACAGTGCACTTATAGGGGGACTCGTTCAATATTTTCTATATTACTCACCATGACTATTACATACTATATTATCTATATTACTAACCATGACAGTTACGTCACAGGAGAAGTACACACAATTTAGTGTACTGAGCCAGGCACCAAAGCCAACTCAAGTGACACACACACACAGGCACGGACCTTCAGAGCTTTGTGTATGATTTTGTGTATGATATTATTGCATAAATGATCACTGACGATTGTATGATTGATTATTAATGAATGATTATTGAATTATTGATTATCAATGATTGATTATTGATGATTGAATGATTGGACATTGATGATCGTATGATGTCCATCTTTGAACCCACCCCAGGGACATTACATCAGTGAGGGGGGCCTATAAGGAAGAGGCCAGCGGCCTGAAGGACCAATGGCTGTGCTACAACGACTTACAGGTGTCACAGACCACTGGCCGTCTGTCGCCGGCGGCAACGCAGCGCCTACCTGCTTTTCTACAAGCGACAGGTAGGAGGATGATTTGCATTCACATTCACCACCGCGATCAACACTGTGTAGGCCTGCCAAAATATACACTTCCCATTCTGAGAGCTTCATCACTTGCGCTAATTAGTTTCTCTTAGTTAGAATATCTCGTAACAAACCAGGAAAGGATCTCTAAAAGTTCTGCTGTAACATAGAGGACTGCTGGATCCAGGATGAGATCCAATGTAGTAATGTGGGACACCTATCTGCTGCATTCTACAACACCTGTTGTTTTCTCTGTGTCCCCAGCAGTAGAAGAGTCTGAAGACAGGGGGCACAGGGACCTCAGGTATTGGGGGGCTGAGCAGACCATCCAGAAACCCAGAGCACCCCGAGGACGCCCTGAGTCCCCCGCCCCACAGACAGCAGCTCTCATGGCAGCCAATATGACCTGCAGGATGAGTAGTTATGCCCCCCGAGGTTGAGGTTGAACTCCAAAAGAAGGCGAGCTCATCATGGAGTATTTAGTCATCGCTATGGATAATGCAAAGCTGGTCTGGAGATCTATGATTTCAGCCTTTCGTGAGCCTGGCCACTATGGCCCAGGCTTGAAGCCACTCCTCCACTGCACTGGTGGCAGACATTTTGGGCTCATTAGCCTCTGGAGACACTGCCATGTGGAGCGTCAGCTACACATCCCTCCCCAGCAGCACAGCTCTCCTCGGGGCTGGGCCAGCCGGCAGCACACAGACTATTGTTCAAATGGCCAGGGTGCAGTTAGTTTCGCAGACAATGTCAACAGGGCTGGAGAGCGGTGTTGGGGAACTCTGTAGACTGACAAACACAAAAAGAAAAAATGTTCTCACAATTTTACTCTTTGTATCGTACGGTAAAATAATTTGAAAATTCTTATATGCACAACTTTCTTACCTCAAGGACGTGAAGCATAGCCTCACTAGCATGTCCTAACCTCTTGGGTGAAACTACAGGTGATGGGAACATGTCTGGCAAAGCCTTCAGCATGGTGAGTGACTGCATTACTGTTAAAAACAAAAATAGTCTCAGTGTTTTCCTGCAGCCAGTTATTAAACAAACATTAATACTTTTATGGAATTATCCATTATCAGTCGATATTAATTTAACCTTTATTTATACTCGAGAGATCAAATGAGGGGTGACCCTCATTTGTAATACTTGTACATTGCACTTATTCAAGGTACTTAATTGTGTAGCATCTACAGTAGCTGCTATCATTGCTTTACACGGGGCATGGGTTAGCCTAGCGATTGTAATACTTGCACTTGGTTCTATGAACATCTTTTCTGTACCGACAGCGATATATTGTTTCACTTCTTATGACAAATGTACTTATTGTAACAAATGCACTTATTGTAAGTCGCTTTGGATAAAAGCGTCTTCTAAATGCCCTAAATGTAAATGTAAATGTAAATGCAATAACGTCGAGTCATTCACCTTTGTCCAGCAGTGGAGGTCTCATGACTTTTTTGAACACTCCATTAAACTGAGCCATTGCATTTATGTCCCCGCACCGGGTCTTCATTTCAGTTATGAAGTGGGAGTTCCCTCGACTGAGTATCTGCTGGAGTTCATCCATTAGCTAACACACAGACAGACATAAGATAAAGAAATATTACAATCTAAATTATAATTCAAATCTGGCTATAAAACTTTCTATGAAAGTGAAAATATGGGGACCAAAACTAAAAAATTAAATTGACAAATAGGTAAAAAAACATTATAGAATCTTCCCAGACCGAGATCTGTAAGAACAACCTGAAGGAACCAAAACATCAAACCGCTTAGCTGAACCCCCTGATATAAAAAATGAAAGTACCAAGGACTGTCATTGACAGAGCTGGCTTCAAAGCAGAGTCAATGCTCTGAGTGTAACAGAGAGCATCTAGAGTCAGAGCTAAACTTTCTCTCATGTCCAACGCACCAAACTTTAGGGGAGAAATATTTTCCAAATAAGACCAAAAGACATCCTGAATTTGAATCGAATGACTCAATCAATTTACTGGACAAAACCTCAAATGTGCTTATTGCAGCAAAATTAATCTCTTAATGCCATAACTTGAACACAAACCATTGGAACTCTTACGAAAACAGAAAATGTATACTACTTTTCTTTTTTTGATGCTAAGAATTAAAATAATTATTTATGTGTGTCAGAAGCACATTTTTGGAAATGTATGTTTTATATTTATATACAATAAATATTTGAATGCAATAGAAATATTTTAGTCATTTACTGTAGACACACATAAATCATAAGATGTAAATCTAGGCACGATTTTTAATCTGATATCTCATATTGTCACACTATTTGCGACTTGGTCTACTGTTAACCAGGCTGAAGAAGCATATAGGGTTTATACATTGAATAGATTTGCTAACATGATCTAGTTCTCTGAAGCAGGGATAAGCTTGAAAGATCTTGGTAGGCCTGTCCTGCTCCTTAGAGACATTAGAGTTAATGAAGGCCTGTCTTGCTTGGAATTCAAGGTCCAGGAGCTGAGAAACATCCTTCTTGTTGGGTCTGGCCTTGGTTTTGTACATCTCCTGTAAACTTTTATAATGTCTTGCCTGGTTCTGTGGGCTCACAGTAGTTTCAGATGCTAGAAAATATAAACCCCACCAATTAACATTTAAATGTAGCCTATCATTAAGACCACTATTACCATTTCTAGACATTACAGTTTAAATGGGGTATTAACAAACAAACACCCACAGTGATTAAAATAGGACAATATGAGTAATCTGTTTTGAACCCAAAAAGGGTTTTGAACCCAAAAAGGGTTCAAAACAGCATGATGACATTGTAGAATATTCCTAAAAATATGGAATTGTCCCTTGTTAAATATATCATTAGAAGTGGCATTAATACTGAAACACAATCTACTGTTTCAATTTGTGTACAATGCAACTGTTCAAACTCTGGGGAGCTGGAACTGGATGGTGGTGATCTCGTCAAGATCAAAGTTGAGGAGGTGGACTCGTCAGTGTCGGTGGACATCTCCTGGCTTCCTTGAAAGCTAAGGCTCCGTGGCCTCTTTCTTGAAGGAGTCGCCCCCTGCTTCTTTTTGGGGTTGACACATTCTGGACCCTTTTCGTAAGCTGTTTCTTCACAGATTCCTGACAAGACAGACACACAACAGATTGAAATCACTGAAATCATACAAATTTTAAATCACATTAAACAAAGTCGTATCCGGAAATTAAGCCAAACCAGCAGATGCACGTTGCCTAGATTGAACTAGATGAAACACCTCCCATTTGAATTGCCAAATGTTTGCATTTTGACTGCCATGCAGTGGAAAACTATGCTGCATCTTACCCACATGTTGGGATACCTGAATAGGGACTTACCCACTCAGCTCCAGTGGTCGCAGATCTGTCCCGAAGCATTGGGTAGTAGTCAATGAGACGCTTAGACATTACAGTAAGTTCACGGCTGCATGGATACTCGAAGTCATCACCTGCTGCTCTCTTAATAGTATTCATGCTTGTTACTGTATTCCTGATTAATCGACAGCGAAGCTCTTTGGAAAGCATATATTCTGCCTCTTCTCCAGTATGCTGTTTTTCAAAAAAGGTGCTTCTTGCTTGCTCCAATTCTGTGTCTGTGTATACAACATACTGTGGGCTGACAAGCTCTACGATTCTGCTGGCACCATGTTGGGGTCTTGGGCTTGGAGAGCAGAGGGAGGTGGAGGGAGAGGGAAAGGAAACTGAGGGGGTGGGAGTGGGGCTGAAATCACTGGTCCCAGAGGAGGTGCCTGGTGCGCACAAGTCTGATTCCTGACCCTGTATAAAAGAAACATTTATTTAATGGTAATAATATGGCAAAGAACAGTACACTGTGACAACAACCAAACAACAACAAAAAACTCAATTTTTAAAACCATCATTACCATATCTTCATCGTCTCCAAATGGTTCTTCTTCTTAAGAAGTGCTCTGGCCCAGGAAAGAGATCACGCAAGTCCTCCTTAGAGAGGCTGGGCAGCATGTCTGTACTTAAATTAGCAGCTGAAAAACACATTTAACAACAAAGTAAATATTTAGGTAAAAGCAACAAATACATAGTTTATACAGGCAAACTGATTGATATGCTGATGGACATAATCCTTCCATTCGTTATGGTCCATTATGCCGGGAGCCAGCACCCAGCTCTCGCGCTGCACCGATGGTTGATATATTTTTTCCGCAAGCGATTCGGACACATATATCATAATCGTTTTTCATTGATTTTGCGGTGGTCACCAGGGGTGATTCTAGGTTTCATAAACATCCGGGGCTTAGCCCAGAAGGAAAAGAAAATTATCCTTCTGGGCATACAAAAAGATTATTTATTTTTTTGTATGCTTTATTGTGCATGCAAATATTTTCATGCTTTTCCCCAAACATCTAAAGTTCCATTCAAGTTATTTCAGAGTAAAATGAATACAAGTGAGACCGTCTATATATATATATTAGTACTGTCAAGCGATTACAAATATTTTATCGCGATTAATCACATTAATGTCATAGTTAACTCACACATTTCTATTCTAAATAGGCCTATCCCTTGATTTCGTGCTGCTAGCCTTTAGTGAGATCAGAGAGTGTTGAGAAGGACAGTAATAAAATATATTTGGTAAGATGGATATGAGACCTGCAGTGATGTCAACCCGGTCCACTTGACATCGGGTAGGTGCATGACAGTCGTAGGCCTTTATTTGTTTCAATCACTGAACCTTCGAACAAAACTCTTGCTCAGCAAAGATGGGAAATATTATAAAATGTATTATTTAAACCAGTATGAATATTCCTACCGTACGTAGGCCTATACACATTACCAGGCTATTGAATAACGCCTACACACACACACACACACACACACACACACACACACACACACACACACACGGTGGTGGAGTGGTAATCGGGAGAGTCGGGAGAATTTCCGGTGGGCCGTTAATGTTTCGGGGCTGTCGGGCTGATTACTGTGGGATAACAATATTGTGTTTATAGAAGTTCCTTGTAGCGCCGTCCGGCAGCCTGAGCTGTGCGCCCGCAACCTCTCACTCACTCAACAGACGCAACAATCACAAACTGTCAATGTCGCAACCAAGTTGATTTTTTCTAGAGGGGAGTAAATGAGCAGCCCCTCCCGAAGTGGTACAGCCCAGGTGGGCCTTGAACTGCGATTGGTCAGAAAGACGTAACAGCTAATGACAACATTGAACTCTCGTGCAGGCTCGATCAGAGTGACACACAAACACACACACACTTTTAAGGAGTTTTTCACCCGTTCTGTATCCTTGCTTGCCCCAACAAGTTTGTGCGGCGCGCTTGTTGTTTGGTTTCCGGTGTAGCTAGATCCGGTATGGTGTTGTAGTATTTCTAACGTGACTAGTTGTTGCTAGACAGCAGGTGATAAAACTACAACGTTTGCCAAGCCAAAAGAGTGTTAATCGTGCGATAAAAAAATTAACACCATTAAAATTGGTTTGCGTTAACCCCGTTAATAACGTGTTAAACTGACAGCACTAATATATATATATATATATATATATATATATATATATATATATATATATATATGGATGGATGGATGGATGGATGGATAGATAGACCGATCTGACTGGGAATAGGATAGGTTAATTCACTTGAGGTGGTAAACAGTCTGGTTATGTCGTTAAACTGTTTATCTTTCTAGAAGGACTAGGGCCAATTTACCCAAAAATTATATTCGGGGCTAATTAAATAATGTCCGGGGCTTTAGCCCCGAATTAAACAGCCTAGTGACGCCACTGGTGGTCACTAATAGCAATGAATGCCCTTTGAGTCGGTTTTGGTGAAAATAATATTAATAAATATTAATGAATATTCACGACATGCAAATGTCTCACCTCTGATGGCTAACAACACTGTCCATCACTGTAATAAACCCAATTAAACTTTCAAAGACACGGGGGGAGGAGCGCGAGCGCGAGAGAGAGATCGATCTCTAAGCCAAGAAAGAAGAGTTGAGGAAGAAATGTTTGGATTGACCAATCATTCACCGTGACCGCGGCCCGGGCACTCCCGCGACTCCCGTCCGCCACGACTCTCGTCGTGCCCCGGCCGCGGCACCCCGCGGCCTGGGCACCGTGACCTTGGGCATCGCGGGCACTGCGGAACGGGCACCGCGACCGTGGCCACGGCACTCCAGCGTCTCCCGCGACTCCCGCCGTGCCCTGTGAACGAATGAATGAATGGCCCGGGAACCGTGGGCACCGCGTGCACCTTGAGCACGGCCACGGCACTCCCGCTTCTCCGGCCGTGACCCGTGAATGAATGAATGGCCCAGGAACCGCGGGCACCGTGACAGCGGCCCGGGCAACGCGGGCATGAGAGAGATGAGATGATGTAGGTGATCACTCACTTTTAAGTTGGATAACTCAATCACTTTAAGGATAATACAGGCTGGACAGAAAGTTTGTTCTTAAAGCAATGGTTTGAAGTAGTGTCATTGCTCTGTACTGTATTAAATCTCTGGACATTTGTAATTGCTGTGGTTTAAGATTGACAATTAAACAATGAATTCCATTTGATTGTTATCTGTTTTTAATATGTTAAGAGATAAGATGCTTGAAATAAGAAATTCAGATTTTGATTAAGCAGTTTTGTACTTGTCAGTATTGATGTAACACCTTTGGAATAATGATGGGAATAATCTTTGCTAGATTTCAGTTTTTGCAGTGTGATGCTCTTCACACTGAAGTGGCTGCTCTCCCCACTCAAAAAAAAATTGTTCATCGCCCTAAGTGGCGATAGAAGCATTCTGTTTAATCATATTGGATATGATTCCCCATGGAGGCCTTCAAATGCAGGCTTCTAGAGCCAACTTAATGCAGGCTAAATGTGAAACGTTAAGAGAACATCCTGAGCATTAAAATGCTCAATCCGAATTAGCCAAATCAATATAATTACACACAATCATGATGAGATGCAGGGTCATAATTATCATAAAAAAAAATTCCTGGCATTTTTGGGTATTTCTTTAACAACTTTTCAAGTTGTAGTTGTCGATACTAGACACTACATTTTTCCTCTCCTTTTAAATGAACATACATAATGTTAGGTATTTGTTGTACTATATTGGCAGGAAAAATAGCTAAAGTTTGAAAAGTTTTGTCTCTCATTAAATTAGCCAATATTACAGGGCAGTGAGGGCACACAGCACAGTGAAGTATTTATAAGTACAGGTTTTTCTTGACAAGGTCATAATGAAAACGTGTGAGTTACCTCTGCCACCAGGCGGGGTAGCTGAGCTATATTTTCTTCCTTCCCTACTCCCAGAATGCAGTTCGTTGATAGCGGACTGGACCGTTGAACTGGAACTGCATCTGGAAGTGGACGGTGCAAAACAATGGGCGGTACACCAGGTTATATGTGATTGGTTCGCTAATAATGTCCGTCATCTACCAGTACTATGATTCTGAGATTCTTCAGATTGTCGTGCAAAAGCAAACCCTGTTGAAGGCCAACTAAACGTTAAGGCGAGAAAACACCTTCATCTCACATCAGCCGGGGGGAAATTTAACCTTTTGTCTCTAGGATATGAGAACTGTTGGACTCATTTGTAGTCCTCGCCAATAAACTAAGAATGTCAAATTACAAAGTAATGTAAAAAATATATATAAACTGGTTGACCGCCATTAGGATATGTGCAGCCACATAAGCATAACTTATCCATGCAATGACAGAAATGATTGAAACATTTTCACCTTTCCTCACACAACTTTGACAAGTCAAGGAAAAAATATAAAGTCTTAAAACCCTTCTCCTTTCTGGAGGACGTAAGAAAAGATAAACTTAAAAGCATTTGAGGACAACCGGGGAAACTCCTGCCAAAATTTACGTTTGACTCTTTTAAAACAATGCGGAGTAACCGTGCCTTGCCTTACAGCCTCTGCTCTTTAACCCAGAAGAATCAACCTCGGTCTCTGGTTCCCTTCTCATCTCACAGCCGATTGGTTTCATGGTTTTAATTGTATGAGCCTAGCCTATTGGTCGGAGAACAAGTCACAGGCGTCTGACGTTTTTCAGGAACCATTCACAGAGAACCTGTCGCCTCCCCAACATCTCTTGGCCCCGCCCACTCAGCCTGTCCCGCCCCCTTCCAGAGCAGTTCAGGGCAGCAGAGACCCGGTCGGCCTGTCGACACCATGGCGGCCATAAGCAAGTACTTGACAGCGAAAAACTCCTCCATAGCAGGCGGCGCTCTGCTCCTGTTATACATCTTAAAACAAAGAAGACGGGCGAGCCAGCTCAACTGGTATGTAGCTCCGTAGCCTTTGTTCGAATGTCAAGTTTGTCAAACCCAGACGTGTATGTGTGTTAAGGGTCGCCGTATATGATGAGCGATGCTAGCACCACTAGCATAAAGCTTGTGTCTGGGTCAGCCGTGTTCGGCTGAACCACAGGACACTGAGTCCTGTGAAGTTGTGGTCAATGTTAAGTATTAAGTATCAAAAGGCACAACCGAGGACATATGGCATGATTGATTCTTCAGCTTATATCTCCGCTCACATTTGTCACCAATGAATGACAGTCTTTGTTGACAAGCTGCCAGCAGGAGTAGCAAGTTACCTTGACTTGTTGCTAGTGTTGCCAAAGTAAAGTGGTTTTATTTATGTGCAAGTTAGTACATGGGCTTTGCTTGATGCAGCAGTTTGTATTGACACGAGTTGTCTTTCTAAGAACATGTTTATTAACAGTTGGAATAAATAGGCAACGCAGCTGATCTGCTTGGGCTATTCTATTATGATAAATATGTCTGAATAAAATATTCCAATTGTATTCCCACAGCAAAAAGGGCTCAGCATTGGTCCAGAAAAATGACGTAAGCTAAATGTTTTCATATAATTAATCTATAACACTTACTGAGTCTACAGGACTACTCCAAAACAACTTCAACAGAAGAAAGTTTAACCTAAATATTGTTTCTGTTTCTACAGAAAGAGGGCAAAAAAGAACGGGCAGCGGTGGACAAGCTGTTCTTCCTCCGAATCTACCGCATCCTTCGGATCATGACCCCTCGCTTTTTATGCATGGAGGTAGGAATGATTTCCCATTTTCAGCTCCTGGCTCTTCCCCTCAATTCACTTGTAGTTCAACCTATGGTCAAACAGAAGAAAGGCTTATTCACCAAATGATATCTTCTTAATAGTGTATTAATGACACGTATTTGCAGACTTATCTTACAGGAACTAACAGGGTCAAAGCATCGTAATCTTCACGTGCAGGGAGTGACCTTGACCGAGCACCAAAGCAGGCAAATCAAGATGGCCTTTGTACTGCCTTCCCTTGTTAAATATCCAGAAGCCGGTAATGCAAGACAGAATGCTGTAACAGGCAACGTAGAGGGTCAACCAGGCTTGTGTTGTAAAGCGACCAATTGGTAAAGCTGAATGGAGGGGCAATTAATGTCTTATGTATGTGCAATAACCCATCTAGACCTGTTCCTCTTCCCAATACAATAATAAAACATTTCCCCTAGTGGCAATTTAGTCAGGGAGTAAGTTGACCATTGCCATAAGGAGTAGGTAATGCCTAGGGTTGCAAAGGGGTGGACAATTTCCGGTAAATTTCCGGAAACTTTCCGGTATATAACCATGGGAAGTTAACCTTGGGAATTTTGGAAATATTAAAAATCTTCACAAGCGTATTAAAATGGGAATTAATGGGAATTAACTAGGAATTTAGGGTAATTTAATCAAACTATCATATCCAAGCATATATATATATATATATATATATATATATATATATATATATATATATATATATATATATATATATATATATATATATATATATATATATATATATGCACAGTGCATGTAGGGGGCGTGGTCTCAATAGCCCTGCAGCAAGCAGTGTGCTAGCGTGGTGAAGTTTACTTGCATGAAATCTGGTTGTGTTAGTCAAGATAATGCTAAAATATATATTTCCCCAACTATATTTAAGTCCCCTGTTAAGAGCCAACCTTCAATTTTGTAAATATACATTTATTCCTATAAATTCCCTTTAATTCACATAATTTCCCGTTAATTCCCATGGAAAGTTTCCAACTTTGAAAATTCACGGAATTTTGCAACCCTAGTAATGCCACTTTTCCCCCTAACAAGTATGAATAAGAATCAAACAATATCAGTTCCTAACCTAGGGGTGGACGAGAATTCAATATTAATAACAATCATGATAAAATCTGCCGCGATACCCTGAATAATTTTTTTAATACATTTTGAATCTATCGTTTGTGATCGACCACTGACTCGGTGCAGTACCCTGAGTTAGTGCCATGTGTTCAAGCACTATACAACAAGCCGTGTTGGAGTTTGATGACGTACATGCCAGTACAGAACGCCGCTCAGGGGATTCTGTCATCATTACTCTCCGGAGTAATGATGTTCACAAAGATGGCATCATTGTTGTTTTATCTATTTTATGTTTAATTTGATCAAATAAAACATCTTTATATTTTAATCCTAATAAAAAAAGTTGAAAGAATGATCATTGACAAACTAAATGTAGGTGTACTGTATTTTGGCCTCAGTCAGCTCCAAAAAATAGTCTTCTATTAGACTATTTGACTGATATCGTAATAATTAACGTATCAGCTGATATGAAAAGGCATATCGTGATGTTGATTTTGGCCATATCATCCAGCCTTAACCTAACCAATATATTGCAGGTATAGTAAGGACCAATCATTAGAAAGCCCCTTGATATGCTTGATATAATTTTGCATCATATCCTACTGAGACAATGTGCTATTTTATCCTCCCTGTTCATCACCTTCCTCACCCTTTCCACATTGCTGTGATTCCTCCCTGGCAGACGGGCTACATGGTCCTCATCGCGGTCATGTTGGTGACCAGAACCTACTGTGACGTGTGGATGATTCAGAATGGGACCATGATTGAGAGGTTAGTAGCACCACTGTGTTGACAGCGTGTGATTAGTGGAGTTTTCTTTTGTTTGGGTCCAATATGTTTTGATCCAAGGAGCAAGCCATTGACCTACATATCTTTTTCAATAGTATGAATCGGTGTAATTTGAAGCATCTCTTTTGTGTGTGTGTCTGTCTTTGTATGTGTGCGCGCTTGCGTTCAACGAGACTGTGAGGGCCAAACAGTATCTCTAGCTCTTGTTCTTGTGTTGTGATTCTCCACAGCGGTATCATTAACAGAGATAGCCGACTGTTCAAGCAGCACTATTATCCCTACATTGCCGTCATCCCTGTGGTAACGGCTTTTTACCCTGCTCTTTGGTAGAAGACGTGTTTGTGTGGGGGTGGGGGTGCATCAATATCGAACGCTTGTTTGTTTGCTGCTTTGTCTATACTCCCTTTAACAACAACTCTGGGCTGTGTTGGCCCCAGGCAGGGGTGTTGTATACAAGGGTGTGCAATGAGGGAATCCTACTCAATCTACTTTTTCCTCACACTCCAATATCCATTTGTTCGGTTGCTGTTTGAATGTACCGGTCATGCTGACGGAGGAAATTTGCCTAAAGGTAGACGCACACACATGGGGGTTAATCTACCCATTTGCAAAGTAAGTGACAAACAAAGTGAACTGTTACTATGCAAGCAATGGGTGACTGGATGGTTGACAGTAACTGACTCAGTCAGAGCACTGTATAAAGACACATTAACATCCTATGGCATGACTTTCTTCAGCTCCAAATCCTGTTTGCAACCGATGAAATGAATTATTAAGCAAAGTACTGCCACAGATCAAGTGGGCTTGGTAACACTGCCACATCACACTAACAAGCCACCCCATTTCACTTTAAGAGTTTCTGATATCCATATCTAGAGGACATCCTGAAACACAATGAGATTCACATGTTGTATACATGGAGTGGGATTCCCTGATCGAGAACCGGTCAGGGCTTCTCTGGTGCTGTGTATGATCCCAGTACAAGGACAGGTCCAGGTCTACAGGGATTTACCTAAGCTACAGCAGCATTGATGATATGCTTGTGTAGCTCCATGGTTTTCAGACTTGCTTTACGTGTGTTGTGCTGATCCATTGTGCGTGTTGTGGTTCACAGTGCAATTATCGGTCGCTCAGCTAAAGATTTCAAGACCTACTTGATGGGCTTCTTGAAATTCATTCCAGCTGTAAGTTTATTTCCCCTCTTTGTTTACCCCATGGTGGCCTCCTGTTGTCCCACAGGCCGTTCTCTAATAAAAACAATTAGACCATTTATTTTCACCAAGAATTAACAGAGAACACCTGATTTGTAAAAATAATAATAATATATATATATATTATATATATTATATAATCCCTAAGCTATACTGCCATAATAACGTTTCAGCATTATTTTATTATAATTAATGAGCCAATGATTTTTGCATTGTTATGTGTTTGTCTGAGTGGTATAATTATAATTGACTTGAAATTCTACCCTGCATGAATATGCTTACATTGGTAGATGCAAAAAATAGTGTGCGTGTCTGAGTGTTTGTGTCATATTGTGTGTTTTTAAATGTAAATTTCATGTTTCCCAGATTGCCTTGGTGAACAACCTACTGAAGCTGGGCATTAACGAACTCAAGCTGCGGTTCCGTGAGAGGCTAACCCAGTACCTCTACGACCAGTACCTCCAGTGAGTTACGGTCATCACACTCTCTTGGACCACTGATGTCAGTCTTTGGCGCTCAAAGCTGTCTGGGTTCCAACCCAGGATTCTATGTTCTTTGGCCTCTCTGTGATTGGCCAAAGTCACAGAGAGCCCGGCTCCTGCTCTTCTGTTCTCTGTGGGGTCTATACTTACACCAGTGCTTCTACAGGGGCTACACGTACTACAAGATGGGCAACCTGGACAACAGGATCTCAAACCCGGACCAGCTACTGACACAGGACGTGGAGAAGTTTTGCAACAGCGTGGTGGACCTCTACTCCAACCTCAGCAAGGTAGCATATGCAGGCCTCAACGCTGACATTTCTGACTTTGAGCACTTTGCGCTTAATTTAACATTTAAAAATAAATAAAAATCATAATAAATATAACCGCAAGCGGTGATTAACGGGGTCCGAGCAAAATTAAAAGTCAAGAACACACTAATGGAAGATATTTAAATGTGACATTTTATTATGAAGGAAAGATGTTAATGAAGATGTTCCACTTAATGCAATACTGTGCCTTGGCTTTCAGGTGAGCTACAAAGCAATGGCCGAATGTCATGTTCAGCTTGTTCATAATGCTATAATCGGGATTCGAACTCTCAACCTAAGGATCACCTTTACAAGGCATTATCCCATTGCGCCACTGATAACCCTGAACTGCAGCCTCATTCACATGGTCAAAATGTCTATTGATAAACATACAACATCCAGAAAACTCCAAGCACACAATTCTCAAGTGAATTAAGGGCTTTCTTAAAAGCATATACCTGAATAATCTTTGAAATTCTTGGGAAATTAAACCTTTGTAGTCAAGAACACTAACGGAAGAAATATAAATATGACAGTTAATTATGAAGAAAAATGGTTAACGAAGAAGTTCCCCTTAATGCCATGCTATGTCTTGGCAGACCGATTCTTGGAAACTAATGAGCCGGAATGTTGATTGCCTGATGAATTTCAGGTGCTGTTCAATGTTGTGTTTCTTAAATGAGTGGCAATGACAGAATGTCATGCTCAGCTTGTTCATAATGCTCTAATCAGGATTCGAACTCTCAACCTAAGGATCACCAGTACACATTATCCCGTTGAGCCACTGACATTCCTGAACTGCATGAAGCCTCATTCACATGGTGAAAATGTCGATTGATAAGCACACAACATCAACAAAACTCCAAGCACACATTTCACCAGAGAATTAAGGGCTTTCTTAAAAGAGTACAGATCTGAACATTTGCATTGTTAATGGTATCCACCTAATGATAGCCGTATGGTAGTTATACAATAACAAAATGGTCATATAGGCAAAATGGGTTGAGACTGTGGCAATTTGGCTTTTCTATGGAATTGTGGGAAAAGTAAACATTTTTAGAGTAGAAGACCAGGGTGAAAAAGATGCATCTGATTTAGAGATGCAGCAAGAATTTTGAGTCCAGGTCAATCTCGTAAGGAGAAATAAGGCTAGTTCATAATTTTTTAAATAGCGCCACCTTTGGGTGCAGTACCACAATTTGGGTTTATTAGTAGTGGGGGGTATTGGTATCCACCTAATAGTAGTTGTATGTTTTTTTATAAAATAACAAAATGGTCATATAAGAAAAATGGACTAACTGCTCCAACTTTATTGGCCAATATTTCTCAAATGGAACTAAGTAAAACAAATTCTGTTCGATGATTTTTGTGAGGCTTGGTCTATTCTATGTGGCGATTTTGGTGAATTTTTGATTATTTTTGTAGCCTGTGAATCTTTTTATCATGTTTAACTTTAATATGAAATTGTGGGAAAAGTATACATTTTTAGGGTTTTATAAATGCGTCTGATTCTAGAGATTATTTTCTGAAAGAATTTTGAGTCCAGGTCAACCTGGTGAGGAGAAATAAGCATAATTCTTGATTTTTTTTACAATAGCGTCACCTTTGGGTGCAGTACCACAAATTTGGGTTCATGGGTAGAGGGGGTTATCGGTAACCATACCTTCGCTGCTCGGACCCCTAATAATATCAGTCTACAAAAGAAGGCGCACAACTAAATAACATGAGCGCAGTCAAAATAATACAAGTTTATATCACCCTTATAATAAAGAACTATTATATTTAGCTGGCATTTCTCTCAAGTGATTGAACAATAGAGATGCTAATAAAAATAAAGCATAACTCTATCAGTGCACATCATCGTTCACAGCCATATCTTTCGTTGAGAAGTTTTTGCAGTAATTATTCTTCTGTTTGTTTAGTCAAATGACCTTAAACACACAAAGCCACAACGCAACAAAAACACAACAAATATTTACCACAGGATTCCTCAATAGATTGAAGAAATTGTGGGTGTTGTCCTTTCAAATAATTGATCACGTGTTTGTAACATGTGGACTTTGTGCCTCACTTTGCAGCCCCTCCTGGACATCGGATTGTACATCTTCAAGCTGACCAGTGCCATAGGCGCCCAGGTGAAGCCCCATGGCGTCATCCGTTTGTGCGCTACGAGCCATGCACTCCTGTCCAGGCGGGCCTGACTGCATGTCTCTGTGCTTGTGGTCCCCAGGGTCCCACCATCATGATGGCCTACCTGATCATCTCGGGTCTGTTCCTGACCAGGCTGAGGAGGCCCATCGCCAAGATGACCGTCACAGAGCAGCGCTTCGAGGGAGAGTACCGCTACGTCAACTCCCGCCTCATCACCAACAGGTCCACGACCTCTCCCCGCATTCACACGCACACACGCACTCACATACTGTCCTTCAAGGAGACATAAAACCGAGGTCCTGAGTAGGGGATTCTCCTGTGTCCTGGCTAAAACTACCCAACCAGGCTCATTCGATCTGGCCCCCTAATCGTCCCCCTGTATAATTGGCTGACTCATTAATTCCCTCACGCTCCACCTCAAGCTGGAGTGTGGTGAGCGTTCTGGCGCCGATTGGCTGCGGTGCATCACCCAAGTGGGTTCACATTGGTGGTGGTTAGTGAGGTCCCCCCTTCACTGTAAAGCGTCTTTGAGTGTCCAGACAAAAGCGCTATATAAATTCAATCAATTATTATCATTATTATACACACCCTCACACAAACATGGCCATCTCAACCGTTTTTTTTATCTTCTGTCATTCCAACCACTTGGTGTGGTTTTGTACTCCTCAGTGAGGAGATTGCCTTCTATAATGGGAACCTGAGGGAAAAGCAGACCATTCACTCTACGTTCCAGAAACTGGTGGGTTCATCTTTGTATTATAGTCGTAATATTCCCTGCACTTTTTAGGTTTTCTTCCAGGTTGAATTGATATTAAAAGACAGGAAATGTCTCTAGGTGGACCATCTCCATAAGTTCATCTTCTTCCGCTTCTCCATGGGCTTTGTGGACAGCGTCATCGCTAAATGTAAGTGAATTGTAGCCATTCCCCCTGACCAGGGACTTTCATATTGCTGCCGGTGGGGGACAACGCAATGACGTGGCCTCCTCTTCGCTGTCTCATTGCAGATATAGCCACAGGGGTGGGCTACCTGGTGGTCAGCAGACCCTTCCTGGATCTGTCGCACCCCAGGCACCTGCACACCAGCCAGTCTGAACTGATGGAGGCATGAACGTTTTGGGTCTTATTTCAGTATTGGTTTTCCAACTTTCCAATTGCATGTACTGAGTCCTGTGTTGTGTGCCGCAGGACTACTACCAAAGTGGGAGGATGCTTCTGAGGTTGTCCCAGGCCCTAGGCAGGATCGTCCTAGCCGGCCGAGACATGACGCGTCTTTCTGGGTGAGCACCCCCACCCCGACCACCACCTGCCTCCTGCAACCTGTTCTCAAGTAGAAGCCTCCTGTATGGATGGGCAAACACAGATAACTACCCATGTTTGTTCTATGCAAATTAACAAACATTCCTAAACCTTGGAACAAACATCTTAAAGGTTTAGCAGTGTTTCCCCTAGGATGGAGTTGCAGCAGCTGAGGTGAAATGTTACTTTTTCCGCTCGCAATTGTTTTTGTGTGCTCGCAAAGCGTACCATGCAGGGAGGTTTCTATGTGTCTGCCAGCACCAGGAGGGTGTACATACAGTACATTGTTGCACAGTAATGAGCAGGGGAAATATGGAGAGATTGAACATAATTCAAGTATAATCTTTCAAACAATTATTTACATTTATTTAACAAACATCACATAACACAAATACTACAACAATCGAAAAGGTCTGGGCCTCCAACCAATGCATCTTCCCACTCCCTCCCCTCTCCCCATCACAAAGGTTGTAGTAGGACCATAAAGAGGCCATGCCTCTATTGAACAAGTTTTGGGGCTGTAGAGTCAATAATGGCGACACTACTGAAATTGTTGCTTAAAAAAAATGTATACTGACATTTTTGCTAAAACGAAATTCCTTAAAGAAGTAGAGATATATTTTTCAAAATTAAAGGTTGCAGTACGACCATAAAGGGCCCATGCCTATATGGAAAACGTTTTGGGGCTCTAGAGTAAACAATGGCAACGCTATTGAAATTGTTCCTAAATAAAAAATCCTCAAAAATGAGATGAGATATATTTTTCAAAACTGAAGATTTTAGTAGGACCATAAAGAGGCCATGCCTCTATGGAACGAGTTTTGGGGCTCTAGAGTCAATAATGATGACGCTATTGAAATTGTTGCTAAATAGAAAATCCGCAAAAATAAGAAGAGATATATTTTTCAAAACTAAAGGTTGTAGTATGACCATAAAAAGGCTATACCTCTATGGAACACGTTTTGGGGCTCTAGAGTCAATAATGGCGACGCTATTGAAATTTTACCATTGTGGTCGTTTTCAGTTTTGCAATTTGCAGATGGTCCCTAAACTCGCGGCTGAAAGCCGACAGCTCATAGAAGCCAATGCATTTCACCGTTCGCTAAAGACGGCTCGTTTGGATGAAAACGATGTTGTAGCTGGTTCTCTAGGTTACTTCATTTAGCTAGAGGTGTCATTTGTGTCGCAACAATGTTTCACTGATGATCTATTGAACCGCAAACTCCGAATCTGCCAATTTCTTTCCAACTTGACGCAAGTCACGGAAGTTCCTCTCCGTTTATAGCTATGCTTTACTCACAGGTGTGTGAATTGACCTGGTTATGAAGCGTCGGTAGCGCAAAATAATATAACATTTGTTTTTTAAAGAGATAAGACGGAGCTCTCCTCTCCTTTTATATGCTTTACTCACAAGTGTGTGAATTGACCTGGATATGAAGCGCATATCCAGCGTCCGTAGCGCACGGAATGTTATATTATTTTGCGCAACGCAAATACCTATATCATTCGTATTTTAAAGAGATAAGCTGAAGCTCTCCTCTCTTGTTAAAAAAAAGAAATTCAGCAGCGGCGGTCATATTTCAGCACCTAGCATGGTGCATATAGGGGAAACACTGGGTTTAGTGAGGAATATACGTCCAATTAATTAACATGTTTTTTAGTAAGTAAACTGCCAAATCACTATAACATTCTTAAGCCCCTCGTCATAAGAGGGGTTTAGCCGTTCCTCCCGCCGATTTCAAAGATGTCTTAAGGGATTTTAATACATGAGAAAGCAGTCATGTGACACACCACTAGAAAGATTAGTGTCAACTTTTACTCTACCATAACCATTGTTAGCTAACTGACAATACCAACCCCAAGCAAAATAAGATTCATGCAACAATAAGAGTAATGTATTTCATAACTATCATACTTATGCGCACATGCACATTAATAGCGATCTTTTTTCTAACCCTTGAACTACACAATATCATATGAAACCTAAGATTCTACTTATTCCAACAGTTGAAACCATACCACTCTGTGACTAAAACTCGCTGAACTAGAGGCAAAAAACAAACAAGAACAAAATTATCATTTTCTTTTTTTAAGCTAAATATATCCTTCTTACAATTTATATGACTAATAATGTCGCATAAAACCACCAAACACAGGTAATCTAATGTCCGGGCACCATTTTGCAACTAAACATGGTGTTAACAACAAATACCTATTCCATTGGAAATAGGTATATTGCCCTCAATCAGAACACATGTCCTACATCGCCATCTGGTGGACGTATGGGGTAATAGCGGTTATTTGGCTTGGTGTCATTTAATATATTTTTGCCCTGATCTTTTAATAATCAAATGTCAAAATTGTACAACTGGTCCCCAAGATATCTACCGGTTTATGTCTCATCAAGTTTATATTGTCAAATTTGCATTGGATTTATGTTTAAATTTGGAGAGTTCGCCTAAATCTACCCTTACTAAATCCTCTATCTTTGCTGTACTTCATTACTTTACTTAATACTTTATTGGCATCATATATTGACCCAGGTACTCATAATATCTTATGATAAAGCACTTAGGGCGACCAACTGATAATACAGTAGGTGAAATTCACTCTAGTCTAAATAATGAAAATTATTTCAGACTAAAAATAAAACCTTCCACCTATGCTGGGTTCTTGCTCAGTTAGAATACAGTTCAGTTATGTTTATTAGTTGTGTTTTATTTTTTGCTCACCAAGATGACCATTTTTCTGTTAGTTTTTATTTAATGTTTAAAGTTTTTGAACCGGGGAAATAATCTGTAAAATACTAGGGCCACTTCAGGGTTTCCAGAGTTTTGATTGGCTGTGCCCCCTTGCTCGAGCGAGTGACGTTCCTACACAACAGCCCTCACGCCACACCCAAATGTGACCTATTTTCCACAAGTACGAAAGTTTGAAACGTTTTCTAAAACTGAATATAGCTGTGCATCAACTTTTAAGAGTAGGTTATGGTTGGTTAATTTCTGCTATTCGCTTAAAGCTGTTTCATTACAACATTTAATATTTGTTCAGCCTAACTTCGAGTAGTGACCACTTTCAAACATCTGTAGATACTCTCACAGTATTTCACAGTATTACAATCTTTTGCTTAGATCTTGGTGGTGTTGCCATTTTTCTGCTATTAGAATCAGAAGCAGTCTAATTAATTTGATGGAAAGATCCTTTAGGATTAAGGTCAGAATGAACACGTCTCAGTGGAGAATGAGGCCTGGCTAACAGTCAGTGTAACTGTTCTCCAGGTGTCAGTGGAGAATGAGGCCTGGCTAACAGTCAGTGTAACTGTTCTCCAGGTGTCAGTGGAGAATGAGGCCTGGCTAACAGTCAGTGTAAGTGTTCTCCAGGTGTCAGTGGAGAATGAGGCCTGGCTAACAGTCAGTGTATCTGTTCTCCAGTGTCAGTGGAGAATGAGGCCTTGCTAACAGTCAGTGTAAGTGTTCTCCAGGTGTCAGTGGAGAATGAGGCCTTGCTAACAGTCAGTGTAACTGTTCTTCCAGGTTCACGTCTCGCATCGCTGAGCTGATGAAAGTGTTGAAGGAGCTCAACGCGGGCAAATACGAGCGTACAATGGTCACCCAGCAGGAGAAAGGTATGTCTCCATGTATACCGGATACTACAACAATTTATCATATAAAATGACAGCTTACAGGGCTCCAGACTAACTTTATGCATTGGTTGCACTGGTGCGCCAAACTTTTTTTTTTTAGGTGCACCAGCACAAAATTTAGGTGCACCAAATATTCCATTGCGTCGCCTTTAACACCATAAGGTCACCTTTTATGGCCCTCCATAACTTTCATATAATGTGAAGGATTTTTGAACAAGAATAATGGTGCGTTCCAGGCAACCCGTAACCCGTGTTTTCACAACCTTCTACCCGTGAAAATGCCCTGGAACGGCACACAAACCCGCAACTCACTACCCGTGAACTCGTACCAGGCCGATTCACTCCCAGTTCCAGCTCATAACTTACGGGCTGAAAAGTGTCCCTGGAACGCAGCATGAGGTGTAGAGAAATGCTTGTCTTTATTTGAAGCACAATTATATATAAAAATAAAAATAAAGTGTTGCAAGTTTTTCACTGAGCTGAAATGGAACATTTAAACTAAAAAATTAAGCAAAATAAAACATTTCCAAATAAAAGGGCTTGTGTAGGTAGTTCAGACTCTCTGAATAACTACTCTCAGTAGTAGGGCAGCTTGGAACAGTAGGCTTAGTTCTTTTTAATGAAAAAACATTCTATGTTTTTACCTTGCTTAATTTTCCCCCTCTTTTGTCGCGTTTATTTTCTTTATTCGTTTCAGTTACTCTGGTGCTCACATCGTTCGCCATTTTTAAAAAAAACACAAGCAGTGAACAGGACCAGAGCCAATCAGAGGCAAAGAACCGACCGAGCTCTTTCTCTTATTGGTTTAGACCACGATATGATCCTACCATGAGTAGGGATGGGGATCATTAATATTTATTGATATCGATACCATTTTTGATACTCCTTAACAATCCGATTCTTTATCGATACCACTATCGATACTTTTCTATTAATTGGTGGAAATACGAAGCGTTTTTAGTGATGAGGAAAATATTTAGGAAATAAATAATTGCATTTTAAATTAAATATGTAATTCTTAATAAATATTGACATCAGTAGTTTTAGTTATATAAAATAAAATGATTAGAGCACTATACAACTGTATTAGTAATACAGAAACCTGAGTAATACAGTATTACCATGTTTCTCACCAAAAACTCAATTTACCGTTTCTTTATGTTACATTTGAACGCATCATGATAACCTGACAGTCGTTTTACTGAGCCAACCTCAGCACATCATCACGCAGCACATCTGAAATTTATTTACTTTTTAAGATAACTAGCTTGTATGCTGCTGATTACAACACCGATTTCACAATTGGATTACTATTTTTAACTGACGGGACTAGCGACAATGTCTGTGTGTGCGATTACCACTCGTAGTTTGAGTGGATGATTAAGACGGGCCCGTCTGTGGTGCTCGGAGACAGTCGAAGGTACTGCATTTGGTCTTTATTTGATGGACAATGCTAATGTGCTTGGCCATTGAGGTTGTGTTCCCCCCTATACGCCCGTTCAGCCATCCTCGTGAGCAAAGTTAACTGCCAGACTTCACTTGTTTTACTTGTAATACCTGTTTGCTTACAATTCCATTCAAAAACATTGGTGGCCACGCTGCAGTGATTGGATTGATTTGATTTAAATGCCGTGACACGACTCGAGGGACACAACATTACGTTACAGGACTATAAGACAAAAAAAATAATAAATGAATGACGGGACTCTATGATTTTCGGGTTTTGAAAAAAGTGGAACCAGGTCCTTGATAGAACCGGGTTACGATTCCCCATCCCTAACCATGAGTGTGAGTTTGATTACAGGAGAACATAGAGAGATGATGCGATTGCGAAGGAAATTTATTTTTTCACCCGGGCACAGTCAGGTGCACCAGTGCGACCTATAAAAAATATTAGTCGCACCCTTAAATATTTTTGTCGCATGTGCGACCAAATTGGGCGCACTCTGGAGCCCTGGCTTATCAGCATATCTGTTCGTTGAAAGATTTTTTGAATATCTAAATATTTTAGGAATAGGTTATAACTTTTTGGTATCATAACCTGATGAAATGCTTCATTGTTCTGAACCTTGGTTGTACTGCTTGATTTATTTTATCAAGAAGCATATCAGGATGTACATCGATTATCATACCAAATTTCCTGTAATATCATTAATTGTTCTCATTAATATCTGGGCTATCTATCATGGTCCTGCATTAAACTGAACTGATTAGTCTTTTGCTTGTGTCCATTCCTCGCCAGAACCCGGGTCTGTGTTGGAGAAACTAGCCCTGGTTCCCGGAAGTGGCCGGGTCATCAACGCAGACCACATCATCAAGTAAGACCAGCCCAAAACAAGCAGTCCTTACAAAAACAAAACCAAGCTCTAATGCCATGACCCAGGATGCCTTCCTCTTTAGGTTTGACCACACACCCCTGGCAACGCCCAATGGAGAGATCCTGATCAAGGACCTGTCGTTTGAGGTAAGTCCTCTCCGCTGGGCTCGTCATACTAGAGTGGCAGCTTCCATGTCTGAGCATTTCATCCTTTCTTAAAGCGTTTGAGGAGCAGAACTGCGCACAATTGCAAGCATGCCAAATAACCGTTAAACCGACACGTTGTTGTTGTTGCAGTCATCAGTCAAAGAACTCAAATGGTCTGTACATCTGTTTAGATTGTCGAGAACCATGGTGTTTGAGCTTCTTAGTTCCTTCATTATTGACCTGAGGTTCCCATGTCTCCATCTCCCATTTCTCATTCCCATGGTTTTGTTTGTAATTCTTCATTTTGAAGGTGATGTCTGGTGCCAACGTGTTGGTGTGTGGTCCCAACGGCTGTGGCAAGAGCTCCTTATTCAGAGTCTTGGGAGGGGTGAGATTTACTGCCCCAAGCCTGGGGCTTTACTATTGCTCGATGCAACCAGAAAAACGGTCCCCTTCCTCATATTACCCATGTAGAGCAATGCAATGTGTGGTATGTCTGCTTGTGTGTGCCTCAGCTTTGGCCTCTGTTTGGGGGAGAGCTGACCAAACCAGAGAGAGGGAAGCTCTTCTATGTTCCCCAGGTAAAACCATCCCTTCCCTTTTCTCCTCTGTGGTCATTCTTAAGCTGACAAAAGAAACCTAATGTGTGTGTGTGTGTGTGTGTGTGTGTGTGTGTGTGTGTGTGTGTGTGTGTGTGTGTGTGTGTGTGTGTGTGTGTGTGTGTGTGTGTGTGTGTGTGTGTTGCGTAGAGGCCTTATATGACGCTTGGCTCTCTGAGGGACCAGGTCATCTACCCAGACACGTTCGAAGAACAAAACCGTAAAGGCATCTCTGACCAGGTAGGACTCACAAAATGTGGTCACATGATCACGGGTTTGACTGGGAGACCCTCCTCATGGGTTGGACTGGGAGACCCTACTGGTAAGTTTGACTAAATCCCTACTCGCTGGGTCCCTGCAGGTGCTGAAGGAGTACCTGGACAACGTGCAGCTGGGCCACATCCTGGAGCGGGAGGGGAGCTGGGACATGGTGCAGGACTGGATGGACGTGCTGAGCGGAGGGGAGAAGCAGAGGATGGCTGTAAGCACCCCATAGACATGGGGTTGGGGGGGAGAGAGAAAATGGAATAAGACGTGTGTGTGTGTGTGTGTGTGTGTGTGTGTGTGTGTGTGTGTGTGTGTGTGTGTGTGTGTGTGTGGTGGAACTTTATGCCGCTTTACACATCTCTAAACAATAAACCTCCCAGAATAAATTGAATATAGCCTTCTAACTTTGGTGGGCACACCTAAGTGAGACTGTTGTTTGTTTCCCAGATGGCTCGATTGTTCTACCACAAGCCCCAGTTTGCCATTCTGGATGAGTGCACGAGTGCCGTGAGCGTGGACGTGGAGGACTTCATCTATAGCCACTGCCGGACGGTAAGGACCTCTGATGGGAGGCCCTAACAAAATAATGTAAAAATAACTGTTTTCAGTTAGGAATTATTTAGATTTGAGTATTGACTTAACTATTTAAGCCGAAAGTTGTTTGGCTTGTGAAGGTTTATCCTTTTTAAGATGTTTATTCATTCATTCATTTTGGACCAACAGGTTGGCATCACCCTATTCACTGTGTCACACAGAAAGTCCCTCTGGAAGCACCACAAGGTAAGCCTGCTTCGTCATCAGGCGAAATTTATTAATGGGCTTTAACCCGTAAAGTGGAATAGGTCTTAAGACTACTATATTCTGGTGTAGCTGGCGTGTTGAGAAGAGCCTGATGGAACCTTGTGTTGTTTTGTCTTCAGTTCTACCTGCATATGGACGGGAGAGGGAACTACGAGTTCAAGCCCATTACAGAGGAGACAGTGGAGTTCGGCTCCTAGTCCTGTCCCCAGACGGGGCCGCTAGCCCAGAGACCAGGATCACCCCGGGCACAGAACCCAGTCCACTAACTGTATCTGAAGATAGAACGTTGTCCACTAAAACTTAGACACAATCTTCTTTTTAATCAAACCTAACTCATTTGTTTTGTTTTTGTTTTTTCGAGTTATTTAAAATTGAAAAATCTGTTGTTGAGTAATTTAAGCCCCTTTGAGAAGGGTCACATTTTGTAGAGATGAAGTTAAAATAATGTGCCTGTTAACTGGGTGAGCGGTGCGGGGCTGGTACAGAAGATGTGGTGGGAGGCAGTGAGCGTAGGGCCAGTCCTCACAGAGGAATGTGATATAAAAGTGAGTTTTTTTATGAATGGTAATGCTGCTCTAATCAAAGTCCCTCAGAGCTGAGGGGCTCCTAATGGGTGTATTTTGTGTCTTCTTTAATCTAGGATCAATGAAATGTTAAATGGGAATCTGGGTTATGTGTAGATGCAGAGATGTTTGAAGGTCCTGGTAGGTTTTAGAGGAGGAGGCCTATGACGATATGCAGATGATGCCATACGCCTTTTACCCCCCACCCTTCCTTTATGTACCTCCATTTGTCACTGTAAGGTAACACTATTATTGGTCCTTTTTTAATGCAAGGAAGTCTCTGTATAAATTGTATATGGACGTTAACTGTATTAAAACACAAGGCGCAGGGACCTGAAATAAAATTATTGACAAGAAATTACAACAATCATGGCCTTCTTCTGTTGTCATGCGGCCGGTCGATCATTGGCGATGTGTTCGCTGGGTGTGGTGGCAAATGATCCACGTGTTCGGGAAGCAGATCTCCGGACACTTGGTATCTAGACATCTTTGTGGGGAAAGGGTCAGGACTAAATAACGATGAACATTAGACCCCGTAAAGACTGATGTCATTATATGTCTCTTTTGAAGAACTTCTCAGATTTATCTGAAGTATTACTTCCAATGAAAAAGTATAATTTTTTAATGTCAATTTACAATATGAGACTCCTTTGTGACAAAAGTGCCCTTTTTTTGTAGTGTTGAATTGAGTAACTTTTTGACTCACTGCCTAGAGACCTTTGATCGCATGTTCCCATCTGTCTGAGCAACCTTCCACTGGGTGATAAGGCAACACACTAATCCACATCTATGGTGGATTACATGGTGTGTGGACATGCATGCAATAACTAAATATATTTTTGTTGACATTTTCATAATTTATCTAAAATAGATTAAGCGCCTGTCATTTTTATTTTTTTATTTATTACAAAGTCCAAAGGTGTGTTAGATGGCTCGAACGTCAGATCAGGGTGTGTTATGCACCCCTCGCCGATCAGGTTTTTCCGTGTTCGTTCACCCAACACAGGAAGTCGTACCACACCGAAGCTTCCTTGTTTTGCTGCTTTCTCACAAACCAAAATACAAACGAATGTAGATTATGGCTTGACGTTTATATTCATGCAAAGCTAACTTTGATGGTTTTCTCTGTACGGACAGTCATGGGTGGCTCGAACATTGCTCTACTGATCTGCAGTCTGTCGGCCTGCTGGCCTCCTGGCCAACCTCTGGGACAAGGTAGGGGTCTGCACAAAGACAAACAACACTCGGAAGAGCACACGCCACTCATCTTATTTGTGTTGGATTTACATTACTCAAGTGTTGCCCTTGAACGCTCAAATTGCTTTATTTACCTTTACTGCCATGCATTCGGCAGCGACATAAAGTAGTCTACTACACCAAACTTATCATCGCGTGTGTGTGTCCCAGTGCCCCTGAGATTCGCTGCGTTGGGGGACTGGGGTGGGATTCCAGTGCCTCCGTACTTCACTCCTCACCAGGAGGCCATCGCAGCCGAAGCTGATTGGCTCGCCCGGACCGCGGGTCTGGACTTCGTCCTAAGCCTCGGGGACCACTTCTACTTCAACGGAGTGAAGGATGTGGCCGACCCCCGCTTCAAGGCCAGTCCACGCACCTGTCCATCCTAACCTCGTTGATTTGTTTACTTTTAATTAACCAGGGATAAACCCCCATTGATATTAAATGTACATTTTCCAAGTAGGGATGAATGGTGAAACCTGACTTACAATGCGACACTCATTTTCGTAGTCTCTAGCATTTATGAGGTATTAATAGTTACATTTGTTACATGTGTTACTTGTTTCAGCCGCAGAGGAAGTTTGTTAACACAGAACGATGTAGGCCTAATCTGTTACGGAGTCTGCAGGGTTTATATGTATCCCGAACAGGCAGAGGTTATGGTGTGTTCCTGAATCCTCGAACACCAGACTTCCGAGTCGAAAGTCGAAGATCTCCCAGATTTCTTGCGGCATTTCTCGAAGGCACGCCCCCTTTTTGTCTTTATATTTTGAAAATCTGACAATAGACCGAGAACAGTGACACTCTCAACAGAATGGCTGCGCCCTTGAAGAGATCTTTTTTTTTTGTATTTGTACCACGTAGGTAATTTTAATGTCGATTTTAAATGCTCTTACACACTTGATTACATTGCTACTTTATTCCGGTCACCAATTTATACATTGCATGGTCTGGCCGTGCGTGCAATACAATGTAAATTTGGGTTGTTTGTTTTCGGGCTGGTTTGCGAAAGACGCTAATGTAGCTAACAATAAACAAAGACTAGGCAATTTCATGCCACAATCACAAAGACGACCAGGAACGATATGAATGCTCCGAGACCGGAAGTGACGTCAAAACTGCAACTCGGAAGGCTGGCGTCCGAGGATTCAGGAACATACCATTATACTTCCACACAGAGCATGCCATTTGACGACGCTGTGTACTGTAGAATGGGGAAAGGTCGCCTCCTTGTGTTTGGAAATCGTTAGGTTTCCCTCTAAACTGCCTCTAGTTGAATTAATTCTAGCATTGATTCAGGGTGTTGTATTTAAGAAGTTATTCAATACAACAATGTTAATGTTTAACTTTTTTTTTGATAATATAGTAGCTCTCTGCTTTATTTTCTGCCAATAACTTATCTAGGTTTTTCGTTGTTCCGACACAGCACACATTTGAGAAGGTATTTTCTCACAAGTCCTTGCTGGCAGTTCCATGGTACCTGGTGGGAGGGAACCATGACCATCTCGGGAGCATCTCGGCCCAAATGGCCTACTCCAACATCTCCCACAGATGGTAGGGCTCAAATCGCCAGGCAGACCGACTAACCACATGTTGGCAATAACGTACCTTCTTCTTGACTGAAAAACAACATTCCGTATTGATTCCACACCTGGGAAGTTAACTTCAGTAAATTGGTCAAATACTAGCCAGTTTATTTTTTAGGGCCAGTGATATCCACTCACAGAACCAACGTTTTTTTTTTTTTAATCATTTTAGTGATGAAACTAGAAATATTTAGTTCATAATCAATACAATTTACACATTATTACAATTGAGGGTTTTCCATTGTAACAGAGACAAGGAGAAGGTCTTTCTAACTCTCTGTGTTTCCCATCATATTTGACCTGGGAAGGAACTACCCGTCCCTTTACTATGAGCTCCTGTTCCCCGTTCCTCACACCAACGTGTCGGTGACGGTGCTGATGATCGACACGGTGGTGTTATGTGGGAACACGCACGACCAGGAGCAGCCAAGCGGGCCGGAGGACCCCGGGGCGGCAGAGACCCAGTGGATGTGGATCCTCTCTAGACTCGCCAACAGCAAGTAAGCAACATGGCCCTCGTTTCTATCCCCCTAAAGGTGCTGTAGGGAGGATTTAACGGCTGTCATTTGATGGCTACAGCTACAAATGATAGCTGTTAAATCCTCCAGCCATCCGTCGGCCATCCGTCAGCTGTCAGTAAGTCAAGTGCTCTGAGAATATCTGTTCTGGTTGACTACTTATGCCTCTATGAGACCATTTAGATAGCAGATCACTTCTGGGTCTTTCTGGCCAATCATCTCTTCCCTCATTGGTTCAAGGAATCCCTCTTGCCTTTTTGGGTCGTTAATTTGGCTCTGTTTTTCTCTCTTTGGTTCACTCGCTTTACAACTGAACAGTATTTCTGTTTGTTCACATCCCGCAATGAACCGGTTTACATTTTATCCAGGATTTAATCAAATGTATTGTATTCAACCCCTTATTGTTCACGTTCAGCCTCTATATGGCAGCAGAGCTGCATATGTGCTCAGAATTGTAAGTCAGTAGAAGCTCTTCAATAGTGGACTATGTCCCTACTGACGGACTTCACTAGCTGTCATTGCTGGGAGATTGATCCTATGGAATATGTTTTTTGTATTCCTCTAATGCAGTAGAATAAAATAGCTATATATTGCCTTCTAAACGATGATAATGGCATTCCTCCACGCATGGCTGAGGAGGAGGAATCCGGGCAGGGTGATTCAGTCACTGGTTAAGAATGTAGCGCCACTGTCGTCGTTCATTTCTAACCCTGCTGGACGTGCACTTACAAGCATAGATGTGGTTTCGGAAGAATCTCAATTTTTATTGTAGATGGCTAATGACACACTTGATGGTCGCCATGTGTGCTGAACAAGAGCACTTCTGAATAACCGCTGACGTGCTTTCCCTTTTGAATAAACTGGAATAGCTTACATATGTTTTGTGTTACATAATTGTTATAGAAATGGGGAAGATAGACTATTCAAGGGAAGTTGGGTTCACTATACTGTAACAGGGAACAATGAATATGGTGCATGCTGCATGTTTTCTAAACAAGGCTTAAAGACATTATTTTAGCAGTGATGTTTAGGCTGTCTGGCATCAGCAACTAAGAATCCCTGCAGCAGTAAAACTTCTATTCAGTATAAGATAAATACTTGTTCACTGGTTAGAAGGAACAGTTCTTCTCACTTTGCCTTCCCACATAACTTTCCTGTGAATGAAAGATTTATCATATGTTATGGTCAGGTTGAGATTTGAGATCACGTCTTCTGAAATGATTCTGTGTTGGTGGTCACTTGGTCAGAAGAATGAGGTCAACCTAAGCTACCTTGCCCAGGTGTTAGTCTATAAATGTATTCCAGTTTGAGGACTAATTGCAGTTGTTCAGCTTTCTATCTTTGTAAATTAGATTTGGTGAGAAGTCTTTAGTCAGTCAATCCATTAATCGTTTGTGTACTTTTTTTTGTGTACTCAATTATAGTATAATTTTATAGCAGATACTCTGTCTCTCCATGTCATCTTGCGGTTGTTAATGATTATTTAAAGGTTGAATATGTCATTTCTGTCCAAAGTGCTGTCATCACAACAATAACAAAATACGTGGTTTGATGACATTATCAAGTAGCGTGTCATTTAATTCCAAGTAGTATAACAATAACTGAGGATAATGTTATTTGAGGAAGCCCAGTGCTGTTATCTGTGGTCAGAGCAATCATATTCAAAATAATGATGAAATGAATCAAATGTATCAGCATGAAAGTTGTAACGTTATAAGGGTAACGTACACATTACAGTGTTGCCCACTGAATTTCATTTGATTGACTAATTATGGTGGTAGCTGACAGAGGGGTGACAATGCTTTCAGAAAGATATTGGACATTCACGCTCTGAATTACAGCGACTTGAATCTGGAAGCAAAGCCTGTATCATCGGTATGAGTCCTGTGTGTACTTGGTGTGTACTTGGTGTGTACTTGGTGTGTACTTGGTGTGTACCTGGTGTGTAGCAGTGTGTACCGGCCCAGCTATTTTCTCTATAGAGCCATCATGTGGTTCTAATTCATACACAATAGGCAAATTATAAAGTGTTTTTCCCTAAATAATTGCCAAATCAATTAAAAAAGAAACGTATCAATTTTTCCAAACATTCCCAATGGTTTTAAATCACTTTTTATCAGTGTATCCCGCGAGCTCTGCAACAGTAAAGAGCAGGTAAAGATCTGCTCTAGCTCTAGTGAGGGTGTAGCGCAAATGGACTGTATGCTATACAGATTAAACCGACCCAATCATATGTGTACAATGTGTCAACTATCTCAGACTTTCTTCACACCAAACAAACCAGCCACAATAGGAGTAAACGGTTTGTAGATTCGTTGAGATTCAGACTGTGATTTTGTTTTTCTGGCATCCCTTATACTGATTTGTACAGAGCTAAGGAGGTTGTTTTTTTTTTATAAAACTTGCATGTGATTTGTAACTTGCACACAAGCTTTAGTAAGTCGCCCACGGACTTTAAGTTAATCTGTTGTGTTGTTTTGCAAAACACTGTGTGTTAAGTGTGAGGCTGAGAGTGTGCTTAAAGTTTTGTAGATCTAGGTTGATGTTTTCTCCTTGAATGTTAGCTTTCCCTTACTGGGAAACTGATCTTAAATGTACTGTGACGCACACATTTGCTTTTCATGTTGCACTCGCATCCTTACTCTAACCCTAAAATTTTAGGATGAGCGATAATGGACCGCTTGTTCAAGAGGTTTCACAGCAGAGTAAACAGCAGCCTAGTTTCTCACATTCACAGGTGTTCATCAGGTGTCGTGTGTGTCATCTAGGTCAACATCGACTCTTTTCACTTTCTGTCTTTTTGTTTCTACTATCGGTGGACACATGAAATGAACCTCAGTGAAATATTCTGTCTTTGTCACTTTGGATTTAGCTCGTATGGCCATTACTAACAACCAGGACTATGGTGGCTACGTTCCGCAGGTCGGACTACCTTGTTATGGCTGGTCACTACCCTGTGTGGTCCATCGGCAATCACGGGCCCACCCCCTGCCTGCTGAAGAGGCTGCGTCCTTTACTGAAGAAGTACCAGGTCACTGTGTACCTGTGTGGCCACGACCATGATCTGCAGGTGAGGAGCACTTCAGTGGGACTGGGGAGTTTAGTAGGACTGTAGTTTAGTATACCTGTGGAGTTTAGTATGGCTGTGGAGTTTAGTATTACTGTAGTTTAGCATGACTGTGGAGTTTAGTATGACTGTGGAGTTTAGTATGACTGTGGAGTTTAGTATGGCTGTAGTTACTATAGACTGTAGTTAAATGCTTTAGTATCATATTGGTGTAGACAGTGGGGTTTCGATGACTGTAGTTTTGAATGACCTTGTAGTTTAATATGACTGGAGTTGGGTATGAGTGTGGAGTTTGGTATGATTATAGTTTTGTATGACTGTAGTTTAGTATAACCAGGCAGTGTAATAGGAGTTAACTATCAGTTTAGCATGACTGTGGAGTTTTGTTTCTCCTCAGCCTTAGTGACATTTTTCCCGTTGGCCATATTTTATATAATCATAACTCTTCAGGCTTACAGAATATTCCAGTGAAATAGTAGTAAGTAGTAAGTAATCAACTGAAGATGTATTTAGTTTGTTTTGATTGCACCTTTACATTCATCTTCCCGTCAGTTCATCAAAGAGGATGATGGGAGCTCCTACGTCATCAGTGGCAGCGGGGTCGTCAGCGACTACTCCTCTGATCACACGGACAGCGTACCGTTGTCCTGGCAACTCTACTCAAGCCCTGTCAATCACACATCCGGAGGAATGTCTTACTTTGAGGTCACAGAGAAAGCAATGTCCATCAGCTTTCTACAGACGGATGGGAAATGTGTGTACCGCGCAGAACTGGGACGTCGCAACACTTGAGGGGTTGGGTTCATTGTTCAAATGTCGAATTCAATGCTTAGAATCAGCAATTTATTAACCATATTCACAGTTTGATAACTTAAGCTCCTCATTAGATATACATTCCTTAACATGGGCAGAGAAACATGTATAGAGTTAATGGATTCAATTTATATTCACCTTACATTTCTTTCTTTTTTATTCTGATGAAAATTGTCACAAATCACATCAGGAAAACTTGTAATGTCTGTTATATTAATGGACAAGCCAGCAGCCGTAGATAATGTTATGTTGGGTAGCCCAGTCCTGTTTTCCGCAGTTGTAACTTTATAACGTTACTCTACACATTAGTGTTTGTCACATAATTAGATTCTAGCTTTTCGTAGTGGCTGAAGGAAGAGATGATATTGTTTTTAGTTTTTTTTCTAAGTTTGAAGGAAGGATACTCAACCCTCTGAATTGCAGCGATTTGACGCGGGGGACTAAGACTCGATCAGCGGTATCAGTCCTGTGTCTAGCAGGGAATAACCCACTACTACTACCACCATTACAACTACCACTACTGTCATTGTATGCGTTGAAGGATAAATGAGTGAAAGCTATCGCTTTTGGGGGGTCATTTGCAAATCATAAACACAAGGTACATTTATTTTTTGTTTTATTGTGATGTATTGTTGAATCAGTATTAGTTGTTTACACCTACAAATGATACAAATTCATTTCATAACAGTCAATCAGTGTTCAAATCGATGTAAACCTATTCAAATAAAAACATATTTTTTCTATTTTGTATTCTTTCTATGACATATTTTAATTGTTTTAGTTTTTTAACAATACAAATCATGCAAACTTGCGTGAACATTTTTGAACAATATAAAAAAACACCATCATACATAAAGAGCAATTTCATTGCTTTTTTTAAATAATAAATTATAAATACAAAAATATAACATACTAGTTTTTGATTTTCCATTATTATGTAGCCTTTCAAGATCATACCCTTATCTCCCATAGTTAATTTAAACTTAGCCGTAAGAACAATAAATAAATAAAAGCCAATGGTACCGTAACCAGAGAGAGAGTTAAATTCAGCAGTACTATTCACCAAGGATATACAATAAGCTCACCAGGGACCTCCCATTAGTCTTCCTAAGGATTTGTATAAAAATATAAACTATTCACAGAAGCTTAGAGCGAGTTTTGCTCACTTTTTCTCACTCAGGTCAGAAAAGGAGGTTTCACAGAAACCAGGGTTGAGAGTACAATTCTAGCGTCCCACAGTGGAATGTTGACTTTGCTGTGGCCCCTCTGTGTTTCTCCCCGCCCTTTGAAGAGGACTGTTGGATCCAACCCAGCAGCTGTACCATGCCCATCAGCCCCCCCCCCCCCCGCACACACACACAGACACACACACGTACACACACACACGGCATTAAGCTGATCACAGTAGGTCGCGCTCTTTTGTGTTCTCCTTGGCTTTTCTCCGCCGCTTGAGGCAGACTACCGCCACCACGATGGCCACGGACACAATGACCAGGATGAGGAGGACGCCCCCCGCGATGACTGGCACTGAGTACACTGGGATGAGGGGGAGGGGGGGGGGGAGGTTAGTATGTGCTCTGTACATTACAGTACATACAGAACAATATCAGTCTGGCCAATGGAACTAGTGTCTCTCCTGACTTCACTAAAACATCCGTCACTAGTTTGTCAAAATGATGCTGACTGATTTTGCCAAGAGCATTCAGCATCAGCATGTCACAAACAATAGCACTGTGGTCTTTGACATTAAACATTCTGTAAGGTACTAATGTCCTGTAACAAAGAACAAAGTACTATTCTTTGTTCTTTGTGATAAAACATTCTGTAAGTTACTAATGTCTTGTTACAAAGAACCAAGTGCTATGCTTTGGTCTTTTGGATAAGACATTTTGTAAGAACTCATATGGCTATTCACTTTACTTGTCCACACACTTCCACCGACTCCGTGCTGACCGGACGCACAGTGATTCCAAAAGACAGATTGTTGCATCACTTTAGTTTACATTGGTGGCATGAGCATGCTCAAGCTTCATGTTCTACTGCACAGTTTTTTTTTTACAAATTGACCAACTATTTTAGTAAGGCCAGGGGCGAATGGTACAGTGGTTTAATCACCAGCAGTGTCCTTTAAATATACTTTATTTTCCTCCTTGTCATAGCCATGTCATTTTAAAGCATGCATGCAAAAAGTTACTTGCAATGACAGAAACATGTCGTACGGCATTTATAGAAATGTTTGAATCTTTATAGATTATACGCTTGGGATTTGAAATCCTAGTGGTTGATGTTGATATCATTCCAGAGCAGCCCGGGTGAGAGCATCAATGTTCACTAGTGATTGGTCGTTTGCGACCGAATCAGTTTGAACAAATCTTTAACAACAACGAACCAAATTGATTCTTCTATCTCATTCGTTCTCAGATTCGATTCCTCCCAGACACTCTAGTCGCTGTTCGTTCACTGACTGTGAAGAGGGAAGAGCCTTAGTGAGCGAGCCTACGATAATACGATTCAATATCAGTGAAATGGTAAATGCATGCTGTCTTTGTACTTTCTGTGTCATGCCAGATTAATAAAATATTTGAATGTCTCGTCAATCTGTCTCGTTCTTTCATGGTTCGTTCTCAACCCGGGCCTCCCACCACCATCATTGCTAAATCAAGTCTATTATCTTGCTGATATGTTAAACATCCAATAATCAACTACACCCCCCCATCCCGCTGCATTTGGTTAAAGTTGTAACGTTGATTGATGACCGACTTCCACGATCGTTTGAGAATTAGAACAAGGGAGGAACTGAGTCTGACTGACTCAGCTGAGAACTGTGCATTCCATGATTCGATTCACCGCTACCGGAAACTCAACTGAACGAACAAAGGAACGAACGATTCTGAGCGACTCTTCTTGGCGAACTGACCGACGTGAACTGAATAAAGGAAAATAATCATTGAACCCATCACTAGTGTTCACAAACCTCCCTGCTCCGAGCAGGGGGAGTTGGCCACGGCTGAGTAGCACTGTGTCTTATTCTAAGAACACAAACACAATTCATTCCCTTTAAGTACTATATCAATATTGACAGAGCTATGCAGATCCCTAGGATGGTTTAGTAGATTGGATGTATTGACATCAAAATGGCGGCTCTGTAATACTTTCACCCTAAAAACTATTCATAGCGCCAACCACTGATTGTGCGGATGTATGTATTGTGAAGCACCACATTTCTTCCCCCCACACTTCCTTCCTTTTTACCTGGTAGCGCTGGTGAAGGAATCTACTTCCCCTCTGTGAAACCCCTCTGTGAACTCTTCACTCCCTCATCTCTACTTTCATATCCACTTTAGAGCCACGTTGCCTTTAGAATCAGAAGATATTCCAGACATCGTACATATTCCCTTATATTAAATTATCTATTCCCTTCAGCGCTTATTCTATTCTACCACCTTCACATCAATCCGCTTGTTGTTAGCCAAGATGCAGCAAAGCATTATCCCATTCTACTCCATTCTATTACAAGTCTGCAAAGAATGTGGAACGATTCAGAGCATACGTTCTTCTACCCTCTTCCTTCTCACTCTACGCAATCTATGGGATTAATTCATATTCTATATCTTATTGAATCATATCACGGACAAGGGCGTTAATTGATCATGTTAAATCTCATTAGACAGTGGGGGAGTCATCCAGGGTACCATCATGCTGTGATAAGTCTCTCTCTCACCATCAGTGAAGGACTTCTCCCCTTCGGAGCACTGGGTGTGGCTCTGCGCCCCCAGCTGCTTCCCAGGTGTGCGACTGGGGATGTAGGCCTGCACCTCGAAGCAGTAGCTCTCCCCCTGGTCCAGCTTCTTCAGCTCAATCAAACTGCCCGCCGAGGTGTATACTTTCTGGGGGAGAGGAGCCAACAGGTCGGGGGGTTAAATGTCTGGATGTATTCTTTCTCTTTGTGCCGGCATCCTGTTCCTGCTAGAGGGGACTGATCTTTCACCTTGTATGTGAAAGGAACATTTTCACAAGATCAAGGTCTAAGGGTAGGGAAAGCCGGGGGGAAATATCCCAGGTTATTGCTTAACTGTTTTCAGTTTTATGTATTATAAATAAATGCATTATTAATCAGATTCCAATTTATATTTTTTCTGTAATCTTTAGAATCTAGAAATCTTTTTTTATGTTGGCTCTTGCCTCGTCCTGACTTGGTTCTTTGGAGGGCTTAGGGTTGGGGGCCTAATGTGACGTGTGATCGGGGTCTCTGCCAACACACCAGACACAACTCACGCTTTACGCTGTACATTGCTCCTAACTGTCTGGTGCTAAACACAAGGGTCCATGGCCATACCTTGCCGGTGCTGGAGTGTCTCCTGTAGGTGACCCTGTACTGGAGCTCATCAGCAAACACGTCTCTGATGGACAGCTGCTGGTTCCCGTCGAACAGCGCGGTCAGCGGGTCTGTAACCTTCAGCGTGACCGACCGCTTGTCCTCCCCCACCACAATCGTAAAGTCTGGTCTGTCGATGTCAGCTGGAGAGCAAAGAAGAAGAAAGAGGAGAAAACGTTAGCGTGACGGTTTGCAGTATTGCCTTTTGGGCATTGGCAAGGGCGGGTAAACCAACCGGTCCACTGGGTTATGTGATATGACAGCTCTGTCCTCATCGCTGCTCCTTCAACACAGCCTGATTGTCTTATTGAGGATGACAAACTAAGGAGGAGAACAGGAGAACAAACTAAGCCTTCATACTGGGTCGTTCTCATGTGCTTCAAGTCACGTCAAATGTATTTACACTGCCTGTAAGAGCCTTATTTAATTCTCAAATTTCGGATCAATTTATTTCCTTCCTGGCTGCTTGTAAACCTGTCTACCTGCTTAACCCCCTACCTGCCTGTCTGCCTGCTTTATCACCTAGAATCATCCAGGATGTAGAGTTGATTAGACAAAAGCGCATCAAAGTCCCAAGTTGAACAACATCTTTATAGGTTTAAGAACTTTGAGAAGTTGTAAAGGCCAAGGCAGACACTCACATGTGAGAACAATTCCCAATAGTATAGTCCAGACCTCGCAAGTACTTTTTCCATTTATGAGAATTACACCTCAAAGCTGCCTGTCTGTCACTGTTTCTCTAAAGAAGAAACAGTGACAAAAAAAATAAATAAAAAATTGTCGTTTATGAGATATACGTCAATGACAGAAGCACACGATAGTTGTAGAAAATTCCAATTTAATCTGTGCATACGCAGTCTCCTCTCTAGCAGAGTGAACCCAGAATAGAGTTTCACAAAGCCTTTTAACACAGTTCCCCCCTGCGATGCCTTTGTCCATACATCATGTGAGGGGAATGTTGACACACAGGAGTTTTCCTGGTATACATAAGGGGGACATAAGGGGGTCCTGAGGACCGGTCCACCCCAGGGAAAAGGCTGACAACAAAGGGAAATGGATAACAATAGTTAACGGATCGGGTTACTAGATAACAACCAAAAGAAATCAAAGCTTAAATTAATAAAACTAAACAACATATGGATTTACTATCACACCTTTGTTATATTGTGCCAGAGACAGGACAGAGGAGTGAAGGTGGAAAATAAGAACAATAATTCAGTGCCAGCTGTTGGCAGATATGTATCCAATGTTCACATGAAGTGAAGTATATCTTTTTTTATACAATTTAATAAATATATTAGGGCCAAAAGTCGGGTTGCGCAGCATATCTTGGGCCAGGACAAATGTCCTTTCTACAGGCAATGAATTCCTGGCTACGCCCTTGGATGTGTGCTGTACATGTTTGTTTCTGTGAGCTGTGTGTGTGTGTGTGTGTGTGTGTGTGTGTGTGTGTGTGTGTGTGTGTGTGTGTGTGTGTGTGTGTGTGTGTGTGTGTGCGTGTGTGCGTGTGTGTGTGTGTGTGTGCGTGTGTGTGTGTGTGGGGGGGAGGGGACGACACCTACTGTCTTTGTAGGGGCAGAATTCCTTGGATGTGGTGTGGGGGAACTCGACCAGGTCAGAGAAGACTCCACGCGGGGGCTCTGACAGGACCTCGGCGATGTACCTGTCCTTCAGCCGGCTCAGGGAGCCCGACAGATCACACATGGTCTCTCTGGTCTTGATACAGTGGGGGCTAGGCTTACTGTCCTGGCCCACCCTGGAACACAACAGAACACATTTAACCTTTACATTTAGGGCATTTAGCAGACACTTTTAAATTTACATGTAGGGCATTTATTATTATCATTATTACTACTACTATTATTACTACTATTTTATCCAAAGCGATTTACAATAAGTACATTTGTCGGAGAGAGAAAGAGAAACGACAATATATCTCTGTCGGTACAGTAAGGCTGTTCATAGAAACAAGTGCAAAGCACTAGCAATCGGTTAACCCCTTCCCTGTTAACAACAAGGATAGCTAGGATAAGAGGTTACACTACAAGAATACATGAATACAAGAATACAAAATAAGAACAATCCATTTAAAACCAGCTCTTTATGGAATACATATTTAATTTAGGAAGGAGGCGGCAACTATCTGAAGATCCAGGGTCTAAATCAATTATTCCCCTAAACCTTTTAGTGGATCAATGTCTTATCTCCCAGCTGCTGTCTTCCAAGGTCATTGTTCAGTATGTCTATTCCTGAATACAACACTTCTGGGAGGTTTCTGTCTGCTTAAGTCTTATTGGGGGATTGTTATGGGTTATGACTTAATAAGATCTGAATATTAATAAGTTATTTAAAACACTGAGGAAATGTAATCTTTGTATGTCAATATATGACTCTACTTACACAGAATATACCACGGTGTAGGAATAGTTTTCAGATGGTTTGGGTCCCCATGTCAGCAGGGTTTTGAAGTTAGTTGATGTCCAGGTGACATTTTGTGCTCGTGGAAACGAACCTGCTTAATGAAATGAATGACTTCAAAAACGATGGACTAACTTATATTATATATAGCCATAATAATACAATAATATTGATATTATTGATTGTAAATTGTGTTTGTGTGTCTGTGGGGGTAGGCTATGTGTGTGTATGTGTGTGTGTGCGTGTATGTGTATATATATATATATATATATATATATATATATATATATATATATATATATATATATATATATATACACACACACATACTTCACTAAGAGTGGTGCACATGGTAATTCATTATATTTCCAAATACATGATCATAAATCTTACCTGACGCCAAGCGTGTGAAGAATAAAATGTCTATAATTAGCGCCAAAAGTGCTTCTTTTGCCCTGAATTTCTGCATTGTTTTTAAAAAAATTATCCGGGAAAATGATAAAATCCAAGTACCGTTCCGTGGGTCTATACTTCAAGTTGGGTGCAGCCTCGATTTTACAAAAATAAATAGTCTGTTGATCTCTCGGAAAAGACAAAATGAACCTGAGACCTCACTAAATGAACCACTGCGCTGAGCTTGTGCGAATAAGTTGAAACGTCTTTCGGCGCGTATTAAATACCTCTCTCCACGGTCCCGTCTCGACTTGATTTGTATGTGGGCATGCCTTATTACGAAGAGCGCCTACCATATAAGGAGTGTCTGGGTGTTCCGGCGTCAGAAGGGGATGGAACACATTCTGTCGACAATGCCTCGGATGGTTCATATATGCAGGGCACATATGGCGCATGTCCCCGTTTAGGACATCCTTACGTCATATCCAGACCGTTTAAAGGACGAAGGTCACAGAGTGGATAATAATTAAACAGTTTTCACTATTCTATACCTCGGTTCTACCATGCCATGGTCAGACAGATTTTAACTGTCTAATAAACAACGCAACAGAAACCGTGCCAGTTTTGGAATAAGAGATGCTGCGAAAAATCAACAAAATATTTTTTCAGAAAGACTTCTGAATATGGAATATTGCTTAGGTTGGCTACACATCACAGAACTGTGAAGGCTCCTATTTAGCTAGGCCTAAGAAATGACAAGCTTCAACACAGAACATCATATAATTTCTTCTGTGAACATGTGTCAATTTATTTTGAATACCAAATTTCATTGAAAATAAGGAGATCATCTATCATATTTAATACTCTAATATAGAGGTTTTGGTTCAGTGTCCATACAGAGACTTTTGGCGGTGTCAGCCTCCTGGCTGTGGACCGGTAGTATGAATGAGCAGGCTGGTATGTTGAACCACATGGACACCACGGTGATGTAATATGCTGAGCTCACAACGGTGCAGCCTGACTCACGACCAGGGACTTCACTGAACACTTCTCTCCCCTGGAAGTCCTGAGAACTGGAACTACGCATTGAACTCATGATCTATAAGCCTAAAGAAAGCTTCCGTATAAGCTTCTAAAATAAACATTATATAGTATCAGGCATGACAGATCTCCATACAGAAACTTCACTTCAAATGGTAAACGGTTAACAAGTTGAATAAGTCCAGGCATAATGTGATGTTTTTTTACGTGGTAACCACAGTAACATTATGCATGGCTGGCTCCCGACTCCAGACCGAGAGTGACGTATCTTTTTTTCCTATAGTGGCTCGGAAACGCTTAACCCCCCACCCCCCTCAGCCGTATTCTAGTGCCTCCAGACAGCAGCCCGCTCAGCCCTGGCTTTGAATGTTAAGTAGCCAAGTGACGGGAAAAGCTGAATGCTAATCCCAGGCACATGGAACCCTAGCCCAGCATACAAAGGGAGGCAGACAGACAGACAGGACGCTTTCAGGAGCATTTCTCGTAAATGGAAAAAGTTGTGCAGTCGAGTCTGGATTGGGATACATACACGTGACGTGATTTGAACAATTAATTACAAAAAACGTTCAAAAGAGATATATTTCACCACAGGGAATACATTCATTGGTTCTTTGGCCCAGTTTACCATGGTCTTTGAGGGATGGAGCACCGAGCCAGGCCAATGTTTACAGCTTTGTTCTCAGGACAAGTAGACAGGTCTGTTTATTTGTTAAAGTATGTTCCTCTTATCCAGTCTGAGCCTTGCTCAAAAACCTCCACTTGTAAAGACCCCCTTGAAAACGAGATGGGTTCATCTCAAGGGGTTATTCTTAATAAAATAATTTGAATATGTAAATGCTCTCATTGCAAACATTGTAAATGTTATACACAAATATTTGTTGGTATAATGGTATATAAAGTGGTGGTTGATAATGGTTGACCCACACACAAATAAAACACATACACACACAAATAAACGTACGCAAACACACACACAAACACAGCCAAATCAAACCACATTAAGCCTGCAATCTTAGACTGGGTAACCCCGCCCATTCTGCCAGCGATTTGAGTTCGCCCTGCACAAGGGTCTGGAGAAGAGCAATACATTTCTTTCTGCTTCCGATACGTTTTTGCGGGAGCCAATCACGAAGCTGGCTTTTCCCCTTGGTGCGCTACAGAGTCAGTTGAACGAGGCCCGTTGATTGCGTCTCTTGTGCAGAAGAAAATTACAGCAACTACCCCAGGACAACGTGCAATCTACGATTGAGCTTGGTCCCGGCAATAGCCAGACTAATGCAATCTTGTTTCCAATTAAACCAGTGATTCATGCCCATGTGACTCAGCCTATGCCCACTAAGACGTGTTTATCGTATATAGGAGACTTTCAGTGGGTCAGTCTATCAAAGTGCTTCCCAATTCCCCGCAGTGACACTAACAGCGTTCAACAACCCTAAGCATGTGAAGCGAGCAAGAAATGGAGACACACACAGTAATTCCCCCACAAGCAGGATGACTATTGATGCAGTTTGTTTGCGGGCAGAGCTCCTGAGTGGTCAGTAGTCCGCTGTAGAAATAGCGTGCCGTCGCTTGGCCTCCTTCCTTCCACCTATCCCAGTGTTCCTTCCGAATAGAAGCAACACTGATCCTTTACAACCCCTCTCTCCCGGAGTGAGAGCTATTCCACTCCATTAGCACTGATTACTTTCCCAGGCCAGTTCCCCAGGAAGTAGAAAGAGTTAGAAGCCCAAACAAGATCTTGGAGCTGGGACCACACTTCATCTGCTCTGCTTATATACTATTTGTTGCACACTATGTTTCCCAGCCTTTCTCGTCTCTGTACATCTATCCCCCATGGCCGGTTTGTACAGAGAACCCAAACCACAATTTATTCCTTTGAACTCCAAATATACTATTATAATATATTGGAGTGACAATGGTGTTTCAAATGGAACATGCAGAGGCTTCTAGCTCTGCTCTCAACAATCAAAATGTAATATTGAACAATCCAACACATATCCATACATCATATTTCTGTTTGGATGCTCAAATGAATGACTTAACCCCTGGAACTCACTCACGTACCCCCTAGGGTCAGCTTGTTCCCTGGGGTCCAACCAGCAGAGGACCTCTGCTGAAGACCATTCCTTATGGCCCAGTTACTCTGTCGTTCACTAGCAGCACCTTACAGAACCAGCAGACGTAGATGCTCAACCTTTCAACCCTTTACATTCCCTGCTCCCTTTGTCTCCCCTCCCATTTGACTACACGAGGCGGCAGTAGCTCAAGGTTTGTGTCGAGGTGTCCCTGAGCAAGACGCCTCACCCTGATTGCTCCTGACGAGCTGGCTATCGCCCAGCGGGGTTGACTCCGCTGTCGGTGTGAATAAATGGTTGCAAGTCGATTTGGATAAAAGCGTCAGCATAATCCCCTAAATGTAAATGTAAATGTATATTATGGCAGTTCTGGTCATCCAGGTTCTCCTCTTTCACGTCCCTTCTCAACATTTCTTTCTTCCTGCCTCACAGCAGATATGTGGGTGTTTGTACTTAAAAGTTTACCTTTGAAGTCCTTGGAAACGGCAACAGTTTGTATCCATAAAGTGGCCCACTACAGCAGTTGGTAAATGAGTCAACGCCAAGGCACTTCAACCTCCCCTACCCTCTATTGATTCTGCTCCCCATTTGTTTATTTGTGTTTTTTCTCCCCCGTTTGTTCCACTATGGATGAAGTTTCTGAGAACTCCTTCTGACCCAAACACATTCCATGACAGACAGAGTGGAACCCCATGGAGCACATGGGAGGTCGGGAGAGCCAGGAGCTCATAGTGTAATCAGTCTCACAGTGGCCTAGCAGGGCCAGCAGAGGGTTATTCATTTCATATTTGATAAGAAACGCACAGCTCCTTCATTAGGGTCTGATGGCAAATGTTTATATTTTATGGATGATTCTTCACATACAGTACCTGTTGTTTCCTATTACTATGTGCATTGCTCTATTTATTCTCATGGTTATGTACTGGACACCACGATTGTAAGTGTAAACCTTATTTGGCAATAAAGTCAATTGTCATTCTGATTCTTAAACTGTACTGCTATTTCAGAAAAGGAAAGCCTAGGCCAACGTCTACCTCTCTGTGTGTTGTGATTTAGTGATTTTTCAGTCCATTTTTTAATGAATTCTGCCAGTAATTTAGATCTTGTAATTGCTGTTTTTCTCTTATAAAATATTCACCATACCTTATTTTTTCTGGTAAAAGGGTAAAAAGAATGTGCTTTGTGGCTAGCAATTGGAATCAATCTTTTATGCCAATGATAGCACAGTTTTGTAAAACATAAATAACGAGATATGCTTTGATTTATACTTGACCATAGAGTCATACAAGCTTAAAGCTGGATTTATATTATGTTATCTACTATTATAGGAAACCTTAACACCCTGATTCATATAAAAGAGACCAGATGTCTATCTCACCGTGAATGGTGTGTTTCAACACCTCCTGAAGGTCTGCTATCAACAAGGTCTATCCATTTCTTTAAAAACAACAGCATTTGTCTTCCTTTAACTTTATTAAATAATTAACACAAAAAAAAAACTTTAAAGCGGGATTCATTTGTCATGATTATCTTGTACAACAGAATGTGTATATAATGAACCTTTGGAATGGATTTTTCCATGGAAGCAAAGCAGACATAAACTTCCTGTTTGCCCCACAAGAGCACGTTGCCCGAGTCCGTCCCGGAGACGTAGAAGAAACATGTCATCCGTGGGTCACTCGAGATTCAACGTTTCTACTGAAAGACCAAAAGGCGCCATGCAGGATTATAGCAGCCATACGAGCACGATGATAGATGCTGGGACAGCACTCCCCAGACAATCTGCTCTAACTAGTCATGGAAAAAGCTTTTCTTTCTTAGAAAATACAGTCTGGTCTGGTGGCTGATAAGGTCCACACTACCAGACTCTGGTCTGGAGTCTGGTAGTGTGAAACGTTGTGATAAATCACACCACAGTGATCACATTCCTCACATTTATAAACTTCAGCTTTGATTCACTTTTTTAAAGACCCCTTGGTCTTGGTGGGCATCATGAGAACAAGCCTTGTTTACATGGTATTATTAGTTCATATCATCATCTCACAGAGGGAAACATCTCTGGGCTCAAAACAGGCTGGGCTTGAATTCAATGTAGGTAACAGTCATGAACCTGCCATGAAGTGTTTTGAATGAGTAAGCGTTGTGGTTTAGAGATCTTTGGAGGCCAGGAGTGGAAGTTTCTGTTTGGTCACAGTTCCTCCTTTTCTCGGCAGTATGACACAATAAAAAGTCACTAAGTCATACAAAGAAATCACCCCCTGATTGGTTATCGGCTCGGCCCTTCATCACTTCGATGCTACATTCTGTGTTTAGCGACACATGATGCCGGGGCATATGGAGGTCACGACAAGAGGTTGGGTTTGTGTAGTGTAACTGTACACTACACAGACCCAACCTCTTGTTATGACCGGGCTCTCTGGGACCTTTTAACAGAAAATTCTGTCAACTCTGAGTTGACAGAGTTGAGTTTGAAGATAAGACCATCTTTTTAACACTGCTGGTGGACCATGAACAGCCCTGTGTGTTCATCCCGACACTTGTTAGTCAGGGATATAAGGTCCCTGCTCCTTTGTGTTATGTGCCCTTCCCACAACTCAAACCTCCGCCCAGCGGGGAAACAACAATCCCACTGGGGCCAGAACCTGAAGAGCAGCTCACTGCAATCACCAAATGCAAAGGATAACAGAGTCTAAGCTAAGGATAACAGAGTCTAAGCTAAGGGTAACAGAGTCTAAGTGATAATGGTAACAGAGTCCAAGCGCAAAGGGTAACAGAGTCTAAGCTAAGGTAACAGAGTCTAAGTGCTAAGGATAACAGAGTCTAAGTGGTAAGGGTAACAGAGTCTAAGCTAAGGGTAACAGCGTCTAAGCGCTAAGGGTAAGCGTCTAAGCGCTAGAGGTAACAGAGTTTAACGCTAAGGGTAACAGAGTCTCAACGCTAAGGGTAAGAGTCGAAGCTCAAAGGTTTCATATTCACATCTCCACCATCACAGATGTTTAAATTATTATTAATAGCATTATTCATTGCATTTAAATACCACTTTTCTAGGCCATCAAGTTCAGGAACCCATGATTGAAGTGTCATTTTTGGAGAGATGTTAAGATAACCAAGGAAACACAAGCTGATGCAGAATTCCACCCACCGAACCTCAGCCTCATTACTAGCCAGTATTTCCTAAGTTATCTCCAGAGGTCCAAGGGGTCCAGCTCTGACAGCTACCTGATACCTGCAGCCATCAGGGAGGCAGAGGGCTACTAACCCAGGATCCTGCTTCCACATTATTCTGTGTTCAAAGCGGGCTGCGGTGTATACAGAGTAGGTGTGTACAATGCAGAAACAGCCACGCATAATTCCTATCTGGGTGGGGCAGGAGATGCAGAGCCTTTTTCTTCCCGTTTAAACAAAGTGATTAAACATAACTCACACTTGGAAAAGACTTCTTGGGTACCCTATAAAATGATATGCCGGTGTATATCGAGCAATTATAATCTTAACCTTAACGATGGAAAACACTCGCAAAAAGGGTCAAGGCTTCGAAATGCGAATTCTTGGAGTCTGTTTTGGGCCAGCTATCGCTCATGTTTTCTTGGAAGACTTAAAAGTTAACACTTTAATAAAAAAAGGAAATATGTTTCTGAAAGGATTAGAAATTAGGAATGTCCTTCCATCAGGCATGAAGACGGTCAAATAGGTGTAGGCTAGTGCCCTGACCCAGTGGTGTATACGCTAAGGATTGGACACATACACTCCCTGATTGGATTAAGCTTGCTTCTCATAATTTTCCTAGAAACAAGGATAAGAGGAGTAATATTAGAAACATTTAACCAATAATGTTACCTCCTGCAGTGGTATCTCTCTCCAGATTATCATTATTTTCATTCAACCATTAAGATGCGTTGTAGATTCTTGGTAGATTTAGGCGTTGGTGAGATTTAATAAGCAGCTTTATATTTGTACAAACAAGTATGCACAGGAAAATCCGAGATTATTCAATGGGCTGATTCATGGGTAGAAGACGCATTTTTCCACATAACTATCTGCTTAGTTGGTTAGAAACTATGTGGACATGTGCATAGACATGTCAGTCGTATTTGATTATGCGCTAGGATCCTTACCTTTATTTTTATCTTTCAATGAAACTTTAAAGAAGTATTATATAAGGTAACATAGCTTATAATGCCTTGGTCTTGAAAATGAATGGCTATAAATATTGTCAACACACACACACACACAGACATACAGACACACACACACACACACACACACACACTAATTAGTATTTCCAAACACATTTGGAAATACTGGTGAACGAGCGTTGTAGACTTCTTTTTCATCTTCTTGTTCCTTATAATCAGAATCACCCCTGAGATATGTGTGCCATTCAGGGAAACAGCAGCCATGCATCGTTAAAACAGTCATGCAGGGAAACAGCAGCCATGCAAGGTTAAAACAGCCATGCAGAGAAAACAGCAGCCATGCAGGGTTACAGCCTTACAAGATTTAAGCAGTCATGCAGGGTCAAAGCAGTCACGCAGGCTTACAGCATTACAAGGTTCCAGCAGCCATGCAGGGTTGGATGGCGGTCACAGTAGATTTCTAAAGCGAACAAAGCTTATCGCCTGGCTTTGTGCCGATGGCTGATAAGGTCCAAACATTGAGCCAGCATTCCTGCAAAGTGAGATGTATGTTTTCTGGTAGAAGTCACCGGTAAAGTAAAGAGCTTTAGAGTAAAGTGACTTTTGAAACCAAACGTATTATTCGTCATTGTTTAATAATATGAGAATTCTGTGTATCCATGATTAGAAAAAATATTTGAACCATTTTCTAAAGTAAACCAAGACTGTTGCTTTCAACTTGTCATGGACGGCTGAAACTCGTATGGAAAAACAGTGAGGCAGACTGATGTGTGTGAAAGGATTTGATAAATCACACCAGATAAAGGAGTTTTAAATAGAGTATCTCCAACGGCACCAGTCAGATAGTCACTGTTTCACCTTGGACAGAGAAGACCCTTCCAGTACAAGCAGGAAATGCCTTGTATTTGTAACCTTTGTTGTGATATCATCCTGTTTCTAGGTCAGCATGAAACACATCTTTCTCAACTTTTGAAAAGATGTGTGTGTGAGTGTGTTTCTGTCTATCTGTGTGCGTTCATGCTTACGTGTTTTCGTGCAGTGTGTGTGTGTGTGTGTGTGTGTGCACTAACCAGGATAAGATGACCTTGTATGCAGCATCATGTGAACAAGCCCTATATATTTTTTTATTATCAGTTAATAACTGCATATAATCATATTATCTGAGCAAATATCTCTGAGCACAAAGTCAGCCGGACATCAAAAATAAATCACCCCTCGATTGTTTACCGGCTCAGCCGTTGTATGGCAACTGGGGCACAGTGTTCGGGTCCTAGATTACATTATGGGTTTAGTGACACTTGATGCCAGCAGTATATCGAGCTCACAACAAGAGGTTGGTTTTGTGTAGCGCAGTTACAAATTTACCACTTTCATACAATAATTTCTTGAGCTGAAAGCATTGAAAAGAAAGTGTTCTCAGGTCTCTTAAGTTTAGTTTGAAAGTAAAATCTTCTTATCACTGCTGGTGGACCAAGAACAGCCATGGGTGTTTATCCTAACACTTGAAGACAGTGATACTAAAGGTGTGAACAGTTACGGGCCCCTCCATAACTTGACAGTGGATAGTCGAGAGTCCAAGCACTAAGGGTAAAAGCGTGTTAGCACTAAGAGTAACAGAATCCAAGCGCTATGCGTAACAGAGTCAAAGCGCTAAGGATAACAGAGTTTAAATGCTGTAAAAGTGTAACTTTTTCTAAGCGCTAAGGTTAACAGATCGCAAAAGCTTAGGGTAACAGAGTCCAAGCACTAAGGGTCACAGAGTCCATGCATAAAGGCTTCGCATTCACAACTTTGCCATCACAAATGTATAAAATAATAGATACTATTGTTATCATTTATTGCATTTATATATATACATGTACTGTATATATGTATAAATATGTATATGTATATATTTACCTATTATTCACGAAGAAATCATGTTGAACTTGACTTTTTCTCTTGCATAAACTTAAAAATGACAATGAGTCAATATGAAGTATAAACAAACATGTGAACTGATGTTGCTTTGTCTGTGTGTGTGTGTGTGTGTGTGTGTGTCTGTGATCATCAAAGGGGGTTTTCAGGATGTTGTTGTAATTTTAACTTCCAGTGCTGCGTCGTCATTAGCTTCCCTTCCATTTATTCCCTTACACAATGCATTAGTAATGCTGTGCTGACTATAAGATATACTAATATGTTGTTAATCTTTTACTTGAGATTCAACTTTGTGTGTGTGTGTCTGTGTGTGTGCGTGTGTGTTTGTGTGGGAATGTGTATGTGTTTGTGTGTGTGTGATTTTGTGTGTGTGTGTGCGAGCGTATGCGTACACGTGTGTGCGTGTGTGTGTGTGTGTGTGTGTGTGTGTGTGTGTGTGTGTGTGTGTGTGTGTGTGTGTGTGTGTGTGTGTGTGTGTGTGTGTGTGTGTGTGTGTGTGTGTGTGTGTTGCCTGTGCATGTCCAGGAATGTTAAGGATAGCTTCTAGCTGGGTTCTGGAAAGTGGGATAGGATAGGAGGGGCGGGTAAACAGAGCTCACCTTTGGCAGCGTGTTTCAGCAGGACTGATGAAGTGGATAACGGACCGGATACTGGTTAGTCTGTGTCTGTGGGTTGACACAGCTTTGGTTGAAGTATGGATCAATGGGAAAAAAAACAAAATTGGTATCAAATCCAAACAAAACGTTTTCCCCTAAATATAGAGACTTATTGGCAGTGTGCCATGAGCCATGTTTACCAGAGTTAACCAGAGGGGGGGGGGGTTAAAGCCGGATGGCGAGAGCCGCTACGTCGTGACCTCATAGCAGCCAGTGTAGCCTGCTAATAAATCCAAGGAAAAAGAAGAACGCACACAATGAACAAAGATCAACAATGCAGGCCGTCCAAGAAGGACGGCAAACTTTTGCGCAACATTTTCTTCAACAAACTAAGCTTTCGCCGTTGTCCAGAAATAACTTGCGGGTAATGTGTTTGTTTGTTATTATCCCCCTGTCACAAGGAAGTGCGATTCTGTCGACCAAACAACGGACGGCGTGTGTTGTGTAGCTCGAACTTGCCGGCACCCTTCCGTGCTGCACCTTTGCTGACTGAACCGACCTGCGCCCTCCGGTGGAAACGCGCCATATGTGAATGTTTCCTTACTGTGTCTATAGGCATTACATGCTCTGTGATTGTTTCTGTGATAGCTGGTTTGATTTGGTGTTTTCAATGGTAGGCTAACAATCTTGTGTTCAAAGTTTTTATTTAAACTGGTCAGTCTGTAACTAACTGATGACTCGATCATACTCGCTCAGCCTAAAGCATCCACAATATCAGTCCTGGTCCCTTATCGACCAAATAAGCGATTTCAGAAAAGGAAAAAAAAATTCACAAATCAACTGAAGATTAATGTCATGACAATAGTCGTACATATGTACCTTTAGTCAGACCCTTAGGGAGGCCCGGTTGTGGATGTTGGTTGAGCAATAGACGCACCGGCATGGGGTTTTGTTATGGCTTTACAGTGGCTTCTCAACATGCCGAGACATTTGCGGATTCACAGCAACGTGATGTTTGAGATATCAGCCAAACATTTCCCAGAACATTTTGCTAAGGAGGATGTCCTAGCACGCAAAGCCTGTTTGAAGTGATCAGGACATACCCAGCTAGCGTTAACGACAACGTTTTGTTTTTTTTGGACTACGCCTGTAGTTTTTGACTACAGGCAGTGGTGTGGCCTGGGCACCATGATCCAGGCAGAGCATGCCCACAGTGTACATGCACACATCACCAGTGGCGGGGGGGGGGCAGCGACCGCCCCCCCTGGTGCCTCCATGGTTGAAAAAGTGCCCTCAAGAGTGGTGAATACGAGAGAAAGTGCCTCAATGGCTGCCCTTTACATGTGAAAAAAATGAATGGGTGCCCTCTGGTGCCCCTTCATACAATAAATGATGACGATGTGCCCTCTAGAGCAAGAATGTGGCCCTTTTATTTTTTCGCCCCTGCCCTTCAAACACTCTGAGTCCGCCACTGCACATCACCTCACACAGCAAGGTTGAGATCGAGGGTCTTCGTTCTACCTCAGTTCCAATCAACAACTACTGACTAAGGCCCCATCCACATGGGCGAAAACAATATTTTCCCCACTGTTTTCCTTTTGATCTGTTCAGAAATATCTCCGTAAAGACGGACTCATTGCGAAAATGCATCGAGCTGTAGAAACGTTGTAGTACATATTCAAGGCGCTGGTTCTCCACAAAAAAAAAGTGGAGCGCATCCAGCCAGCGCGCATCCAGCCTGCGCGCTGTATACAAACATTCAGTCGAGGAGGATATAGCAGTTGTTCAACCTTTTACATTGAACAGAAATACTTTTAATGTACAGTTACTAATTACATTTACCAAGGGGCTGTATTTAAAGCTACACAACTCTGACGTCGCCCAGCTGGTGGGGGGGGGGACTCAAAAGTTAGTTTTCGGGCACCGAAAACGCCGGATCCGTATGGACGGTCGGCCCAAACGCACCAGACTTATGCTTTTTCACCAAAAAATCGGTTCCGTGTGGACGGGGCCTCAGTTGCATCCCTTCAAACAGCAGACACAACAATGCAACACACAGCACAGCTCTCAACCCATTTTCTAAACTAAGCGTGTGTTAATAAAGCATTTTTATTTTAAAAAGATAATTTAGCATGTTTTATGTGTACTCTTTTTTTCTACAACATTGTGAAATAACTAGAAACTTACAGCCTTAGTTACAATGAAGAAATTACAATCAGCCCAAAAATAAGTTGTTCAATCAACTGAATCACATGAACAGTCTACTTCGGTATCCCAAACAATCTTTTGGATATAAAACAACTGGTATTGAGTAGTAGTAAGCAAGTAAGTGCTCAAGACAAACACAATTATCAGACAAAACATTCCTGCAAGCAAATCTAGCAAGTGGACATTATGTACTTTATTTCTCCCAAATTGCTGTTTAGGCTCAAGATGGACCTGAGAACTCTTTCCACCCACCAACACCAATTTCCAACTCTTCTGGGACAACAAAAATGTTATGTTTGGAAAGCAATGTTTAAATAAAGCTTGGTGTTTGTTATCTAGAACTCTCTCAGGAACACTCATGACTCTGGAGGTCTAGGCACAGCTGTGAGATACAACATTGATTTAGTTAGAACCTCAGTTGCTAAATTGCATTATACACAACTTAAATTGTTTGTGTCACTTTGTGTTTGTCCCCTGCGTCTCATAAGGGAACTAATCAGTTACAGTCGTCAAACCACATGACCTCCTGGTGACAGGTCTGTTGTTTGAGGCAGAACAACGTGGATCCCTCCTCCTTTCTTCTGCTCTCTGCTTGTCCTTGCAATCCACAGTTAATTGACTCGGGGGAGTTGGTAAACAACTTGAATGCTGTTTTATGGCTAATTGAAAACGGCCCTGTGAGGCCCAAAAGGAGCAGTGTGCAGACCTCAAGGAGCTCAGAGGAATGATTCCTGTCATTTCAAATCCTCATAGAAGGCTGTGTTGTTCCAGATGTTTGCTCACTGTCTGACAAAATAGAGATCACATGACATTGGGAGAAGGCGGGTCAAAGGTTGAGATAAAGCATGCTGTCGCGCCAATGTTGTCTTGAAGGTGTTTGTGGGAAAAAGGCTCAAATACATCCAACTAGCAGGGAACAGCAGTGATCATTCTTCCTCTGGCTCCCAAATCAAAAGCATGCGGTCCTTTACAAAACCCAGACATCTGATCTTCCAGATAAGAGACTTCCGAAGAGCAATCTGAAAACATAACATCATTAAATACAATGTGAGGGGATGGTAGGTTGAACCTGTGAATTGAAGAGTTTCACACATCCATTTGACTCCCTCCCATTGCAGGGACATTGTATCCAGGGGAATGATATAGATAGATATATTATAGCTAGCTGTATACGTGTATATATATATATATATATATATATATATATATAAAACTAAGTGACTAACACAATTCACATATGAGTGTGGACAAGGCTGCAGGAAGTGCTGCTGCTATATTGAACAAACATCAGAAGTCAAAGACTATTTAATCAACACAAACAAGGTATTTTTCTTAGTCAGGATGCTGAAAAGGCTGCAGAGTGCATCAGATAAAGCAGATAGCAATCTGGCTGGATGGATTCATTCCACTATTGCTCCTGGGCAGTGTGGGAGTTTAAGGGAGGCAGGCAGAACCCATCACACCAAGCACCCGTATCACCCTCCCCACATCCAACGGCTGGAATTTGGCTCAGTAAAGCTGCTTTTAATTAGCCAGATCAAAGAGAAAAGCTGGGTCTTTGGTGCCAGCAGGTTGCAAAAAAGACAAAATGGCAGTGGTGGGCTGTTTCCTTACTGTGGAAGAATGAGATGCATGAGGGAATGCACAGCACTAGTCAAATAATGGTCAGGAGTCAGCACACTTGATGAATGATACAGTACCTTATTTGACCAGATTAGATATGATTGATGGACCATGGGCTGCTGATGCCAGTAGGATGCATCACGAATGCTCTCAGGCTGCCTTTACAGTAGCTCATAGCTATCCTGGAAGCTGTGACAAACTACATTAGGCCTACCAACCACCAGCTTTTTAGAAACATGCGTAGCCTACTTTTAGCACAGCTATGACAGGCATGGGTGTGAAATGCCAGACACCAGCTAACTCCTGGGCAAAGGTGCATGCATCACTTAATTTGACCTCCATATTTCAGTCATGTGTCAGTTAAAGTCTATTTAATGTTGATTCAAATAAATTGTAAATTTGAAGTGCAGAGAACCCGAGCAACACGACAGAACACAACCGCACCCTTCAAAAGGCCCCAGCGTTGGGCTGTGTCAGAGCTGTCCTTCAACTCCCCGGTGGTGTACTGTTTGACAACACTCATAGGTTCTGTGTCTGTCGTCTGAACAAGATACATTCAGGTGAAAACAATTAACTTATTCAAAATATTTCATGCTTTTCTTGATAATTCTAACCTACTAATTCCCACTCACTGTTCTCTTCCTAAAAATTCAGCCTCCCCGAAACATGCCAATGATTATTTGTCTAGCAGCTGGCCAAATACAGTAATAGACAGTAAAGGAAGAAACATGCTAGCAACATGTAGTCCTACTATAATTGAAGTTAAATCTAGGAGGAAAGTATAAAAATATGAGACATTATTTAGTCCAGCATTTCAAATAGATTGATTCAAGGGGTATAGTAGGCCTAATTTAAGATGTTGTATGAGTCTGGCCTTAATTACTGGCCGTAACATCTCAAGCGGTCTGTATACTTTTACAACTACCATCTTCTTCAACAACATTTTCTTATTACATTTTAGCAATGAGTCACTCAGCTGCATCCACATCACAACATTATCAACCACTTCCTGGAAAGGCGTAACTTTGGAAGAAAACAAAGCAAGCTCACCACGTACAAACTGTGATGGAAACTAAAAGAGAACTTAGGTCGGCAAGAGAGGATATGACTATCAGGTGATCGAGTTTGAATGTAGGTCTGCGAAATAATGGAATAGAATGAACACTCTCAGGTGGTGAAATCTCAGTAGACCAGTAGAGTTATCTTTTATGGAAAAATATGTCAGAGGTGTATATTGTAGACATGCTTTGTTCATTGTGTGGTAATACAGCTGGCAATAAAGCAGCTACCTGCCATGACCGACTGTAAGATATCCCGATTGATGAAATTCTTTCGGAATCCAAGAAATCTTAGAACTTGAATTCCTGTAAGTCCAACTTTAATTTATATCAAATTTATATAGATTGGTCAGCATTGGTCAGCTTTGGCCATACACATTATGATCCAAGGCTTCAAATCATATGTTTCTCACAGCCTTTTTATATCCTAACGTTTTATACCCATGTGTTTTGTTTTCAATCTTCTTGTAAATCTATGAAGTATAATTTACACAGATATCGAACAATGAACTTATGAATGTCTAATATACAATGTTTCAATTAAAGCAAATGATGCTACAACCTCAGTGAGAGAAGACGCTAACTAGAAGGGTACCTTCTAGTGGTTGTTTCGTGAACTAAATATAATATGCAATGTTTTCTATAGAATAGGACAATAAAACTGATGATTAACTTAATAATAAGTAAAGGCAAAAGGATATAAAGATAAACCTTTTGGACACACACACACAAAAACACACACACACACACACACACACACACACACACACACACACAGACATTTACTGTCCATCATGAAATTCTTCTACAACAGCCACACAGACCCCAGGGAATCTGAAGGTTAAACAGAGACACTGTAAACCGAAGAGATTGATTCGGTTATTCCATCGCTAAATCATTACATTCCCCTCCATTTAGCAGGACATCTCTCCAAGTATTAAAGTGTTATGTAAAAGTCTGACCAATAGACAACATAGTTCATACTCCATCATGCACGTCACGTTCTATTTATACTTCTCAGAGGGGGGGGATAAGGAATGAGGTCTGAAACATGGGAAGTGTGTTTGTATTGGTATTCCCAGGATCCAGAGACACGCTGGGCCTGGAATGGATGGCTTTGAGGCAGAACCACGCAGGTCAAGTTCCCAACAATATCTTCAATGGTAATCCAAGGTTATTGTGTTCAACAGTAATGTGTGCATATTATGATTATAGTATACTATTATATTATACTATACTACCCAACTGTGAATCCATTTTGGCTCTCCTGCAGTAGGCTTGTACTTGTGTGTACATGTGTGGACCCTTCTTTCTATACATTGTTATTATGCTAGGACCCATCATCTGGTCTCTATTAGCAGAACTCCTTCCCTGAGCAACGCAGTGAAAAGCTGTTTTCCTCCTCAGTTAAAAGTGTTATTATTGCCCTTCCTCAGTGCTCAACGTTTGGCCTGTCAGCCTGTGCATTGTTTGGATGTCCCCTTTCTATTTAAGGTTCTTCAAGACAGGACAAATGTCAAAATAATAAGCCCATATTGCAGTTATTCTACACTGTTATCATAAATGAATATTTCTGATAAGGAAGTAGTAGGCTGTAGTACAACGCTTGGTCAAAGAAGTACTAACAGTAACAGTCATCTGCATATAAAATACAAAAAGCCGAAAATGCCACCCTGTGGTGAATCAGTGGAAATGCAAGGATCCATGTAAAAGACCATTTACTGTTACTACATGTATTTATTTGTTCTATTTAATAAATGTTATAAATTAAATGTTTAGGCCTATGTTGTTTTACTCATGAGAAAATAGGAGCCTGTAAAATCCATTTAGTTCCATTTTAGTGCTTAAAAAAACAACACAAAAAGTTTCAAAAGTTTGCCATGAATTAACCAAAACTATGAGAGTCTGGAGGCCTGGCCAAACAGAACAAAAAGGTGGGGGAAGTCTGGGCCAACCACACAATGGTCCGTTAAATTTTATATACTATATAGTTGAAATTAAAAATGATATATCCCAATCGTTGTTATTACTTATCAGCAGTGTGTCAATGAAAAGATGGCAATGACAAGTGAATGGTGAAATGGACCTGTTCGTGTTTTTGACCGTTTTGTTTAGAATTGAGCGGCTGTGGAGAGATGTATTTGAAAATGTCATTGATCTCTTCTATACCACTTTTCATCGTCTGGAAGCTGAGGGATGGCTTAATCCAGACAAGGAGACAGACCTCTATGCTTTACATAGATGTAACATGCCGCATATCCAGTCACATCTGCAACAATTCCAGAGAGCATAGAACAACCACTCCTTAAGACCCGCCAGTAACCAATCCCCTCTGCAGCTGAGGTGGAGCAAAGCAAGAGATGGGAACAGGACAAACTTTCGTCAGGTAATTTTTTTATTTTTTTATTTTAATCCATATAGTGACTTTTACTTATTTCAAAATATGTATCCTTGCCAGAAATAAAAATTGATCACTTTTACACCTAATAAACACCTAAATTCCAGGTACATGACGAATGCAGAGATGAATGGAGAGTTGGAGCTGCCCCGGGCCCTGTCTGTGGCAGAATTGGCAACACTGCCAAATCCATCCGTACCATTGCCAGACACAATACCAACTTACATTGAGACAGTACGCATACTTTGAGAAATGCTGTAGTCATGTATGATTTGTCATACAGATAAGAGTACTAGTGATTGACCATTTATAACTTGTAGTTGGGGCTGATATAACTAATATTTCTGAAGTGGACACTGGTAGTGAGGATTTCACAGAAAAGTATCACTAGACTCTGCAGTTCCCCTCAGCTCTACTCAACATTTCAGCATCTAACAAGTCAGTTTTGGGGTCTGTCCAACAAGAGGCCAGACTTTGTGTACATCAGGGGCTTAGCCGCAAGGGGGGTCTGGGGGTCCTCCCCCAGAAAAATTAAAATTTCTGAAATGCGATTTCCTGCATTCTATCCAATTTTAGGGTGACCTGCGGGACATTGGCAAATCCTAAATCTATCATTATCAATTTAATTTAATTTAAATTTAAAATAATAATCATAATGCACTGAAGTATTATACATATGCACACAAATAAGTACTACATTGTTTTAGAGGTTTGTCCGCATATATCACTCTGGTAGAACTCATTTAAAAAGGGGTCAAAGTTCAATGAACGGGGATATTGTAATGACCTCGCCGATGACATAACAATGTCCAGTCATATGTATTTGAAGGAACTTTTAATGTTACAAAAACCAGGTCACTGAAACGGGTAATCAACGGCAAAAATCCCACACCAAACAACAACCGGGGAAACCCCCAACCCGGTCCCTTCAACGTGCAAGACCCCACCCTCCTGTTCTCACAAGGCCCTCCCCCAGCGGACCTGATGATTCGCCCCCCACACTGATTGACAAGAAGAACACTGCAATACATGCACACAGAACAACTGTCATAACGGACAACGAAATACAATGCAACACATAACACACAAACTCTTTAAATGTCCCAGGGTCGCTACAATATGGACGCAAGCTGAAAGTAAACAAGACAGTCTAGCACCAGCCACGCATCGGTAACATCGTTAACATGTTGGCTGCTGGTCAAACAGCGAATGCAGCAACGCGATATCTGTACATTTCTTATCTAAATCCTTAATAAAGTTTGAGTTTAAAATAACCGATATGTCAGACATGGATATGTTTTACCTCTTCATGATATTCAGTGGACCTCAACATTTAATTTAAGGTAACATTTGGTAACACACAACACTGTACAATATTGGCTGAGACAGAATCGCAATCAGAAAAACGGATTTCTGACATTTTAAACAACGCTGGTAATCTATTTTGTGTGAAAGGAGTAATTATCATAGCAGCCTAGCTAGCCCATGAAGGCTAGTTAGCACTAGCACCAGCACATCAAGGTAATCTCACTGACCTGAAACATTTGAGAGGTCATTGGCAGGGGCTGCTGCTGCTACGGTATCACTGGATGTTGGTTTAGAAAAATAACTTCTAATGTCCATGGTAATGTTTGTTACACACCCTGAGGCTACTTTAACAAGACTGCTGAGAGACGTGAATGGTTAGAAAACGTCACGTTGTCCAGGCAACCGTTCTAAACAACCGAACGAGAGATGGCATTTTCCATTGCTTCCATGTGTTGTTGCTTTCAAAATGAAAATAAATCAATTTCAAGAGGTGAAAATCACTACCAGTCGAAACATGAGGGAACATGTCAGGGTTGTCATAACTTCAAAAGCTTAAAAAAGATCCGGGGCTTTTGACGTGAGATTCGGGGCTTCAGTCCCGAAAGCCACCCCCAAGCTCCGCGCATGTGTCCAACACAGCAGTGCTGAGACTGAGTTATTAATGAGTCCGACCCAAGGCTTTAATTTCAAATAAGTATACAGCTTTTAAGAAAACTAGAAAGTAAGATTTAGATGTTCACAGAGCGTCTTTATTATTATGACAAAAAGTGGTTCATATCAAAGAGGCATAGCCTATGTCACGCATGCTCATATGGAGGGTGTCCCTTAAAATTCTGGATATTTCAGTGTTGGACATTTTAAGAGCGTGAAAGCCAAGGCATAATACGGCTGGCACATAACTTATGTTCTAAAAAGGGTCTTCTTGGCGCCTTAACAATGTTAAGGCAAGTGCGGCTCTCTAACCAATCAGAGAGCTTGTTACATCCCATGGCTAATTTGCATTGTTTTACCTCGTTTTACCAGCGCAAGGCCCAAAGTGTCACGGAGAGGCTAAATGGAGAGGCTAAAAGGAGAAGCTAAATGACCAAGCAAATCGAATAGCTAATAGGAAAAGCAGCAGGGAAATGGAAATTTCAAGGAAATCTCCCTTTTAAATGCCTGATTAAAATCTGTATTCTTAATCCAATTTGTGAATCCAGTTATTTATTTCTCTTTTTAAACTGCATTTTCAAATATATTTTTAAATTGCATCATTTATTTATGAATTCATTAATGTATTTTTAAATTATGTACTTGACTTGACTGACTTTTTAAGTTGTTTTTATATATATTTTTTAATTTGAGCTAGTTATTAATGGATTAATATTTCATTTAAAATATCAAATAATGAATTACTTTGTAATTGAATCTATTTCTTTATTACTATATCCGTGACACTTGTGGTCCTCCATACTTGTGGTCCTCCATAGCCTCCTAGTGGTTGTTTCGTGAACTAAATATAATATGCAATGTTTTATATAGAATAGAACAATAAAACTGATGATTAACTTAATAATAAGGAAAGGCAAAAGGATATAAACCTTTTGGGCACACACACACACTTGAGATAAGTGGTCTTCTGTGTTATTTTATGTTCTAAATTGATAAACATTCACCCATAATCAGTAAATGTATATAGTAGTGAGTTCATGTTGTTGTGCACAAATCCTTTATCAAGGGACTGTGCTGGTGTGCGTGGGTGTGTCTATGTTTGTGCGGGTGTTTGCAGGTGTGTCTGTGTGTGGTTAGGTAATATTATATTGTTGTATGTTTTGTATATTGTTGTTGTAACATTTCGTAAGTTGTATCCCTATGTCAAATAATAGAACATGAATAAATACGTTCCCTATTGAAACATTTTTGAGGTAGGCAGAGCGGTTCAGGAGGGAGGTGAGGCAGAGCGGTTCAGGAGGGAGGTGAGGTAGAGCGGTTCAGGAGGGAGGTGAGGTAGAGCGGTTCAGGAGGGAGGTGAGGCAGAGCGGTTCAGGAGGGAGGTGAGGTAGAGCGGTTCAGGAGGGAGGTGAGGCAGAGCGGTTCAGGAGGGAGGTGAGCTAGAAAGAGGCTTAAGGTGGCCGGCAGAAGCGCTCAGGAAGCCGGCGCCGTAGGAGAATCCGTTCAGGGAGGCCTGCAGTGTGGACAAAAGTGTGCAGGAGTCAGCGTATAGGCGGAATATCTCAGGAGGGCGTCGGCATTGGCGGAACCCCGGCGGAACTACGGCCGATTCCGGCGTTGTGAGACGGCTCTGGATGGCCTCGGCGTAGCCACTGGGCTGAGTCGGTGGCGACGGCTGACAGGGTCAGACTGCGTCTCGGCGTTGTCTCAGTCTCTGGGCGGCTGCGTCTGCCAGAGGAGTCGGGAGCCATTATGACCATGCCTTCTTCTTGAGACTGCACGTTTCCAATTGAATATGGCCATGCGAGTCCCTGCGAAGGAGCCTGCTGGGCATCAGGGTCCAATAAATGTGAATGAAGCAAATTTACAAGTTACAGACAAAGTCAATGCAAGGACGCAAATAGAAGCTATTGGCAGGTAAGCTATCTTACCTCAAAGCAGGTAAGTAGCCAGGAGGGCGACCGCATATCACAGTGGCTTGTTAAGGACAAACGGCCACCAACAGGTGACGGTTTAGGCAGAGAGAATAAAAAACTCAAATCCCGTCCAGAGGCCCTTCTCACGTCTATGGGGGAGCTGAAACTACAGATCAAGTCGCTTAGTTTGCAGAGTAAGCAGAATGAGGTCAAACTAGACCAGCTCAGAGTGTTTTTGAGATGGATGAGTAACAGAAGCCGGTAGAGCACCTCAGAGGTGTCCTTCAGGATCTAGCAAACCCCAGCTCAGCCCTCCTCCTGGATCCTCTCACTCAGCCCAGCGGCAGCAGCCTGAGGCAGTAATAGTGGGAGAGGAGCATGAGGCTGGTCTGTTCTCATAGCCATGCTCGTCACTCTTCCTCCCGCAGGATGGATAGAGAGTATTCAGCAGAGCGCTGCTTCTGTCTGCTGTCATTCCAACAACGCCATACACCTGCATATGAGGATGAATACACATCAGACAAACACAGCAGAGCGTGGTTATTTATTTGAGAGGCAGGACTTCGGCCCTGAGCTCCATCACTGAGTGCCAAGCCCTCACACATGTTCAGACTGCTCAGCAAATGACCTCAAGATTTGAGCCCAAGCTTCCACTCTCCTCGACTTGACTGATTGGTAACGTGCTGATTGGTTAGTACTGATTGATTAGTACAAGATCCTGGTCCAGGAGGAAAACATCTCTCACACGCCCATGCTCCAGGCTCCACACAGATAGGACAGGAATATTGCCCCTACTGTGACAGTAATAAACATTCACTGACTGAACAACGGCTCTAAATTCAATCTACTAACTTAAGTCAAACAGAAACAGGATTAGATCAAGACTAACTACCGGTACTGGTGATGTGGTAGGGGTCACAGTGTTGCGTGTCATCTAAAAATGGCCTGCAAAACATGTACAGTAGACACCTGCTCGCTCTACATAAAAGAAATGAGAGTGCCCAGGAGAAGCTGGAGAAGGGAGAGGCCTCCAGAGGGGTGTAAGGAGTTGCTTAAATTTTAACCCTTTAACCCTAACAAGCCATTCTCATCCATCCGGCCGCCCGGCAACTGGGCCTACAAGGCAAGACTGAACTCTTACCCATAATAACCGTCAGACAAAAGCCCCAAGTCCTACAGGAGCCTACACATTTAGAGAGCCTTCACAGCTGGGCTGTCTAGGGACACCGGGGGGCCTAGGAGCCATTAGGACTTGCCTCGGAAGTACTGTTACTACAGTCGAAGCTTCTCATCAGAAGGAGTCAGCAGCTTGCTTACCATTTCTGGAAGCATTTATTACTGCCTATCTAACAGGCACAACAAGTGCCTATCTAACAAGTGGTGCTCCGACACACCAAGCATCCAAGTTGGCACCACAGCGATGATAGTTAATTCCCAACTACCTCGGACATTGTGGCCTGTGGGGAGAGTCACCCTGACTCTTTCAGGAGTGGATGGCAAAGTAAGGGGTGTCCAGGTCAAGGTGGGGGACCGCTCCTTTACCTGCCCTGTGGCTCGCCATGTCTGGATTCCTGCCCTACCTGACTAAGTACTACTGGACTAAGAGCACAAGTTATATGACATTGGCCTTTATGACTGCTCAGATTTCCTTCCGAAAGTAAGCAGGTCTCAAGTTGTCCAGTGCTGTAGCTCATTCTGTTTTCTTTCCTGGTATGCTTATACTTGTGAAGAACCATACCGAAAGTAACCCCTGTACATAGAAGTACAGAAAACGGTAAATGGTGTGGTAGTGGCTCTGTTCTAACAAATTGTGATTCAAACTTGTGATTCTGACCAATCCCCTGTAGTAGGCTTGATTCTCAAGCTAGCACATATGTTTCAATGTCAAAAAGCTTCCGCAGAATCCTTCATTTCAGTTCGCATTTACAGAAGGTAAGCCCCAGGTTCTTCACACGACTAAATACTTGCTATTCCTGTTTCCCTGTTAAAAATAGGTTATCAAGGTTTCGGAAGAAGTTGGCATCCAAAACTTAACCTTTGCGCTTCAACTCCACATTGCCATGTTATCAAAAGCACCCTTTGTCTACCTCTCGCATTGCAAAAAACGTGGCTTTTAGTGTCAACTGCTATCAAGATGATTGATCAACAAATATAACACAAAGTGATAATTACAGTGGGGCAAAAAAGTATTTAGTCAGCCACCAATTGTGCAAGTTCTCCCACTTAAAAAGATGAGAGAGGCCTGTAATTTTCATCATAGTATACCTCAACTATGAGAGACAAAATGAAAAAAAAAAAATCTAGAAAATCACATTGATTTTTAAAGAATTTATTTGCAAATGATGGTGGAAAATAAGTATTTGGTCAATAACAAAAGGTCATCTCAATACTTTGTTACATGCCCTTTGTTGGCAATGACAGAGGTCAAACGTTTTCTGTAAGTCTTTACAAGGTTTTCACACACTGCTGCTGGTATTTTGGCCCATTCCTCCATGCAGATCTCCTCTAGAGCAGTGATGTTTTTGGGCCTTCGCTGGGCAACACGGAGTTTCACCTCCCTCCAAAGATTTTCTATGGGTTTGAGATCTGGAGACTGGCTAGGCCACTCCAGGACCTTGAAATGCTTCTTACGAAGCCACTCCTTCGTTGCCCGGGCGGTGTGTTTGGGGTCATTGTCATGCTGAAAGACCCAGCCACGTTTCATCTTCAGTGCCCTTGCTGATGGAAGGAGGTTTTCACTCAAAATCTCACGATACATGGCCCCATTCATTCTTTCCGTCACACGGATCAGACGTCCTGGTCCCTTGGCAGAAAAACAGCCCCAAAGCATGATGTTTCCACCCACATGCTTCACTGTAGGTATGGTGTTCTTTGGATGCAACTCAGCATTCTTTCTCCTCCAAACACGACGAGTTGAGTTTTCACCAAAAAGTTCTATTTTGGTTTCATCTGACCATATGACATTCTCCCAATCCTGTTCTGGATCATCCAAATGCTCTCTAGCAAACTTCAAACGGGCCCGGACATGCACTGGCTTTAGCAGGGGGACACGTCTGGCACTGCAGGATTTGAGTCCCTGGCGGCGTAGTGTGTTAGTGATGGTAGCCTTTGTTACTTTGGTCCCAGCTCTCTGGAGGTCATTCACTAGGTCCCCCCGTGTGGTTCTGGGATTTTTGTTCACCGTTCTTGTGATCATTTTGACCCCACAGGGTGAGATCTTGCGTGGAGCCCCAGATCGAGGGAGATTATAAGTGGTCTTGTATGTATTCCATTTCCTAATAATTGCTCCCACAGTTGATTTCTTCACACCAAGCTGCTTACCTATTGCAGATTCAAACTTCCCAGCCTGGTGCAGGTCTACAATTGTGTTTCTGGTGTCCTTTGACAGCTCTTTGGTCTTGGCCATAGTGGAGTTTGGAGTGTGACTGTTTGAGGTTGTGGACAGGTGTCTTTTATACTGATAAGGAGTTCAAACAGGTGCCATTAATACAGGCAACGAGTGGAGGACAGAGGAGCCTCTTAAAGAAGAAGTTACAGGTCTGTGACAGCCAGAAATCTTGCTGGTTTGTAGGTGACCAAATACTTATTTTCCACCATAATTTGCAAATAAATTCTTAAAAAATCAGACAATGTGATTTTCTGGTTTTTGTTTTTCATTTTGTCTCTCATAGCTGAGGTTTACCTATGATGAAAATGACAGGCCTCTCTCGTCTTTTTAAGTGGGAGAACTTGCACAATTGGTGGCTGACTAAATACTTTTTTGCCCCACTGTATATGGATGTAGTTATCCACATTGGATGCAATAAGGAGACTTGTTTGCCGCTACAGATGTTGAAATAGATTAAATAAACTGCTGCCAGCCTTCCACCAATCAGAAATGTTCAGCACTGCAACCTCCAGCCAAGATTAATGAACATTGGGAAAGTCCTAGCAGGAACATTTAATGGGGTTCAAATAATGTCCCCGGAACTTAATTTAGACCCTAGCCAAATCAATTAACCCTGTTCGCCTCCACATAAAACTGACTGTGACCAGGGGCGTTTCTAGGTTTCTGAAATATCCGGGGCTTAGCCCATATATAAAGGAAAAATGGCAAAAAAAAAAAAATGCTTTATTGCGCATGCAAATCTTTTCATAATGCTTTACATAAATTTACAAAATACGCAGTTTATTATAGCTTTAAAAAGCTTCCTGACTGCTGTGCTGCTTATCCCCCGACATCTAAAGTTCCATTCAAGTTATTTCAGAGTAAATTGAATACAATTGAGACAGACCTTACATATATATATATATATATATATATATATATATATATATATATATATATATGACTGGATATAGGATAGGTTTATTCACTTGAGGTGGTAAACAGTCTGGTTATGTTTTTAATTCTCTATTCTCTAATTCTCTTGCCAGAAGGACTATCTTGAAGGACTATGCTACTTTGAGATGCCCCTGGAATCCCCATGTTTGTTTCTAGTGTAAAGCAAACTTTTTTTTTTTT
>NC_136950.1:3144091-3184091 GCF_949987615.1 Pollachius pollachius | reverse complement strand
AGAGCTTAATGCGTAGGGAGGTTAAGTATGTAGCATTAGGGGAAGCAACCAAAACACGGTCGTTTATATTCTTTCATTTCGTGACCTTTTTCTACCCGCCGGATTCGCAGAAGATCGGATGACCGTCGGGGTTCCCTCTGTTCAGGCTCTCTCAGTCCGTACCACTCCGGTGTGTGTGTGTGTGTGTGTGTGTGTGTGTGTGTGTGTGTGTGTGTGTGTGTGTGTGTGTGTGTGTGTCTGTGTTTGTGTCTGTGTTTGTGTCTGTGTCTGTGTGTGTGTGTGTGTTTGTATGTGTGTCTGTGGTGAATGAAGACCACTGGTTCTTTATGCTGCTGTAGAAAAGAAGGACCTGGATCCTCCTACATGTTGCTGGTATATCTGTAGTCCCACCGAGGCTGGATGGACACGGTCCCCGGGACGACAGACAGGCTCCCCACCCGAGGCTCTCCCTCTTCAGTCAGCCTGGTCGCATCCGATCTGCAGCACCGGTGGAGGACATCTTCTGGAGGTGGTCCTGCCTTTTGTTTTAATTTTGGGATCAATGATCCGCGGATCTCCAATACGGCGATGCGTCGGTGTGCGGACCTGCTGACACAACATGAGGAAGCCTTTTTATAGAGATCCAGAAGATGGTAAGGCCTTGTCGACCGTGGGCCTGGCTGTGAGTGGACTGAAGAGGGTAGGAGCAAATGCAAAAGCAGCATGAAAATCCGAATAGAATGAGATAAACGAATGTAAAAAGAGCCATCTCTGAAGGCCTTGTGAATAAGTTTGAGACTCTCACCATGAGCACACACGTTGGAGCTGACTAACGGATCCTCTCCATACATTTTTTTCGATTTCAAGATTTTGCATTGCGTTTTCACTTGATTGCATTCTCCCTTTTTTGGGAGATATTTCTACCATCATTCTTCTCTGGATCCAGCCCTGACTGTTCAATGGAAGTATGTTCTCAACTGCCGGTGTTGCCTCTAGACAGGCCGGTTCCAAAGCACGTCCTCAGCCGGAGGGGAGCCATTAGTTTCAGCTCCAGTTCATCCCTGTTCGGAGCTCCTGATCCCAGACAGCTGTCACAGGTACACACAAAGACCGTTTAGCCCACTTCGTTATTGAATGTTATCAGTTAACGTTGGAATGGTGCTTTGGATCGCACATGCCCACAAACTTCTCCTTTCAGGGATTTCAATCCGTTCATTGGAATCTTGCAGGTGGTTGTTTTTCTAGAGTCCAAAACACACACACACACGCGCGCGCGTGCACGCACACACACACACACACACACACACACACACACACACACACACACACACACACACACACATTGTGTGTATGTCTGACCAACATAATGATTTGTACAGCAATGTAAGGCCTATCGCGTGCATAGCTTTCATTCTCTAATGTTGTGACTATGGGACATTGGTGGAAAGCAACCCAAGGCTTTATCTGTTAAGGACATTCTTGACCCATTGACAAAAAAAAACTTAACCCAATCAGTCATGCGTTCAACGTTTCTTCACTCCTGAAACTCCTTTTTCTCAAAGCTTTGCCTTATTCTCTTATTCCCCCCCCCCCCACACCTCCACCAGAGAAGGAGAACTAAGTCATGGGACTATGTGCCCGTCAGACTACTCTTTCCTCCTCCAAATTGACACTTTCAATTCAACGTTCACCAAAGCTTTAAACAAGATGTGGGTCAGGGTATTGTGGCACCACCTGCGTCAGTAGCGCAGGTGGTGTACTAGTCCGTACCATTAACCATTGGGTTGGGGGTTTCCCCCCAGGGCCGAACATGACTCACGTTTCACTCTCTGACTCCTAAGAATGTTCTCCTAAAAGCACATGGCGTGCTCTGGAGTGTCTGTGGGAGGTTCACCACGTACACACAGACTCCCACAACATGTTGACTACATATCAGCGTATTGTTGAGGTGTGAGTGTGCGTATCTCATGGGCCATTTCCACCAGGCCCTTTGGTCTGGGCCTACACAACAGTGTTCCACATAACCACTCATGTGTGTCTGCTTTGAAGCTAGCTCCACCACCGCAACACAGGCACTTCTTCAACCCCTCCAGAGGGGCTGACCCTACAGCTGGTCAGACGTCAATGGCCCCTCAGTGTGCTGGGGCCGACTCTCTCTCTGTGCTCTGTGCCCCCATGGCTGCTCTTCTAGCTCCGGGCGTGATTAGCATTTCGTCAGATGTCAGGGAATGTACGCTATGTGGTTGTTGATAGGCCCTTTGCCAGTCATTGTCCATCACTGCCTCTATCTCTATCCAGCTGTCTCTCTATCCATGTGTCTTGCCCACCTTGGCTGGCCCCACTCATCATACCTGGGTCCGTCTTCTTTTTCTTTGGCCCAGTGTAATTAACACGCTCTCTGACAGTGTCGGGACTGCCCCAGTTCTGTTACCTAGTCCAGTGCAGAATGGCTGTCTGGCTGAGTCATAAAACGTGCAAGAGTGCGGCAACAGTGCGTTGAAGGTCCAGTCACAAGAGGTCGGAACCTGCAACGCATGGTGTGGTGTGCTTTTATATCCTTAGTTTTGGATTACACAGCACAATAAGACCTTTTGATTGTCTGAGATGAGTTGGATCTCAAGAAGCGCAATTGGAAGACGTCTCTTTGACTTTATGAAGTCCATAAAGTTCTATCGCTAACAATCCCAACCATAGGGGATGCAGACCAAGTTTCGTTGATACTAGGGGGATGTCTTCCACTGCGGTTGTCAATAGTCAAAACTGATTGGTCAGGCCAGATACATCTCAGACTGATCGCCCAATCATAAACGATATTTGTTTATACATTCGGCTCAATGATGCTTCCTTTTGTGGCAACTTTTGCGTGGTTGAATTGATTGGAAATACTTAATTGGCTTATTATTGGGGTTTCCTACATCGTCTGTGTATAGGCCAGGTGCTAAACCTCTAAGTAAAGACCCACCTTCAAGTGAGCTTTCATGTCAGGAATTGAATTCAATTTGACTGATCATATTGCCTTTTATGATATAAAGTAGGCCTATGTAATATAACATAATTCATATAATACATCCATATAATAAAAGAGTGTCCGGTCTGTTTGCAGATGGAGAGCTCTGTTCTGATAACACAGTATCCACATCCCATCATGACCCCCATTGATGAAGAGAATGGAGAAGGTTTTGACTGATTAACATTTGAAGCAATATTGCACAAAGAAGGCAAGGCGAGTCAAACCCCCACTTGCTTAAAAACAATGTTGTATTCTAGAATACGAGCAATGCTGGGCTCATGTAGCGCCCACATGTAGCACCCCCATGTAGCACTCCCATGTAGCCCCCCCATTTAGCCCCCCCATTTAGCACCCCCATCGTCCCAATGGAAGACCCAGCTGTTGCCTAGCACAATTATCCAGACATGACGATACAGACAAAGTTTGCTTGATGAGTAGATGTATATGACCCAGACAAACGATTTTTCATTTTAGGGGTTAGACAAGGAAAGGCCTACGTTGTTTAGTTGGATATAATAATGTAAACAATGTAGACAAAATCAAATCAAGCTGTTGTGAACTGTAGCCATACTCCATTCTGGATGGCGATTCATGTGGGACACAAGATCAGTTATTGTATCTTGGTTGGACGTTCTTTGTTTGGTAGCAGTCCATCCTGATCCCTGATGGTCGAGCATTTCTCTGGTTGCTCCTTTTTTTGTGAAACCGGTTCCCTTGTCGCTCGGAGAAGGCTAGGCTAACGTCAGTAGTGTTCCACAGGATATAGATGAGCCCATGTTTAGGGGCTGGGAGGGCGTGTTGGGGTGACCGCGCCGAGCAGAGGGAGGATCAACACGTCCTCCGCAGGTTAACAACCCTTCCGTCTGACTCTTCTTATTGTGGTTGTGACGACCACCGCAATGGCTATCACCGTGTTGAGCAGACACTTAAACCCTGCCCTTAGCGTGCCGCTTACGTCTTTTGTCGCAGTGCAATTACTCTCCACTAAAGATTGTTCTTTTGTGCGTTTGACCATAAGGGGTGTGTTTGTCCTCAGTGGCTGCTGTGTTTTCGTGTGTGTGGCTCAACAGAGTTGTTTGTGGAAACAGGGGCTGCAGAACGAGGCAGTTAGCCATGTGTCGGGCTCTGGGGGCAGTGGTTTGGCGCGCTGCCAGCCTCGCAGATGGTCAGTTTTAGTCTCTGGCTCTCTCTCTCTGTCCCCCTCCCCCCTTCTGTGTGCCCTCTTAGATTAAGACATTTCCTCTTGTAAACAGGACGAAAGAGAAGAGCTGGAGTGACAAAGTCCTGGTGGAATGTGTCGCGCTGTGCCCCTGAAGTGAATGTCATTTGGTAAATATGCCCTTGGAGAGGGCTGGCAGGAGTCAGTTGGAATCTGTTTGCCCAGGAGAGTGCTTGGCTTTTATTCTATTCGCACACATTGCCTCTTGAAATGTCCAGAAAAAAGTGATGGGTTATCTTTTTTTCATAATGTGATCCGAGGCTAGCCATGACTGGAATTTTAATAGCGGTAGTACAGTGATACACAGTATAGACCTGCCCCGGGTATAAGGGGAGGATGACAGTATAACAATCCTATTTTCTGAGCTCCTAGGAATGAGAGCATGAGGCTGATTGAATCAGTCGTCCCTCTGGCTGTGGGGTCTGGGAGGGCCTCCGGCTCTGGCTCTTGGAGTAAACAGTCAACACACACGCAAAGTAGATAAGATAGAGTACAATGAAAGGACTTGGTGCAACACACACACACACACACACACACACACACACACACACACACACACACACACACACACACACACACACACACACACACACACACACACACACACACACACACGTTGTATGCCATGGCTCGTCCATACCTATTATTTAGTACCAGTAAAACATGAACGCACACAGTGTTTTCATGATAAGCTGTTGTAATTGACATTTGCTGTTTGCCGCTTACTCAGATAGAAAAATCAATCAACAGATGCTGGATATTGATGAGGCCAAACACAAAACACAAAATGGGCAAGATTTTTTTCCACCCCCCTTCTGTACATCTTCATTTCCTGTCAATCATAATCCTACAGCTGTTCTGTGGAAAACAGAAAATGGTGCAAAAACATCATCACCCTGCTGCTAATTTGTACCGTTTTGATGACGTGCTTTTGAAACATGCGGTATGTGTGCCTCAGCCAATTGGAGAGCATCACATCTACCTCTGTGGTGGGTTCACCTTGCCTGCCTGAACTTTAACTGAACCCTCACAACGGTCTGCGTTCTTTTTTTATTGCTAAACGACCCCTTAAAACTTGAGAAACTGAAGTAAGTACGCATGGTTCCCATGCTTCTCTGCGTCCGATAAGAAGAGAGCAAACTGCAGAGCTTCTTGTCTCTGCAGAGTGCTGATCTGAACTGGAGTGATAAGTGACGTTGCATTGACGTCATTCTCAGGATGTGGTAAGAGATCACTGCTTGAGGAGCCTGTCACACTCCCGGCCTTTTGTTTCACAACCTTGTACAGAAACAAAAATAAATGGATCCAAAAAATAGTTTCTTTAAAAAAATACCCAAGTTGCCAGAAGTTGGTCACGGTTTGTTCCTGTAGTTTGGAGGGGCTTCTACACCCCGCATGTGCGGTGTGTAGCTGGTAAACATGATTCGGACAAAGCCCACATCCTTTTCCAAAGCCAGTCTCTCTGTGTGCCTCTGTGTGGGGGAGGACTGCTCAAGGGGCCTCTCGGGTCACATGACCGCCTGTTTTGTGCTGCAGTACGGAGTGCAATCGGCCGTGAGAAGGTGGCTCATATCAACACAGACCTCTGACACCGCGTCAGGGCCGCTGAGTCCCCCAAGCCTCAGGAGAGCCTTTCTATCACAGCCCAGATCCTGTGCACCAGTATTTAATATTCCTGTTATAAAAGAGACTGAATTAGACAAACGCAGCCGGTTGTGCTCGGTGACTGCAGCAAACAGTTATCTATGCTCTTGTGAGCGACTACGGACTACAAAATAAGAATGCCCCGGGGGCTGACGGACTAGAGACCTGTTTCTAATTTTTAATAGTGGCGGCTTGAACAGGGGAGTGTGGGTGAGGGTGGGGTGTGGGGGTATGCACACAAACAGAAGTAATAAGAGTCTATGGATGATGTTCTGAAATGAATGAAATTCCACCACCAGCAAGCAAGGCACACCGCAAGCAGGGGGTAGGAGGCAGGTCTACCGGCCTCCCCTCCCCCTCCCCTAGGCCTGTTGCTTCCCTGTCCTTATGTTGCCTCATGAAGCCCAGATTCATGCAGCCCATCTATCGTCTGAAGCACTCCTTGTGTAAAGACACCTTAAACCCTTTATGACACTTTAGTTTGAGAGAGAGCGATAACTGCTTATTGTTTTAACTGCGAGACAAGTGCCATACGCTGTTCTGTGCAACAGTAACTACCGCCACCCCCAACTCTACCCCACCAGGCCTGCTCTGCCTCTGCTCACAGGCATTAGGATCCGCCATTCCGCACGCTGGGACCACCCCTCCATCCCCACCCGACCCTACTCCAACCTACCCCCATCCCCTCAGGGACTGCACACTAGCCGGAGTGTGTCAAAGTAAAGTGTCCTCATAAACCACAGTCAGCAGCAGGTAGACTTATTCTGTGGCTTATGCTAAGGCCAGAGTGCGCGCAAGCACACACACACGCAAGCACGCACGCGCGCACATGCGCACACACACACTGTACATACACACACACTGTACACACATACAAGCAGGCACACATGCTTTCTCTCTCTCAGAAGACCTGTGCCGTAAAGTCCATGTTTATGGTCTCGCGCTCACTTACTGGAATGTGGAGTCCCACACGGCGCCGATCCGCCAGGGCCCATAACTCAGAAGGAAGCGTTGGGGTTATGAAGCCCCGGGCCCCGGCTCCTCCGCGCCACACAGCTTTATGGGTTGTTTGTGTTTATAGGGCCAATGTTTTGACTGTCGGCCTTTCTGTCTTTCTTTTTCTTTGTTGATTTGTCAAGAGTTTATGAGAAGGCATCAATCTATTTGCCCCTAAAACCCCCCCAGAGAACTACTGGCCACATAGCGTATGACATCCCGCAGTGGACCACGTGGAACGGGGAAATTGTGAAATGCTGGGCAGCAGGCTAGCAGAAGGTTCTCACGCGTGGTCATAAATCGGAAGTGTCCTGAAAACGATTCTGAAAGTGGAGCTCTGTTCACATGAACAATGGCTTATGTTCTTGTAAGAAACGCATCACAAGATGATCCCGTTTCAGGTCATGGTTATATTCTTGGTCTGCGCCAGCGCACTACATATTGGTTTTGTCCTGGTTCGACCCAAACGAGATCATGGTGATGCTGCGCCACCATGGTCCTTTACAATAGCATCATTTTGTTACATTACATATTATTGCTGTCGCAAACCGAATGTTCCTTTACGATGTTTCCCATTTAAATTCTAAAATGGTTAAACTGGTTAGTACCCGTTTGATTGAAAAGCCACATCCAGGCAACACAACAACATCACCAGTCAGAACTGTGTGGAGAAAGTGGGTGGCTTTGGGAATCTCTCTTGGTCTGAGACGCACTTCTTTGTTTTTCATACGATGGTTGGTAATGAAGGTTTGGAACAGTGCTGGGAGACATACAGCGGCTGTATGCAGCGCTGGTGTGAGTGCTCTCACTGGAAACACGACTTAAGGTCCAGTGAAAACACACTAATAAAGGTGTTTTTTTCACTGTTTAAAGTTTCAATAAAACTGCACCGCAGCATTCGTGCTATTCCAGATAAGAGCACAAGAGGTAAACAAGCAAACTATTCGGATGATGGCCACCAGAAAAGGGAAATAGGAGGAGTATATTAAGAAATGACAAGCCTGTTATTATAATTATGTAGAGATTGTTTATACTGGGAGAGGTGGAGGAGTGAGCACAGTTGATTCATGAGGAAAGATGTCAGACACTGGCAATAAAAAAAGACCACCTATGCAATAAAATAGTAATCTTTCTAATTGAGTGATTGCACCAATTAGAAAGAGATCACACCTTCTCTTTCAAATATTTTTTTTTACAGTTCTCCCTTTCCACACATAGTCGAGGATCTGCTAGTGATAATATTAGGTGCTTTCGGTCCAAACCGGAATTGGGCAGATTACAGATTAGTGGGGTATACATTTTCAAGATGATTGTTGTTGTGTCTATACATGTGAGCTGATACTCTACTACTAGTTTGAGAGTGTGGTGTTCACATACTAGCAACTAGATTATAAAGCCAAAAAAAAAGCCACTCTCTGACATGTCTAAAAAATAAATGGTTGGCTGTACAATTGTCCACCATGGTTCTACAGACTGATATAAGAGAAGGTTGAAATACCACACCTATAAACTTAGAAAAAGAGAGCAGGGATCGAAAAGGACAAGTCCCAAGGTGATCCATCAGCTGTTTCCTAGAGGTGTGTCTCCCATAGGAACTGATGGAGGACCTGAACTCAGTTCTGCATTAATGGGATCAAACATGGATCTTGTAACGTTATCATCCGTTCTCTAGCTGTGCAGGGAGGGGCAGCCTGAGATTTATTTCCTCTTTCTGTCCTGTCTGCAGCTTTCAATCAACCACTTCCTTCTTGAAGTCCAAGCAGAAACACTTGTTGGATGCACAGTGAAGTCACATATCCTCCAAATGTCCCTTTTTATTTGTGCATTCTCCATGGAGCGAGGTCAGCTCAGTGAGGCCACCTGATCCGTCTGCCTCGTACCAGGGCACTTCTCCTTCCTATTGTCAGCTCCAGCAACAAAAGCCTGAGTGTACAACAACTGAGATCAGGTTAAGTGTGTGCGTGTGTGTTTTCCTGGCACACACAGAGGCTTGGCAGGGGTGTGTGCGGTGGGCTGGCCATGTAAGGGCAAGAGCGTCACAATTATTTACAGCAGAGACATGATCATAATCATTTACAGTAACCATCGTTGCTGTATGTCAACACGCACGGCTTGTTGAAACTAAAACACTGCTCACCCACATGGGGTCAGGCTGTTGTTTGCTGGTTAAATAAAAGATGTGGCTTGGATTGGTTGAGTTCTTGTGACATCAAAGGACTGGGAGGAGAGTAATGCATTTTAATTGTGTTTGTGTGTTTATCTTTAGCAACGTAGCACTAAACTGACACACACACACACACACACACACACACACACACACACACACACACACACACACACACACACACACACACACACACACACACACACACACAAACACACACACACTGACATGTATATCCAGTCTTCTGGATGTCAACCTCGACTGAAATCGGAGCCACATTCCTGCCAAACTATCGCTCTCTTTACGTCAGAGAGGGCATAGCTTACGACAATAACACACACCAGGAAAGAGAACAAGTGCTGTTATTCAGTTAGCCAGCCTGTCAGGACACATACCATACAGTACAGATCGGGTTGCCTTGCAGCCAACATGTCAGTCAATCAAACAGCGCCCGGCTCAGGAGGCGAGCTGCAGTGAGCTCATAAGCACAGTCATTCATGGAGCCGCGTTGCGGCGCCCGGTAACACTAGACGAGGGGAGCCCCCACCACCAGTGACCGCTGTCTAGCCAACCAGCAGCTGCCTGCCCAGGGCCTGCAACCCGAGAACCCCCCATGTCTGGTCCTGTACACACGCTCACCCCTTCAGAAATGCTAGCGGTAATGGATTCCCATTGGATCCTGTGCTGCTGCGATGGGCACCATAGCAGCGGCAGAGGAAGAGGAGCGGGTCACCCATGTTGAGGCGGCTCTCTCCACAGTCCTCTCCATGAAGCCGTCTGCAGGGTTCTGCGTGGAGCGCCTCTGACAGTGCAGCCATGTCGTAAAGCCGCCTCTGACACAGTGCAGCCATGTCTGGAGGGGTTTTTGAGCCCAGCATGTATGGTTTTGAGGTAAAATTGACAGAATTGCACAATCATATTATAAAAATGTTCACAAAGAAATCAATTTGAGGCACAGCCTTCTGTTATATGAATAATACCGCCAAGCATTTTGTTTTTATGATGGTGAACAACAGCATCAAAAAATATTTAGTAAGGGGTTTTTTATCCACTACCGTCCTACCAATATCCTGCCTAGAAAATGTATAATAATACTCCCTAAGTCAGCTAGTAAACTCTTGGAAAGAAAATCTGGGAAAGACCATCCTTTAGTTTAGTTTGTACATCCTCAAAGTCAAACGCTGTAGCAACATCGTTGTAATACTCTTGGAAATAACAGTTTTATTCACTTCAAACTGTTGGTGCTCAGTTCTCCTAATGTTCAAATCCTACTGCAGCGGTTCCAGTAATATTTGTTTATTAAAGAAGTCTGAATGAAAGATTACAATAGTGTCTCTATGCTGCAAATCCCGCAACTCTAGTATTTGGTTGATGTTGAAAAGTTTTGCATATTATTTAAATCTTTTTCAGTTTTTATAACTGTACTATTCTGTTCGGTGACCCATTTCCCAGAACAGTTTTTATATGCTTCTGTAATGTATCTATTATACGTATTTCATAAGAAAAATAAGTACTAAAGCCCAGAAAGTAAATGATTTTATCTTAAAGATACAGACACGTCTTGTTGCTGTCAGAGTGTGAGTGAGTCCCGATCAAAGTCTAACACTGAATGCTACAAGTGTCTGAGAAACTTAACCCCTTCTCGGACGCAGCCAACAACATGAACCCCTGTCAAGACAGAGCTCCAATCAAGCACACCGTAGTGGTAGTGCTCCTTCTGTCCAAAAGGCTCCTGACGGCACCAAAAGAACTGGGCTTGGGTCCGGAGCAGTGTAGACATTCACAAACTGGTCGTCTTATTTAGTAGCACTGACAAAATGGCTTTGACTACTATGTTCCAGATCATAGAAGACGTACAAACCTGTTTAAAAACCAGAAAAACAACCACCCAGGTATAACATTCAATCACCTGTGTGATTGACTGTTATGCCTGGTGATTGACTGTTATACCTGCGGATTGACTGTTATACCTGGTGATTGACTGTTATGTCTGGTGATTGACTGTTACGACTGGTGATTGATTGTTATACCTGGGGATCTAATGTTAAACCTGGGGATTTAATGTTATACCTTGGGACTGACTGTTATACATGGGGATTGACTGTTATACCTGGGGATTGACTTTTACCTGCTGATTGAATGTGGGTGGTGATTGACTGTGGCTGGGGATTGACTGTTATACCTGGGGATTGACTGTTATACCTGGGGATTGACTGTTATACCTGCTGATTGACTGTTATACCTGGGGATTGACTGTTATACCTAGGGATTGACTGTTATACCTGGGGATTGACTGTTATACCTGATGATTGACTGTTATACCTGGGGATTGACTGTTATACCTGGGGATTGACTGTTATACCTGGGGATTGACTGTTATACCTGGGGATTGACTGTTATACCTGGGGATTGACTGTTATACCTGATGATTGACTGTTATACCTGGGGATTGACTGTTATACCTGGGGATTGACTGTTATACCTGGGGATTGACTGTTATACCTGGGGATTGACTGTTATACCTGGGGATTGACTGTTATTCCTGGGGATTGACTGTTATACCTGCTGATTGACTGTTATACCTGATGATTGACTGTTATACCTGGGGATTGACTGTTATACCTAGGGATTGACTGTTATACCTGGTGATTGACTGTTACACCTGGGGATTGACTGTTATACCTGCTGATTCACTGTTACACCTGGGGATTGACTGTTATACCTGCTGATTGACTGTTACACCTTGGGATTCACTGTTACACCTGGGGATTGACTGTTATACCTGCTGATTGACTGTTACACCTTGGGATTCACTGTTACACCTGGGGATTGACTGTTATACCTGCGGATTGACTGTTATACCTGCTGATTCACTGTTACACCTGGGGATTGACTGTTATACCTGGGGATGGGCACACAGAGCAGTGATTAGGGGAGGACCTGTTGTTTGACCCTTAATACTTATCCAACCCCCAAACGTTCCTGATCACTCCTCCAGAACAGGGAGGGACAGAGGTCGGCAGAGAGGGGAGGGGAACAGGACGAAACCATACCACTGTTTAAAGAAGTAGCACACTCCTCAATGTACATGGCTGGTTAACACCAGTCCCATTGCACGAACTTGACGTGACATGAGCCAGCCACGGGGATGGGGAGTGGTGTGTAGTGGTGTGGTGAGGTGGGGTCATTACCCTGGGAAATGAGGTGTGATTAACTCAATAAGGTTCCATTCCCCCCGGTTTAAACATCTCCTCTCTCCCTCCTGTTCTGCCCTTCGGGACTCCTTATTATGTGCTGTGACTTGTGTGCCTCGTCAGGGGTGGGTAGGGGACACGGCTGGCAGTGCTCATGCTCAGTGGGTTCATGATGCTCCAGTGATGCACACACTATTCAACAGAAGAGAGGTTCTTAGTGAGCGCTGGCGGTGTAAGTGGTAAAAACTACTTTTTGGTTTTCCGAGGTTTATTATAATCAACATTCTGATTGGATTTTGCATTAAAGTTAAACCGCTAAAAAGCTTAGGATGGTTAAGCTTTGGTATTGGGTTTAAGTTTAGGGGTTATTAGGTTTGAGTATCAGTAACTTATTGTATGATATAAGTATTATGTGATAGTTGAGCTATCTGGATAGAAAGGTTGAAGTTAAGGGTAGAGGGTTTCCATGTATTGAGGTTAAAGGTTCAGGCTCTGTGCTTGAGGTATGGGGTCAGAGGTGGTTATGCCCAGTTGTGTGCACTGCGAGCAGGACAGGTGTATCCGTTTACACTCTCACCGTGTTATGGTCAAACTGTCATAGCCTTGCCTGCTCTAGCATAGCCTAGAATATCGTCCACAGCTGCAGCAGTTGCTAACCCCTACAATCAGTCATTTTTGATAAGGGGGGGAGAAACAAAGTTGTCGATTGCAGTCACGTTTGTGTGTGTACACATGCGCTGGCCGCATACGCGGTTCTCACATGTCTGTGTGTGTGTTTCTTTTTCCGTCATATCAGCTGGATGATATGAAGGAGAATCATGTTGATCAGTGTTGAGCTCGACAGAAACACACAGTGGAATAGAGCCAGGGTACTGGCAGTGTGTGAGTGTGCGTTCTGTATTTAAAGCAAACATTTGTTACTAACATTGCAGAACCTTGCCCTATTGAATCAAACACATTTCCTGCAGTTTACTTCTATTTGTTCACCTATCAGTACTCCGTTAGAGTGTTGAAGTTGCGTTATCAATATTGGTTTTATTTTCTAAGTGCGCTTTCAAGGCTTCTTTGAAAGTGATTGACACTTGTCAATCAAATCATTAAACAATATGATTGTTATTTTTTACAGAGAAGAGGGGCCATCTCCTATGACAGCTCAGACCAGACAGCACTGTATATCCGCATGCTAGGTAAGTACTTCCATTGACCTCACTCACAGACTTGGGCATGTTGCTTTCCATGTCCTATTGGAGCGCGACCGGACCAGGATAAGTGGTTAGGTGTGTGTGTGTGTGTGTGTGTGTGTAGGTGTGTGTGTGTGTGTATGTGTGTGTGTGTGTGTGTGCGCGTGTATGTGTGTGTGTGTCCACTGGCCACGCTCTCCATCTCTGGCACTTTGTTGAATCTCTCCATCACAATAGGCTTATTCTGCGTCTATTAAGCGTTTCTTTTGAATTTTTTCAGATTTGTTAAGAGCTGTAGATTTGATTCCGAGCTGACTTGCTTGTAATAAACAGTTTGTGTGTGTGCACGATGATGGCATAACCTGATGTGCACGCTTGTACACGTGTTTCCCTTCCGCACATGCCTCCACGATTCGGCCCACGCAATTATGGATGCTCGCCTGTGTGGATTAATTTCTTAGGACGAGAGTTGTGGAGAAGGTAATGAACGTAGCCGGGGGAGCGATCCCATTGGCTGAACATGGATGTCCCATGGGCGTCGGCTCTGTGGCTCCACCTGCTAGTTCACCAATCACCCATGGGCAATACAAGCATTTCTTTCTGTGGTGCGATCCACGTCACTCCCTCTCTTCCTTTCTTTATTTCATGTCTGTGTCCTTTACGTAAACGCACAAAAAGTCCCCACACGCATTGACGCGCATGCTGTAACCTGTTTGGCGGACTTGAAAGCGCTGGGGTGGTTTTGAGGAACAGGATCGTGAGGGACGCTGCCAACTCCGTAGTCCATTGACGTTTTTAGCCGTCAGTATCGAATTCCAAGAGACATGTGCGCAGGCTGACAGTAGGCTGTAAGTAGGCCGCGTGAAACAGAGCCCTAAAGCCCTATGTGTCTTTACAGGCCGTGGTGTTTCGCTCCAAATTGACATTGGATGTGGGGGTTTATTCCGCATTCCCTCTTTTTTCCTTTTTTGAATTTCCCTGGGACCGTCGCTTGATTTACCTTCCAACTATCTGTTCCTGTCATGTCCCTAGTGCTGGGCCTTGCTAGCCCAGGGTATTTGCTCATTTCCAGTGAGGCGGGCTGCCCCTTGTGCCTCAGGGCAGGGATGGAGCTCACCAAAAGAGGCCTAGCTTCTGAATCATTTCACCGTTTCAGGAGTAGCAGCAGCCCGTACGTCACGGGAAGAAGCACCCGTCAGCAGGATGCTTTGATACTACGTTAAGTCTGTGCGTGTGTGCGTGTGCGTGTGTGTGTGTGTGTGTGTGTGTTGAGGGCGAAAATACACTTTATACACTCCTAGCTCTTCATATCCACACATCAGGCCAATCAGAAAGTGCACGATCCACTTGAGATTACACACACACAGTGACTTTCTGACCATGAACTCTTCAGTTCCTTCTCCACTTGAAATGCCAAGGCCAATTTCCTCTTCTATTCCTCACTTTCCTTCAACATGTGATTCATTGGATGAATGGAGGGATGGAGATTCAGTGAGGTGTCAAGCATTGTCCTGCATAAATTGTGGTCCCCTAAATTTTGACTCATGATGTATAAGTGTACAGGGCGGCGTGTGAGAGTAAGTGTGTGGTTTGTAACTACCCGCACTACGATGCTTCAACCTGGAATGTAACGAACAGAACCAGCCGGGGCAGAACATATAGGACCTCATCTGATCCCGCCTCGCTGAGCCACTCTTTGGTTCAGCCACTCTATCGCTCCGTTTCCGTGTGGTCCACCTCGCCGTGATGTCATCCACCGTTCAGCAGGCCCGTCGGTGCCTTCTCCCCGCGGAGCCTTGTTGCTAAAGACGATATATAGCAATAACACAGCATTCTAGAATTGTGCTCGCCTCAGTCACGCAGCATTACACCCTCTTTCCCGTGTTTCTATGTGAGTCCCGTATTTATTTCATATAAAAGGGACAGTTTGAAACAGAAATGTCCCCATTTGATACACCGCACCACAGCTTTAAGATAATTTGAATTGATCTGTAACAGGCGAGTGTGAGATGGCTGTTCGCATCCCTCCATCGTTTGTTGCATCCATTGCGTTTGTTGCAATAATCCCCCCAACCAGCCCCAGGTTGACTTTTGAGGAGGTGTGTGTGGCTGGTCCTACAGGAGATGAGAGAGTGTATGAGTGTGTGTTGCTTGTCCTCCAGGAGATGTGAGAGTAAGTGTGTGTTGCTTGTCCTCCAGGAGATGTGAGAGTCAGGCGCCAGGTGGGCTTCGACCCGGAGCCCAGGGGCTCCCCGCCGTACCTCTGTGTTGACTTCCGTACGCTTCACAGTGAGTATGAGAGGACACCCTACATGCTGTCCACCTCCCTGTACGACCCTGATCTCTCTCTGGTGTCCAGAGGGGCTTCCCATGAGATGGAGGGAGACATGCAGATACATTGTGTGTTTAGGCCTTTGGTTCGCCCACATGGTTCTACACAGGAACCCTAAAGACCTGCCTTGGCTTAAGCCAGGTGCTGGGGCTCTCCTAAAGAACCTCATGCTGAAGGAATACTTTCATGCTTCATTTCACAACAAGTTTGTGTGTGTGTGTGTGTGTGTGTGTGTGTGTGTGTGTGTGTGTGTGTGTGTGTGTGTGTGTGTGTGTGTGTGTGTGTGTGTGTGTTTTTTCACACTTGGTAGCGTAATCCTTCCTCTAGCTAACGTGCTTTCGGGTTGCACTCATAGTTTATCTAGATGCTATGTGTGTGACCGGCCAGTGTGTGTGTGGGTGGGTGTTCCCAGACCAGAAGCTTAGTACGGTGTGGCTGTGTCAGCAGTTTGAGTGTGTATCGCTGTGTTCTTGTTTGATTTCCAGCGCCTTACACATTGTCATTTCTCACCCTTCCACTTCTCCCAACACTACACAATTAGCCACATGTTTTATTTTCAAATGATGTTGTATGCATTTCAGTGAATGTTTTATTGTGCGTGTGTGTGTGCATGTGCGCCTGTGTGTGTGTGTGTGTTTATGTGCGCACAGTCTTCTATTAACTCTGGTAATATGGCAAACGCTGTTATCCAAATGAGCCTCATAGTGAATACTAGATTAGTATGTATCCGCCGGCCGTGGCCGGTTTGACAGAGACCTGCAGGGACCACCAGATGAAGGGTCGGTCTCTGCTTGAACCCCGATATGGAACAGCCACTGATGGTGAGAGCGTCCCCCCTATGTCTGCAGCGTGTCTGGGCCCCCTGGCGGGCGCGGCCGTCTCGGCCCCAGAGCGGAGGGTCCACCGGCTGCTCAGCTTCCAGAGGTACCTGCACTCCTCCCGTCTGCTGCGGGGGCTGCCCCAGCAGATCCCCCTGCACCTCCTGGATGAGGACTACACCGGCCAGGCCAGAGTAGGACACACACACACACACACACACACACACACACACACGCACACGCACACGCACACGCACACACACACGTCCGTCGAATCAATGCTTTGTGGAAAAAGTGCATAGCGATTGAAATTACAGGAATTTAATTTGAATTCCCTTAAATTCTACACCAAACCTAACCATGTGTTTGTCCCTCCCCTCTGTTTATTTGTAGTGCATGTTGGATAAAGTGGGGAGTTGGAACTTTGACATCTTCCTCTTCGATAAGTTGACCAACGGTAAGTTGATGGTGGAGCAAGAACGGCATGTGGGTCATCTGGGTTATTGGGTCACTAAACTGCTCTGTTGTGGTAACTAGCTCTGAAGGACATGGGACAGAGTCAGTCAAGGTTTGCTGGTGTATCAGCAACCGCCCAATAGTCCCATCTTGTGGACGCTTTATGTAACTGCAATCAATTGTTGATCCTTTCATTCAGCTGTAAATAAAGTACTTGCAATCAAAAGCATCAATAAAAGTGCTCTGATTTTATGTTGATTTCTCTGTTTTTTGTCCTTCTCTCTCTGCCCAGGGAACAGCCTGATCACCTTGACCTTCCACCTGCTCAACCAGTACGGGCTGGTGGAGCTGTTCCAGCTGGACGTGGTGAAGCTGTGGAGGTTCCTGGTCATGGTGCAGGAGGACTACCACAGCCACAATCCCTACCACAATGGGGTGCACGCTGCAGACGTCACGCAGGCCATGTACTGCTACATGCGGGAGCCCGTGGTAAGAGGAACACTGGATCCTTCTCTTTGTCTTTCTCTTGATCTGTTAGGGTGGGGAGAGGTCATGGGAAGACCGAAGTTATTCAGTCAATAAAATGAATGCTTTTTGAAGCAGTAGCAGTTGTATATATCGTTGTGGGAGTAATCCACAAGACTCCTGATGGAAATATGAAATAAAGACAGAAAGTATATTTTTTCATTGAAAATCTGAAATTTAAGCAAGCAAACAAATGTCCCAGTTAAGGATGACAGGTTACAACGTCCAAAAGTCAAGTTTGTGTGTTTTTGCAAAACATCTCCACTCAGCGGAACAATCTCTCATCGCTGCTTATCGTTTAGCTCTCCAAATACCTGACCTCCTGCGACCTCCTGATTGGCCTGCTGGCGGCCGTCACCCACGACCTGGGTCACCCCGGGGTCAACCAGCCATTCCTCATCAAGACGGACCACTACCTGGCCACTCTCTATAAGGTAGGAGTCTCCCCACCCCCACCCACCACACATCCCCCCTGGTCGTGGAGCTCTCTCCCTCCCTCCCTCCCTGGTGTCCAGTCCTCTTCGTGCATGTCTGTGCATGGCAGGATGGTATGTAGTGAGTAGGATGTTCCACCCCCAGCCCAGATGTTCTGGGTTCTATCCCCCAGACGTCCACAGCCTGAGCTGTAGGCATCCTAAAGCACAATCAATACCAATACACAATAATGATGAATGATGCCCTGACTCCCACTCCTGACTCCCACGCCATGGATCTCCGTTCACTGTAAATCACTGGATAAAGGTTTCTCCTTAATGACTCAATGCCTCAATAATCTCCATTTCCATGTGCAGAATACCTCAGTTCTGGAGAACCACCACTGGAAGTCTGCTGTCGGCCTGCTCAGAGAGACAGAGCTCCTGTCCCACCTGCCCGCCGAGGACAGGTGGGTCTGCCTGTCCCCCCCCCCCCGCCCGGCGTCTAGAACCTCAAACACATGGAGGACATGATGAGACCTTAACACGCTGACCTACACCTTACCACGCTAACCTATACCTGACTGAGGACCTTCTCTACCAAGAACTCTAAGAAGGACTCTGCTTATTTCAGGCCCATACACATCAACCATTACGTGTCTTCCACCATAAGTTAGCCTCCCTCTCACTGAAGGAAAGGCCTCAAACACCAATGCAATCGCTATATATTCGTCGAGTCAACATCCTGAAGTGTAATAAAAACTGAAATGATCTTTCGGTGGTCTGTCTGTCCATCTCTGTGTCTGTCTCTCTATCTGTCTTGCTCTCTCTTCCTCTCTCTGTCTCTCTCTCCCTCTCTCTCTCTGTTTGTCTGTCTGTATGTTTGTCATTCTGTCTCTCTCTCCCTATCGCCCTCTCTGTCTTGCTGTCTCTCTCTGTCTCTCACTCTCTCTCCTGTCTTCAGCCTGAACATGGAGAGGCAGCTGGGTTCTTTGATCTTGGCCACGGACATCAGCCAGCAGAACGAGTATCTGTCCCGGTTCCGGACCCACCTGGACCAGGATGACCTGTGTCTGAGCCACGCCCACCACCGCCACTTCATCCTGCAGGTCCGTCTCACCACGCAACAGTGGATTACATTGGGTCTTGTGTTGTCTTGTTGGATGATCGTCCGATGTTCTTGAGGGGTCCCCCTGAGCTCCCTCTGGTGTTCCTGTCCTACAGATGGCCCTGAAGTGTGCAGACATCTGCAACCCCTGCAGACCCTGGGAGCTCAGCAAGCAGTGGAGCGAGAAGGTCACCGAGGAGTTCTTCCATCAAGGTGTCCGCTTCCACCTGTTCTTGGGAAACACATTGGATATTGTCGACACCTTTGTTGTTTTGTAAATCCCATCCCCAAATGGATCCAGGCTTTCGCCCTCTCTGATGCATTTTTGTACATATCTGAGTGGCTCTCTCTGTGTCCTTTCTAGGAGACATTGAAAAGAAGCACAATCTGGAGGTCAGCCCACTTTGTGACCGTGACAAAAACACTATGGGAGATATTCAAATCGGTAACGCAACATCCCCTTCTTCTCTGCAATTGGCTACAATCGATATCCTACTTCTAGTTTGTTCAACCTTCTCTCTCTCTCTGTCTCTGTCTGTCTCTGTCTGTCTCTCTGTCTCTCTCTGTCTCTCTCTGTCTCTCTCTGTCTCTCTTTCTCTCTGTCTCTCCCCCACCAGGCTTCATGACCTACGTGGTGGAGCCTCTGTTCTCGGAGTGGGCCCGCTTCTCGGACACGCGGCTCTCCCAGACCATGCTGGGGCACCTGGGGCTCAACAAGGCCAGCTGGGGCAGCCTCCAGCTGGGGCAGCAGCAGACCTCCGGCCCTGAGGAGCCGGCCGAGCCCGGGGGGTCTGGAGCCGCGGGGAGGCCCGGTCTGGCCCGCTCAGACCCCGGCGTCACCACAGCCTCGGGAGGAACCGGCCCCAAAGATATACCTCAGGGAAACAGGGGGTCCTGACACTCTGCCGTTTAGCCTTCTACTTTTACTTTGTTTCTGTTGTTGTGCCCGCCCCCTGACCCCTGACCTCAAGGTCAGTGTGTCTGGGGGGAGGGGGGGGGGGCTCTGGTTTGACCTCTGACCCTGTGGCTGTTCCTTAATTATCTTCAACACCGTAGTTACGTTTTTGTTGCTTTCGCTTTCCATCTGGACAACCACTGATTTTATTTAAGTTATTTAATTTTTAATTATTTTGGTTTTTTTTGGCATAGAGCAATACATCGATACCTCATTTGGCTACTGCTGTATTTTCTTTTATCTATATTTTTTATTTTTTATTTATTGTCTCTAGTTTTTGGCATCACCACTATAATGTTTTCGTAGGTAGATCTAAGGGAATCACGGTGAAGTCGTAACAAAATGAAACCGTGAAGACTTTCCTTTTTTCCTTTTGTTGTGGTGTTTTGAAGTGCCATTTGAAATCAAAGATTTGAAGAGAATGATTTGAACTGAATTGACTGAATGGACATCGGACTGTCCCAGGACTTGTAACATGAATGCAGAGTTGTGTTGCATTTGTGTTGAAGATTCTTCCTTGTATGAAAAAAAAAGGAAAAACAAAAATAGACAATGTGACAAGCCCAGTCCTTTTGCTGCCTCTAAGAAGACTGTTTACGCATCTCCTCGTTCGATTCTTTGCCGTCGTTCTGTTTGCTGTTACAACTATAAAGCGACCTGCGTTGGAACTCTGGCAATTTGCCTTTTTGAAGCACAGATGTGAAGAATCAACCGTCAACACCCTTACTGTTTATGCCATGAGCTGAACCTTTGCAACACACACACAAACGCCATAACCAACTTCACTTGATGCTGAATCCACTCATTGCACTCCTAAATAACAATAACCACGATCATGGTCTTAGATGTGCAGCTTCTGTCTGAACCCTTCACACCGCTCCTTTAGGTATTGTAGACCTCCAAGTCTGTTTTTTCCTCCAAACGCAGGAGACATGTTCCCCCTGGTGGAGGAGCCATGTGTGAGGTCCTCCCCTGGGGAGGAGCCATGTGGAAGGTCCTCCTCTGGGGGAGGAGCCATGTGGAAGGTCCTCCTCTGGGGGAGGAGCCATGTGGAAGGTCCTCCCCCTGGTGGAGGAGCCATGTGTAAGGTCCTCCTCTGGGGGAGGAGCCATGTGGAAGGTCCTCCTCCCCCTGGTGGAGGAGCCATGTGGAAGGTCCTCCCCCCCCGCCCCCTGGGTGGAGGAGCCATATGTAAGGTCCCCCCCTGATGGAGCCATGTGTAAGGTCCTCCCCCTGGGGGGAGGAGCCATGTGTAAGGTCCTCCCCCCCCGGGGGGGAGGAGCCATGTGTAAGGTCCCCCCCCTGGGTGGAGGGGGACCCTGGGGTCCCACGGTGCCTCCCCTTTGCCCGGGTCTTTTTGGCACTCGCATGTCACCTGGAACGCTGCGCAAAATGGACTTGCTCAGGTTTAGTTTTTTTTGCCAATCTTGTGGAGAGACGGGAGGACGGCTGGCGGCGGAGCAGGGTGGTCCCCCTGGAGACCGTCACGGAGGGGGCCAGGAGGGGATGCCTCTCTCCCTCCACCCAGAGTGTCTTTGCTACATGGCCACATCATGCACCCCCTCCCAGAGGACCGCTCGACAGATGCCTTTATAACTATGCACAAACTATGCTAAGTGACCAAACCAACTCCTATTCTCATCGAGAGCATTGTGTACTTCTCTTTTGATTGCACTGTCCAATCCCTTTTTGCTTTTTGTTGTCGGGAGGAACAAGTCCTTTTTGTACGGACAACAAAATGCTCAAATTACTTTTGGAACATTCCATTATTTCCCGTTTGTCTACTTTTGATTCTGTATAATGGCACAAAGTTGTGTTTGTGTTAAGCATTTTGAACGATAACAGGTGCTTTTCTTACTTTAGCTGATTTGTATTTTTGCTGTTAGTGCTGTAAGACTGTTGATAAAACTGTTTACAATTTGTTGTGACAGCCATCTTTTGGGAAAGACTTCAGTGTCGAGCCAGATTTTGTAAAGGCTTTGCCGTATTGATCTTTTTGATACAAGCCTGTTGCAGTTCTTATTTGACTAATAAATAAATAAAACATTGAGTTTTGTATTTTAAGGCAGTTGATATTCCTGCTTGCCAAGATTAGGCAAAAGTTCAGTTGTTTTCAATTGTATTTACTCAGTAAGGGCACTGCCTTGAGAAGATATGAGACCATTGAGCACAAAAATTTGAGTTCAGTTATTTATTCATAATTTGTCAGTTACTGGCAAACATGTCAGTGAACATTTGAGATACCTCCAACAGTTTATTTCCCTTTAAAACCATGATTTGAAACAACCTCACTGGCAGTGATCACAGGTCATAACAGCGTTGGTGTGTGATCTATGAACTGCTGTGCTCTTGTGATCTAGAAATCAAGACAAGCCCCACATTTTCTGGGAACAGCTTTGGTGTCAACATTGCATACCAAGGTAATTGAGCGGTGAAAAACTAGCATTAGAATGAAGGTCTTTAATGGATGGTTTTCAGTGAGATAAAGGCCTGCTTAAGCAGAAGAACCTAAACATGAACTCACTGTGGGACCCTTTTCTAGCAATCAAAATACTTTATTTTCAGTACGTAATGAAAGATCTGCATTGATAGTGTCCAATACAATATTAATTACTCTCCTTTGAAAACTTCCACAATAAATCATTAAACAAAGATACATTTTAAAAGAAAAGATTCAACTAGCAGTTGGCAATAAAAGATAATGCTTCTGGAACACGGATGTAGAAGTTATTTGGCTGTGAAGTACAGAGCACAATTAGGACAGACGTTAAAATGTCTTTATGGTACAAAACTCCAACATGGCCACATAGTTCCCACTCCTTTTGGGCCATGAGACCAGTACAGAGGAAAACACTGAATTCAAGTCTGCTCAACTTCAACGCAGAAGTCCAAAACTATCAAATAAGTAGAATGGATGCTTTGATTGGACAATGACCTAATTAAAATCTAGGCAATAATCGGTGTTAAACAAAAACTAGATTTAACTTATATTAATGATGAATTAAAAGGACTACCAAGTGTTATATGATAACAATACTGCTCCCTTTCCTCTGCCATGTCACCCTTAAACTGGGCATGCAGAAAACCACGCACCTTCCGAAAGACACACTGGGAATAGTTACTCATTACCATTACAAATGATGCCAGTAAAAAGTGGTGCAGCCTCACCTTAAAATGACACAACTGGTACTTTAATCCCTTCAGTCTGTTTGCATTAACGAAACACACAATGATAAATATGAGAAAGAAACTTGCTTCAAACAAACAAACACTGTTGTGCCGCAACAGTACATAAATAAACAAAGTGCAAAAATAACCGACTTTCATGCTCGAAGAGACCGTTAGGTGCAACCCTTGGGACATACGATTTATGGGGTTTATGGAGTCCCCCATCTGCTGCAGGCTGAGCCCGTTCAGAAAGACCTACTGCCTTCTCTCTGCGAGAGGGAGAAGGGCAGACACTTGAAGGCGGGTGAGACAAGGAGCCATCCGAGGCGGAGCTCTCGTCCCAAACACGGCTCCTCAACGTGGCGGAGGGGGGCTGCTCAGTCCCACTTCCTTTTGGCGCTGGATTTCAACATGTGCTGGCCGAACTGTGAGAAACACAGAAGCAGAGGTCATAACGTTGCCGAGAACACTACAGCCGCGGGGTGCCGATATGGGGACATGACCCTTACCGAGGGCGTCTGGACAGGCGGTTTGGCGTCTGGGATAGGCAGTATGAATTCCCCGTCGTCCTCGGCTCCACTGTCGTGACGGTGGCGGTGGGCGAACTTGCGCTTCAGGGCCTGGGCGATGAGGGAGGCGGCGTCCATGGGCTGGCTGGCCTTGGCCTCCCCTCCCCTAGCCGGACCAGACTGGACATTAGTGTGGGGTACTGGTTGCAATTATCATGACATTAGACCGGCATATCTCCGCCCTTTGGTCGCGACCCCACTCAGGGTCACCTGATAGGCACATTGAAATAATTTGAAAGGTCCTGTACACACATACCAACCTAACCAAATGATGCACTTGGACGAGTATTATTACCAGCAGCTGTTGAGGGGGTTCAAACACAAATGTTGGGGTCGCAACAACGGGCTGATGGAGAAGCGCTGCCTCAGCAGGAGGGGACGCTGCGCTCACCTTTTGACCGAGCGCAGCTTCACCTGGCCCATGTCCTTCAGCACGTCGAGCATGCTGGGGGCCGCTTTGGGCTCCGGGGCCGCCGGGCCGCTCTCCAGCTTCTTCCCCCGGCGCTCCTTGATCAGGTCCATGGCTGAAAAGGTCCTCTGGAGCCCGGGGGCCAGCGGAGGGAGAGGGGGGGGAGGAGGAGGAGGAGGAGGAGGAGGAGGAGGTGGTGGGGGTGGGGGCAGGGTTGGTGGGGGGCCCCCGAAGACCTGGGGAGGCGCTGGGACGCCAGCGGCGGGAGCTGTAGTTGGAGAGAGAGGGAGAAAGGGGTTTTACGGCCAGGTGCTTGGCTGCCACCTAGTGCCAGCCCTGCGGTATTACAGAGGGCTGGGGGGTTGAAAGCAGGCCAGTACAGGGCGGGCAGCAGATGGTTTGCGGTCACCTGACTGCGTGCTCCTCTCCTGGGCAAGGACTATCTGTGCGATCTGCACCCTCAGCTTGGCCAGCTCCTCCTCCAGGGCGCTGATCTTCCGATTGGCCTCGTTGTTGCTGGCGGCCGGGCCCTGGGGGTCCGGGTCCACCTGGTGCAGGCTGGGTAAAGACCGGGGTCGGGCCATGGGCACCTTGGGGGGCTGAGGCTGGGACAAGCGGAACACCAGCCCTGTTGAAGGCCCTGGCCTGTGGCCACATTTGAAAAAGTCCCATTAATTGACAGGATTCGACCCCTGCATGCTCTTCACTAATATCTACGGACGCGTTTTAAATAAATAAATGTTCCTCCACACGTGCCGCAGACATCATGCAAGTAGAAAATAAATTGAATCAATGTTAATGCATCGACTGAAAACCAGTAAGGTGGGTTTGATAAGTTTCCGGACTGCCTGTCTGGAACCAGAGGGGGGGGGGGGTTGTTTTTGCCAATCTCACCTCGGCATGTCGAAGTAGTCTTCATCATCCTCATCGTCGTCGTCTTCTTGGGCGATCCAGCCCACGTCAGCGAGGGAGGTGACCAGGAAGTTCTGTCTGCTGGGGGCTCGCAGGTAGCTGCCGTCCTCTGCGTAGGGGTTCAGCTAACGGCGGAGGCATAGGGGGCGCGTTTAACTACTGTGCTACCATAGCGAAAATAAGCCAACCACTCCATAGCCGCTAAATAATAGCAGCTCACTCTAAGAAATAAATAAAAATTCAGGCAGTGAGATGTTTAAAGAAACGACAAGGAAGCAGTGAAGCGACGAAAAAAAAAGGAGTTGAAATGATGAGCAAGAAAAGAGGGTTAATAATGTGAATAATGTCACACAGCTTGTTATTCAGTAAAAGGTCACCGGCGGCAAGCAAGTGAACCGACCTAGAGCTGCCCTACAGCATTCCTCATAGCTAGGAGGGTGGCTGGAAGGAGAAACAAGAGAAGAGAACAGTACCGTGTTGTTGAAAGAGACAGTAGGGAGAAGAATCTGAAACAACAGCTCAGCTTTATGGAAAATAGTTAAGACCGCAAAAGATTCCCTGGAGATATACAAGATTTTCTGATTGAAAGTTGTGTGCACTGTGCAATGCTTGTTCCACATTATCATTGACCTGAGAAGTCATATTCAGTCCAATCACAACAGACATCGGAGCACACACCATGGTGTTGAAGGAAGAAAACATTTATCATATTTAGAACCATCAATAGGGGTAATAATTAAACTCATTGGTATACAGGAAATAGAATACATCCCAATCACGTTACCTCTAGCAAACAGACATTAAGAGCCACTCACTGACAGTCACATAGAGGGGTCTAATTCATGTTTTAAAAACTACTATGTTGTGGTTGTCACCTGGAACTGGACTCTGGGACAGGGTTTAAGAGGCAGACTTGTAGCTATTCTTCGCACGATACTCCTTGATGACCCATAGGGCTTGGCTGATCCAGATGCCTTGCAAAAAATACAAAAACACGTTGAGAATACATTTTGAGTTTCGGAGCCAAGTCTTTCGCAGGGAAATCTGACTCTGTTTAATTAATGTGCATTACATATGAGAGTGTTAAAAGCTTATTCAGGAATTGTAAGCATTAATACACATTTTGTATATTATTTCATATCAAGACATACACTTGTGCTCTAAAGAGGACTAGTATCCTACATCAATGCGGTCCTCCGCAGATATGTCGGTCAGGATTCCCACCTTTTTTAGCTCATTTTCAATAACATTTCTGTGCTCATTGAAGTGCAGATTTTACTTTATAAACTGTCATTAGCAGTCACTTTATTCTCTATTGAATGAGGTGCATGATAGATCAACTTTTTTTATTTTCTAATTAAGACAACTGAACCATATTTAGTGATGTATATTATATACATTGTACAAGCAGACAATCTCCAGAATATCCCCACAGTTTTGCCATTAAGTCACACTTTTTTATAACAAATAAAAACCTAGCAGAAAAATGGTAATGTAGTACATAGATGTACTGGTATCTGGGAAGGCTGGAAAAAACAATCATAAATGGGTGTGCTGGAAGAGTAATTTATACACCAACCCTGCAACAAACGTACATCAGCCATGGTGGACTAGTGACTGCTTTTTTGCCCGCCATGATTTTTCCCACAAGAACACTTTTTGTGGAGGGTGAAGTGCTTCAGGCAAGCAATAGTGATAGGGGACGATCACACAGAGACTCCTCACTAGAAAGGATGCCGCTTCAAAGACACAATAGTGGAAACAAAGCCTGAGTCGAATCAATCATGAGTTTTAAAAATCATGTTTATTATATCAACCGAATAAAACTGAATAAAGAGGCTGCTGCATGCGATATTTGAGAGTGCAAAAGAGCACAGCTGACAGATGATTTTGAAAAGTAACACCCCAAAAAGCGCAACTTCCCTCAGTTTTTCCATCATTAAAAGTGTTGCATTCAGACAACCGTGATTCCCCAAATGCCCTGATTGGTAAGAAATTAGGTGGGGGAGGGCTTAAGCTAAATTGTCTCATACAGCACAGAAAACTAGAAAGATAATCAAATTTCACTCTGTAATACCTAATGAATTCCTATGGCTATATTTAACAAATTACACTCAAATGATAGATTTGAGTGGATCATATAGGCAGGCTATAGATCTTGCATATAGCACCTTTGAATAGGCCTAGAATGATTGCTCAGACGGATATTCATCATGGTGGATCTAATGAGACCTACGACAAATAACTCTGATCTCTGAACGCTCTGCAAAAGTAAAAAAATCCAGCAGGTAGCAACGCCATACCAACTAATGAACTTGAACTTGGAGTTCGCTCCACACTTTAGATCTCTTTATTGCAGAGCGCCTTATCATAGCACAACATTTTACCAACAGTTAAAAGCAGTTATAACAAGCGGAAGGGATTACTCACTCAACTAACTCAATAATTGTAAGACTTCTACATTTCTATAACGTAATCACACAGGACAGAACTCTCCGCCTCCTCGTCAGGTATACACAGCTAGATACATGGGTCACATGTATTTAGCAGTAATACAGTCCTTAGTTCCCCAGGCATCGCTAATTCACAGCGTGACAGATCAACAACGTTCAGCGTTTCCCCTAGGATGGTGTTTCAGCCGTCCTAAGCACACACGCTAAGCGCTTGTGCTTTGTGAGCTCCCAAAGCACTCCCTGCCGGGAGGTTTCCTTACCTCTGCCGTCACCAGAAGGGCTTGATTCCTTTTTATCAATAAGCATGTACAACCCCTTGGTTGCAAGACAACTTGTCAAGACAACTTGTCTTGCAACCCACTCCAACTTTGGGATACTTCTTTTGAAAGCTGGAACCGTTGTTGTGTATGCTCATATAATGAGATTTTGTATATGAAATGCGCACTCTGCGGTGGCGTTTCACTCACATTTTCAGAGAAACGTAACCCTCTCTCGGACGTAGAGATCAAAATCTCCTGCTGACCAGACGGCTTTCCCTACATCATACATCACCTCGCAGTCTTTGTCCTTTTATCGTGACTTCAAAGTTCCTTGGCAAAGGCACTAAATGACTGCCACTAGATATTCGATTTTAATAAAAGTGGCCTGGTACCTGGGTGCTAGTTTCATTATTTATGTATATTCTGTGCATGGCATAATTTTATTTAATTTTCATTCAGTGAAATGGCTTAATTTATTTTATGTTTTTCCTTCCATCTAGCTTATTTCTCTTTTAACGTTTTCCAAACTAGGGCCCCCTAAAAATGTATTTTAAGTTGGGCCCCAAAAAAGCTAGAAACGTCCCTGCTCTGTGATAGCGTACACACACGCGCACACACACACACACACACTAGTTCGTCGCAAGATTACTACTTACCAGGTCCATTTCACTCCGCACATTTTCTTTACTCATACTGAAGCGTTTCACATGAACACAGGTTCATGGGGTCCGGGGAAAGGGGCATCTTAGCCTTGATGGGGAACAAAAGAGGCAGGTCAAGAGGATGAGACCATAAAGCATGTGGCGTCAAACCAGCAGCAACACTGACCAATGAAAGTAGATTAACTTGCATTAGTCCCATACGACTCGGTACTCTGCCTTCTGACAACTAGACATGGACATAGTTCGTACACTACAATGTAGTAATCAGAATAAAGCCAGAAGGGGAGCAGATAGTAGGTCAGGATCACAACAGGTACAAATGCATTACTTAGAGGAGCACGACTCATGTCAATCTAATCCCGACTAAACATGACAATCATTTGGTTAGTCAGATTTATCAAGTATACCAAATTTGGCAGAAGATGTTTTACTTTACTTATACTTTAAAACAAAGAGAGGCTTAGGTCATGTGAACGATGACTGCGGCTATGCTAACGGGGCTAACAGTCAGCGGTCGATCCGCTGTTGGGTGTTTGTTTTGCTCAACCGCTCTTATTTGTGGCACGAAACGATCAACGCTTCACCAGCAGTTCCAACGATAACTGTGTCAAAGGTTACTGAGGTTTTTGATCATCTTGAATGACAACTTACCTAGTTTATAAGCTATCAAAAAGTTGGCCGCCGGTCTTTCTTACTCTTTCCAGGGCTATCAGGTTGTGGAGTCCAGAAACGTCGGAGGTGGGATACGTTGGAGTGGGCGGGGACAATGTCTTTGATTGGCTTTGCAAATTGATCAGCAGTCGATGTGTCCAATGGTATTCGTTTAAGGTTACAATAACTCCATCTCATTGGATCAGTCTCCGTCAGAGATTCCGTTTGATCCAGTCACCGTCGCTCACTTCATGTATGTTCCACCATCGATGCCCGAATGACTTGTGTACTCAGTAATATCATCGTGACCCCTATGTCTATAGAACTGACTTTTTTTTTTTTTTTTTTACAGATGCGTTTTACCTATGGAAGGCAAAAAAAAGTGTCCTACATCAAATAACTACTTTATTCCCCCAGTAGATAGTTCCCCCAAAAATGAATTGCATGCATGTCTTTCTTTCAGTCAACTGATGGTGGCGTTGGTTTGCCGTAGAGGAACGCTGCCCGACCCGTCCTAACCTCAATAAACCGTAACAAATATAAATAAAACCTTGGCGAACAAAGGATTTGAACTGTTAGTCGCTGGACTCGGTCAGCCAAAGAAAACCGGAAGAAACCCTTCCAATTCTACGGAGCTAGGTGGCTGTGGTGCAGGCGGTCCGGGTGGACTAAACAGGGACACCCAGTCAACGTTGCCAGATTGGCCCAAACATCCCGCACAATCTGGCAACACTGGCTGACGCGCGCTGCAGCCAGATTGGGCGGAAATTCGGGCCCAATCTGGCAACACTACACCCAGTGCCTGGTACCAACACAGCCCTGCTAAAGACAGCTAGCAGGAGAACGACCCAAGGCCTATACCTACTCCTTTTCTGGGTATTGTCCATATTGTGTATACATAGGGTCAGTTTGTCGCAAATTCATATGTCCTTCTGACCGTTCATCTGGAGCTGCCTTATGATTTTAAAGACATCTATTTGAGATAAGGTAAGCCTTGTCACCGGGCTAGCCTCGGAGCTAGCTAGCTGCCACAACGCATCGGTCGGGTTTGAATTGAGGTTAGCTCGGGGTCGTTGACAATGTTATGTTTGATCATGTACGCCTCTTAAATGCTTGAGCTTGTGTTTAAGTGAAGGTTTGCAGAGGAATCGAATGGTATTGACGTCCAGTCGACCAAGCTTAGAGCAGTGTTTTCTCCAGTGGAGTGCTATACTTTATTTTTGCGTGTCACATCAGCAACCAGCATCAGGATTGTTCCAAGGGTCACACCAAAAGTTAAGATATACCAGTTCAATCCCTCATCTCTTCTCTTTAAATAAAAACACATCCATTATGTCGATAACCAAAGATGGACACACGTTGACCTGTATCTAAGAAGGTTCATTATGTGAGAATATGTGCTCTTTGTGTGCACTCCACAGTTGTGCTTATTTGAAAAAAAGAAAGCGAAGCTTTTATTATCTGGGATAGATGTCGTTTAATACTTTTGTTTTCGATTAAAGTACATATCGTAATCTCCTCTTCTCACTTTTCTCAAGTAGAGTGAGGAGGCCGGTTTGATGTGTATGGCCCCCAGACCAGAGGCACCATGAGTGGGGAGATGGATGCGTTAGCGATCGTCAACCAGCTGCGGGACCTGGCAGCAGACCCACTCAACAGAAGAGCCATAGTTGAAGACCATGGGTGTCTACCTGGCCTGATACTCTTCCTGGATCACACAAATCCGCAGGTCGTCTACTCTGCACTACTGGTAATGTGTTTACATACGTCTTGCTTGTTTTTAAATCCCCATCTGGGCTGGCCTGGATAAAAATGTTGTTTTCAACAATTGTGATTTTAGTACATTTCATTTAATTACCCCGACTTCAAGACTGCAACTCTAATTTGTGGGTTTGATATCCAAAACATGGTCGCCTCACTTGGCCGGTGTTGTTACAACACGTATGAGTGACTACAGTAAGCATTCTCTTGCATCCATTTATTTAGTAAATGCGACAAAATCTAATTTAAATATGAACCAGGACTCCACCGCTCTGTTTGAGTATTTCTCAAATAGAGTATCAAGTACTGTTTTCATGTTTTATTAACTCTTTATTCTTGGTAGACAAACAACTCATGCATATGCATCCATTATATAACGGTCCTCTCCATCTACTTCTTATAGTGAGCCCACAATCTGAGTCAACATCTAAGTGGTTTTATGTAACCATGACACTATAGGAGCACATGAAACGGTAGTAACACACAGTGAGTGCTTTAATATGTGTATAAAAGCAAACCTACCGACGTGACGCGTGGTGAGTCCGTAGTGACTCTGTTTGTGGATCCATAGTAAGATGTATCTTAATGCTGGTCCTTGTTGTCCTCAAGGCTGTGCGGTACCTAGCGGAATGTCGTGCCAACAGGGAGAAGATGAAGGACGAGCTGGGCATGATGCTGAGTCTGCAGAACGTCATGCAGAAGTATGTCTCAGTTCCCCATTGCTGAAGCTCACTTTATCTCTTCCTTTTTTTCTGTACCTCCTTCTCTTTCTGTCCCTCCTTCTCTTTCTGTCTCTCCTTCTCTTTCTGTCCCTCCTTCTCTTTCTGTCCCTCCTTCTCTTTCTGTCCCTCCTTCTCTTTCTGTCTCTCACCATCTCTTTCTGTCTCCCACCCTCTTTCTGTCAATCTCTCTTTCTTCCTCTGTCCCGCTCTTCCTGTCCGTCTGTCTTTCTCTCTTTCCGTCTGCCTCTCTCGTTCTGTAACTATATCTGTCTCTATATTTCTCTTTCTTTTTCTCTCCCTGTCTCCGGTCTGATTCGCGACTTGTAACTATCCCTCACACCCTCTTATATACACACAGACAAACACACACTTATGTTGCATGTACAGAAACCCTTTATTTTGAGCCTGCGTTGTATTCTGCACAATAATAATAATAATTAAGAGAATGTACTCTGTGTCGAGGGAATGTTATTTAAGCTTTTAAGCTTTAATGTCCATCCCGCCACCTCAATAATGATTAAAGGCTGTGTTGCAGGTTGACCACCACTGTCGATTAATGGGTACATAAAGCACTCAATATATTATTTGTACAGTATATAATTTAAAAAATGTCTCCAAAATGGTGTAAAAGTCCAGTTTTTGTCATTTACGGTAGTAACAGGTGTTTTATAATGCCATTCAGCGATGACGTCACGTTTGGGAGACGTGGTGGAAGGTAGCCTCACCCTAGTACCAGAACTACGGCGTCTAAGAGGTGGCAAGAACCACAAATAACATGTATGATGGCCCACAGCCGTATAATTTCGAACCTATCAGACGTGAGAGGGCGAATGAGGATGGCCGTCAAAGCCAATTACATGCGTGGTCAGGGGAGAATGAGTGGAGCGTTGCTATCATTTAGCAACGCAGCAACAAGCGCTGGAGGTTGTCTATGAACAGCAGTGCATACAATAACGACACTTTTTTTTTACTGTCAGTGAATAGCACCGATTTGAAAGGCAACGTTTTCTTTATATCTAGTGACAGTGATTATGTCGTAATGTTGTTCAGATAAGTACCGGTAAACTTAGGCAGAAGATCTAGAAATAGAAGGCATAATGCTAGCTATGGGCTAACTTGCCAGTCCCACCTGTGAAATCCCCCCCCAGTCCCCAGATAATCCCTAATTAACAACACAGACTTTAAGTATTGTAGTCAGTGATGGAATATCCCGCTCTGTGTAGTTATGGGTTGGGGGGGTTGATGTGCACATGTGTCTTCTATTTTCCTCAGCCCCATGTGTTTGTTAAATTTGATCCAGTGCAACCATAGCACTGGTCCCAGTGCAACCGCAGCATTAACAACAATTGAAACAGATGTCTGTACGTTTACATGCACAGCTTAATCTGTTTAATGCCATAGTTCGACTATGCTCCTCAATTGGACAACTGGAATCTTCCCTTTATACATGGCGGTGAGAAAATCGATTAATTTGCCGAAGCAGGTCATACCCCGGTACGATAGGTGGCGCTGTACCCATTTTAACTAGTGGTAGTAGAGCCACCGGCTGACCGCTTTACGTCACCAGCAACAACTAACTCAGGCAGCATTCGAGATAGATGTTTTCAGTAGACAGCTGTCGGTTTACTTCGGGTTCATGTAATTTCTCCGATGCTCCATTGTTCCGACCTCTCGGTCATATGCGGACTCCTCCGGTGGCGGAGCAGCTCCTCCGGCAACAATCCCTTTCTCCTCCATGTCGCGGTTCAATCTGGACTGAGAGTCGAAGACAAAGTTCCTTTCCCCCAATTCCTTCTCCTCCATGTCCGAGATAACCCCACTACAAGTCTTTACGCTTTACTTGTTGTGGAAGTACCAGCAAGACGGAGAATCCGACGCAGTCTTTAAGATTCATAATATCAGAGAATATCCCTGTCAGTTTGACCGCGGCAAAATGAATGAATAAAGATCATAAACACTTCGGAAGAAAATACATGTACTTTTAATTCAGGCTTGGGTGAATCGAAGCGTAGTGTGTACTGAATGCATGTTGATGATGATGCACTTCCTATATTGAGTAACTGCATTGGAACGACACCGTCTTCCTCCATATTCTGCGCCACATTTTTAAATAAATCGTTGTTTCTCGTTTTCCGACGGCGACAACACGACTACCGTCAGCTTCTACTTCTGGCTCACGGCCCCCCCAGAAAAGTTCTTGAGCATGCGTAGAACACAAAATCCAATTCCAATTCGATTGACCGTAGACATGCATGCTTAATGCGACTATCAATCGAATAATCTAGGGGTCTTATCCGACTATGAGAAACTAGATTAGATTTAGTCAGACTAAGGCAAGGAAACTTTATTTATATAGCACTTTTCATACACAAGGCAGACTCAAAGTACTTCACATATAAACATTGTCTTACAATAAATTAAAATAATAGAAAAGAAAACATATGCTGAAAATTAGTAAAATAGATGGAAAACAAAGGCGAATTAGTGTGTATACATGCATCTTAATAATCGAATCATAGTCGGATTAACCCAATAATTAGATTTTGAGTGTGATGTAAACGTAAAGTGTCATGTTGTATGAATCTCAATTATTTTTGTGAAGTCTATGTTCATTTTTAATCATGTCAAAAAGTCGCTATTTACAAACATGAAAAAGTGCAATATAAAGCTTTTTCGTAAGTTGGCCATGCAGATTCCCTCATTTCACCATCTGTTCTCCATTGAATCTAATTGCATCAGAAGTGCTCATGTAAACGCGGCTAATGACACTTTTTAAAAACATGTGCAGCAGGCATCAGAAGAGGTAATTCCACATCTGTGTGATCCGTGAGCTGTGAGGGGTGTCACTTGGAGTTCCAATGAGGGTCTGTCCTCATCATCTTTATCCCTCAGACTGGGCGTGGTCCATTCTTCACAATCAGCCAGTAGCATGTTGGCGTCTTGGCTTGTTTTTTGTTCTGTCCTTCTTGGACCGAACAGAACAATCATCATCACATCACAGCTTCTGTCAAGAGGGGTGGGGGCCCCTGCAGTGTAGAGCCCTTTGCTACCTTTATTCCTCAGATTGCCCCTTTGACTTTGGGTGGAGGTCAAGTTGAGTTTGCACTATTTGTCTGTCCCCTCGCCTCCATCCCTTCCATCTGGTTATTATTAAACTCTGCTTGTTTTGAGCCTTCCAACAGAGCCTAGAAAAATGGCTGCCTGCAGCTAGTTTTCACCCAAGAAACCTGCTTCCTGTTAGCGTTAGCCTCATCTTCAAATGATCTGCCAATCATAGCATTACGCAAACAATCTAACATTAAGCCAGCAACCCACCATTTTGCTAGCAACTTAGCATAACACTAGCATTCTAGCATAACGCTAGCAACCTCTACTACTGAAATAAGATAGAGAATAGGTTAAACACGGGGGATTTCTCAACTATGATTATTGCTTAGCGTTTTGTCAATACCCCCAGAACGAGGCTAACTCTGCAGGGGGTTGTTTACACTTTATCGAGTTGTGAAGGGCAGTGCTGCATTGTAGCAGAGGAAAGGGGAGGTAGGGACAACAGCCGTACCACTGACCGCGTGGCCACCCTCCAGCTTCAGATAAAGCCACAAACTGACTAGCATAGGGCATGAAGCTGGGTGACCTTTAATGAAAAAGGGGGGTGGTATTGGTGGTGGTCTACATTTTAGTGATGCTTTGTGTCGCAGGTGATCCGATCACAGCAGGGGGGGGCAAGATAAGGAAACAGGTGCGAAAACTTCTGCCTCTCGTTCAAGACCCATCAGCATCAGATCATGAAGCCAACATTCGGAAGAGATCGGGGAAGGGGTGGTGTCTGCCCTGTATCCTTGGCACACTTGGCCCCCAGCAGGTGCAACTGCCCCAGTATGACAATATGCTTCTATGCTCGGACTGAATCATTAATGGGGTTTTGTTTATTGTAACTTGTGTTTGGTTGTTTTATTTTGGTCCATTTTATGCAGAACGGTATGTAGCAGTAAATTCTCTGCTCCCACCCGATTAGTCTAAAGGCAAAAAAAACGGTTCTGGTGTGTTTTGGACCAGGCAAATAACTAGCTGCTTGTTCCGCTTAAAAAAACGTAACCATTCATTTCACCACTAGACTTAGACCAAACGCCTAATTGCACTTACCCTACATCCCTACAGTCCCCACAACGAACAGCTTTTCACATTTGCATCCACCGTGTACCTATTTTGGATGTTCATCCTGTCTCCCTCTTCCCAGGGCCACGTCGCCAGGGGAGACCAAGCTGCTGGCGTCGGAGGTCTATGAGATCCTGCAGGCGGCGGGCAAGGAGGAGGCGGAGCAGGCGGAGGCAGCGGCGGCGTCCTGCCGGAGAAAGGCCCAGTTCTTCCTGGGCTCCACCAACAAGCGGGCCAAGACGGTGGTGCTGCACATCGAAGGGCTGGACGACTCAGTACGCAGCGCACCCTCTGTCTGTTCCCCTCTGGAAGTCTCTCTGTCCGTCTCTATCCTGCTGTCTGTCTCTGTCAGTCTCTCTCCCTCTTGATTCTTGCTCTATCAGTCTCTCTTTCTCTCTCCCTGTCTCATTCTGTCTCTGTCTCTTTCTCTTGCTCTTTCTCTCTGTCTCTGTCTCTCTGTCTGTGTCTGTCTCTCTCTCTGTCTGTCTCTCTTTCTCTCTCTACTCTCTTCTCTCTGTTTCCCACTCTCTCTCTCTGTCTTTCCCTATACCTTTTCTGTATGTGTGTCTCTGTCTTTCATGTTGTTTTTCGATGTTATGGCAACAGCATTGTGTGTGTGTCTGTGTGTGTGTGTGTGTGTGTGTGTGTGTGTGTGTGATGTAAATGTCAGACATTGAACAGCAGGGTGCTGGGATTGAACCTGAACACTGCACAGTGGGGCAGCTAGCACAGAGCCAGATCAAATTACAACACACAGGCACATCTAGCTGCTAGTGGCTCGGCGGCAGCAGTAAGGAACACGCTTAAAAAACAAAAATATGCCGGGCGGTATTTCTCTATAGGCGCAATCTGTAGGTGTTGATTGATTGTAATAAATGAGTCTCCTCCCTCTCCCCCCCCCACCCCCCTTCCGATGGCAGTTGGTCAACAAAAGGTATTTACTGGAGCTTTAAACTGCAGCTCACTTGTTAGACTCCCAGCCCGTAGGTTTGATTCCCCCAGTCTACCCAATGTGCTCCATTGAGCAAGATGCCCAAGCCTGCTCCTCCTAACTAGCACAAGCCCACTAGCAGTCCCATACTGTCCCACTTAGGTTTGTTTTGATTTATGATTGTAAGGTTGCAAGCATATGTATTGATTTGATATGCATATATCAACTACAATGTGTAACACTTGCAGTTATTCCACTGTCATGAATGTTGTCATCACAGGTACTGAGTTATAAGAGGATATATTTAGAAATGTAATTTAGGCGGAGATATTTGAAATGTGTCTGACATCACAATGCCTGGTTTTGTCCTAACCGTGGTGTGGGCGGTCAGGCTCGGCGGGGCATGTGTGAGGAGGCCCTGCTGAAGATCCGCGGGGTCATCAGCTTCACCTTCCAGATGGCTGTGAAGAGATGTGTGGTGCGAATCCGCTCGGACCTCAAGGCGGAGGTGAGCTTCTGGCTAGGGGATGCTACAAATCATACCCGTAACTACTGCTATGAGAATGTGATGGATCAGCTAAAACGCAGCAGTAATCTACCGTATGTTATGGCTGTTATCCCATTTGTGTTTAATAAAAAGTCTAATAAAAACTATAATTTCCTTTTTGAATAGATAACAGAAACTGCCCTAGCTACAAATTGAAATCCCTCCCCAGCCCTCATTCCATCTGGAGGCTGACTTATAAAATGCTGTATAGATAACCTACATATACATATAAGCCAGCCTAACCACTGTCTCTGCTAGGCCCTGGGAACAGCCATCAACTCCACCAAGGTCCTGACCGCCCAGCAGGTGTTGAAGGCAGAGGACGGAGGAGAGGTGAGTGTCGCCACGACGACCCCAGACAGATGATGACGATGATGAAGAACAACAGAACTATTGATGATATATTTTAACTTTAGCCTTTATTTTGTGTTTCGACTATAAGATGCACTATTTGACGCAATACTTCTAGTCGCCATCAGGGGTCAGGCTTGGCTCACTCATGTTGACCCGGGTGAGGGTGGGTGTGTGTGTGTGTGTGTGTGTGCGTGTGTGTGTGTGTGTGAGATTATAATTAGCATGTGGTTGTGTTTCAGCGCATGGTGCCATTCCACGAGGGCGAGGCGTTGGCGGTGGAGGAGAACACGGACATCCCGGACTACCTCCCCGAGGACGAGAGCCCCTCCCAGGACCCCGACAAAGCGGTGACGCGTGTGGGCGCCATCGGCGACGGCTCGGGCTGGCTCAGCACCGCCGCCAACTTCCTGACCCGGTCCTTCTACTGGTGACCACTTCCTGTTGCGTTGCTCCCCCCCCTGTGTGCTCTCCTCTTCGTCCCAGCCCCCCTTCCCCCCCTTGTCAACAGCCCTACCTGTGAAACTGACTGGCACCTCAGACGACTTTAAGCCTCCTCCTCCACCACCACCACCCAGTGCGCGTCGTCTAGCGCCACGCGTCTCTGGCCACCGCCACCGAGCGATGACCAGGCCACGGTCTGCTGCAATAACCTGTATATACATGAGCTGCTGACGCCTCGCGACAAGCTAACAAGCTAGCCCACCACTGGCTGACTGCACAACTGTTATTGTTATGATACTACACGAGACGTGGGTACGCCTCACACCACTTATAGCCAGAAGGATTTGAATTGGGCTACCAATTGTTTTGATTTCATGTACGTATTTTTTTTTTTTCATCAAACCAAAAGCCATGCGGGGGTTTGAGGTCTTGTGGCTGACGTCGGATGAGGATTCATCCCATGACTGAATCTGTTGTTGGTCAAAAAGAACAATTATTATCCTTTTTTTGTGCATGGTGTGATTCAAAAAAAATAACTCGCTAATTTACTCATCCTCTTTATTTTATATTTTGGGTTGTTACTTTTCCTGTCTTTCTGCGAGGAGTGTTCTTGAAAAATGTTCTTCAGATCTTGCTTTAGCACCCTCTGTTCTGTTTATTTGTGTCTTATTTCTTGTCTTTGATGCCTAATGAAGATAATTCTGTGAAGAATTATTATTATGCCAATTTTATTTAATTCATTCTCAGTTACTTCGATCTGATCAATCGCAAAAGAATTATCGATGAATTAGTTATCTTAAGATGATGCGGTTACCCTGACCCCAGCTTGCAAAGAAGGTTCAGAATGCATGCTCTGCTGCCAAAATATCCCATCTTGAAATGTGTTGACAGCATGCTCAATTCTCTTGATGATGTCATGCCCCTATGGTTTTGTAAATCCTAAACAATTGTTCTTCACTTGAGCCAGCAGTGTCCTTAAAGAAAAGAGAGCAGCTACTGACTATCCTAGACTCCGTTAGCAGACCATCTTGCTCCTGAGGCTAGGGACGGAGAGTAGGCCTTAGGGCTGTGGGAATGGTGCCTGGTATCCTGCCATGTCCAACCTATGTATGAAGGAACTATGTATTTTAAATCTGAATAAGTAATACTGATTTGCTGAACTGTGTTCATTACATTTCAATGTTCCCACAACATTTTCAACAATAGGGCAAGGTAGTTGTTGAAGGTCTTTGATTGGCTCATACACGTCGACAAATGACTTGTCACTTTTAATTGTAATTACCCCCTCTTTGATTGTCCTCTCAGTGACCCATTGACATGTGGGGCACACGAACCGCTGACCAGACAGGTTTAATTTGTGCCGTTTATGTGGGAAGGATGTCGAGATGATTTAAGGTCATGTCGGTGGATGGACGGTGTGACCTCAGACCCTTTAAAGTGAAGCAAGGATCCATAGAACCACAGCAGGAAGACTTAGGCAAGTCACAGCTGGGGTTTATAAAGGTGGACGGTGTAGAATGGAGTGGCATCTTCACAGGAATTTAATATAATATTAATAAATTGGCCTGTATTTTCAATAGTGATAATCCCATGAAATGAGGATTGTTACAAGAATTACTAGAATGAGGTCTTTATATCAAAATAGGAAAAGGATCCTCTTCCACAGATCCCGCAATCTTTTCATAACATGTTCCTGCAGTAGCCAAGAACGGACAAACAGAGAGGAGAATGGATGGGATTTTAATTTAACAGGTGTATTTTTAATTGCTATCTTACTTGTAAGCTATAACCTATTACTATATGGACTAACCAAACACATTTGATGAATATCAAGGCACCGTTTCACTTCACCCCTGGCTGCTTGATGCTGCTGGCATCTTATAGGCCACCGTAGCCTCTCCTGCTTTGTTGTGAAGGGTATGCAGTTGGTTGCAACCTCACCGCGGGAGGCCACTAGATCCTACATACTTCATCTTGGCACTAATATTCGGTTTCTAGTATTTTGAATGAG
>NC_136950.1:3119091-3139091 GCF_949987615.1 Pollachius pollachius | reverse complement strand
GACCCATCTGGTGTGCCCTCTCCTCCAACTGGTGTGTGAACGTGACGTAGTGCTCCGGGCCGCATCCTCCTGTTCCAACATCACACCAGTGGTACCTGAACAAACACAGCCCCAACCCGTTCCAAACGCACAGCAAAACACACTCAAAACACAGCAAAGTTGGATCATCAAGGAGATGGTCAAGATTTAGTCTTTTCTTTTATCTGAAAACATATTCAGTCGACATATTAAGGCATAGGAGCGGCTGTACCTGAAATAAAGAGGACGGAACCACAATCCCCCAGAGTTTGTTGAAGTCCATCTATGACCAACCAGTGGTAACTGAAAAAAACTAAACAAAAGTTGGATCTTCATTATGGTAAACAATATTTTGAATCTAACTTTTTCTTTCCATTTCCCTTTATGATCTTGGCCCTTAAGTAGTGTGATTAAGTGTTATTAAAAAACATAGACTTTTTCTCAAACAGGGGGGAGAGTCCAGGTTAGGGGGAGAGAGTTGCGGTGTGTATTCCTATAGGCTAGAAGAGCACATGAACTGACCATGGTTATAATCCACAGTGAGACCTATGCTTTTTTTTATTGAAGTTATCTAAATACTATATAAAAATGGACATGTTGTTGAACCACTTGGCTGCTGTAACTTCTCTTCGCCTCACTGAAGCACTGGGACATTCCTGTCTGCGGGACAGTAGAGATGAGGAGATCTCAATGTTAAACCGCAGACCAGAGACCGGGGGGAGGGGGTTATGGGTGGGAGAGGGAGGGGGAGGGTAGTGGTGGGTTTGTGGCAACGTTGCCGAACAGAAGGTCTGCAGCCCCCCCACCCACCCACTCCCTCCCTCCCCTCCCTCCTCAAATCAAACCCTCTCCACCATTGCCTTTCTTTCCCTCTCTGTCTCTTTTCCCCCTCTCTCTCTCTCTCTCTCTCTCTCTCTCTCTCTCTCTCTCTCTCTCTCTCTCTCTCTCTCTTCCCCTCTCTCTCTTCCATCGTCTCTCTCTCTCTCTCTCTGTCTATCATGTGCTCGCCCGCCCCTCCCTCGCCCCCTCTCTCTGCCTCCGTAGAGCAGTGGCAGATGGCTGCAGATGAATCTCTCATAATCATGTCAGGACGCCGTCTCCGATCCCAATTCATCTCTTTAAACACATTTCATCAGACGCACAATCACACCAAGATGAAGGCAAGGGCCCCCCGAAGGCAAGGGGACCAAAGCAAACACACACGGACCCACACGCACACACAAAGATTGTGAGAGCGGACCATCTTTGTGTGTCTGTGTGTGTGTGTGTGTGTGTGTGTGTGTGTGTGTGTGTGTGTACTTTCTGCTCCGGGACTCTAACACCACTTAATCACGTCTGTGTGCTCTTTCAAAGGCCTCCTCCTTGGTGGACGATCGATCGCACACACTCTCGTATCCCTGCCCCTCTGTCATCCCCGCTCCTCCACTCGTGTCTTCATTTAGGCATTTGTCATTGTGTGTTTCTCTCTTGTCCCGATCGCAGACTCCACTCTTCACTTATGAAGCGCATCCTTCCTCCTTCTCATCATCTGGCTGAGAGGTGTATAACTCCGCCCCCCCCCCCCCCCCCCACACGCACACACACATGCACCGACACACACACACACACACACACACACACCCACACCCACTCACGCACACACGCACCCACGCAAACACGCAAACACACACTCACACACTCACACACACACACACACACGCACACGCACACACACACACGCACACATACACACACACACACACACAAACACACACTCACACTCTCATTCAGTCCCGGCTTTCCAATGGCTGCTCTCTTTATTGGGGAGCTTCTCTGCCAGGCGATTATTTACCACAAAGTGAATCGTGAAGCCCTTTCCACACCACTTCTCTCTCTCTCCTTCAGTGTCATCAACCCCCCCCCCCCCCCCCCCCCCCCCCCCCCGCTGTGTGACCCCCGTCTCCGTCCCCCGACCCCTGCTGCTGCCACCACCACCCATGCGTGCGATGCTGTTAATTGTGTATCAGGTGAAGTCGGTCTCACCCCATTTCCAGAGCCATGCTCTGCTGGGGCCATTCTCTCCCTTCTAAAGGCCACCGCTGGCCCCATTTCACAGCCTCCTCCACGTCCCATTTACCGCCACCTCCTCCAGCTCCTCCGCGGGCCGCACACATCAGTGGTTTGTTTTGCTCTTGTTTTTCTGACTGGCTAACCCCTATTCCTCCCCCACGACCACCCTCACCCTTGATCCACTCTCCTCCTCCTCCTCCTCCTCCTCCTCCTCCTCCTCAGTGATGTATTAACCCGCCTCCCCCCCCTCCCTCCCTCCCTCGCGCATTGTTCACTCGCTCATTTCGCTGTTTAAATGTGTGTGTCTGTGTGTGTAGAGGGAGGGAGGGAGGGAGGGAGGGAGAGACCCCTTAGTTTTCAGGTCACATTATCTGTTATTTCCTCTGTGTGTCAGTCTCTCTCTCTCTCTATCTCTCTCTCTCTGTCTCTCTCTCTCTCTCTCTCTCTCTCTCTCTCTCTCTCTCTCTCACTCTCTGTTACACCACCTCTTCTTCTTCATATTATTCATCCTCTGCTTCCTCATGATGCATCAGTTCTCCTTAAAAAGACCTGTCCTTCCCTATTCATCCACATCATGACATCATCATCATCCTCATCCTCATCGACATCATCATCAGCATATTCATCAACTTTATCACCCTTATTACCCTCATCCATTATCATCCTCTTCATCATCCTCAGCAGCAGCAGAAGTGTGCATCATCATCATCATCATCATCATCATCATCATCATCATCATCATCAACCTCATCAGTGGAGAGGTCACCTGTGCCCTGGTGAATCAAGTGGCTGGTTTATCTGTGTTTCTTGTTGAAGAGTATCTTGTGCTGTAGGTTAATTTTGTGTTGGATGATCATGTACTGATGCACTGCAATAGGGAATGTAAAGTTAGATTGAGCTGGTGGACATCTTGTGGGACAGATCCCGCAGACCGACAGAGATAGCCCCCTTTCAACATGACGCCTCACCACGGCCTTCATCATGGTGTGACGTCAGCCTCACGTCTCCTATTGACGAGGAACTGTTAAATGACGAGTCGCCTTCAACAGAGGGCTGCTGGAGCCTCTGTAACACTTTGTGGGTGTGGACCACGGGCAGGGGTGTTTGCGTGTGATTGTTTGTGAGCGTTTTGTATGTTGTGTGTTTTTGTGCATCATCACAGAAACCAGACTTTCCATTATTTTCCCTCTAACTTTTTTGTTGATTTTTGAATTATTCATGAGACAAACTGAAGATCTCTCATTAACATAGAACAAAAAATTGCAAATTTATGGAAACTCCTAATTACTTGCCTTATTTGCCATGACCATATTAAATATTCATAAATATGTGATTATTCCCTTGATTTGACTGTGTTTCAGTTTAATCGGCTATTCTAGCTTGACGAAAGCTGCAACCCAGCTTGTGCTAAGTACACAAACCAAAACAAAACCAGACGCTTTTTGCACAAAAAAAAAAACATTTTTAAACCACAAGACATCACATTATTTTGCTGGAATACGAGCCCTCACAGTATTTATAAATATCTAAACGCCCCAAATCTCAGAGGGGCTGTGGGCTCATCGTGAATCAAAACAAGCTTTTCTTCTTTATTGATTTAAAAGATTTCCCCATCTGGCGAGTACATACCCATGTGTATTACCTCCTCAGAAGAGAGGGGACACTTTCAGGTAAGAACATGGCCACGCTTGAGTTTACCTGTGTGTGCGATGTTGTGCGGTTGTCATTTCAAACTGCTAGCATATTGAGAGCAGTACAGCTTTGGATAAAGACTGTCCCCGTGTGCATTGGAATGAGTTCCAGTAATTTGCAGGAAGTATACGAAAAAAAAAATAAAACACAACAACAAAAGACCAAAACAGTTCAGTCAAGTACAGCCTATCGCAGCCCCGCTTTAATTTCATAGAGATTCAAAATCAAAACACATCCATTTATCTGGCTGTCATCCAGAACTAATCGCTTCATTTCCACTCTGCAGCCTAAAAAAAAAACATGCCGATTTCTCTCCCGATTGGCCCAAAATTGAGAGGAAAAAAAAGCGTGGAGCGATAAACGAGAGTAAAGACGAGTCTCTGTTTGAGTGTATTTCTGTTCTTCTCCCCTCGTCTTCGCTCAAACCCCCAGTTGGTGGCTGCAGCGCGATGCCAAGAGCGCGTAATAAAAAGGAAGTCTCTGGGCCCATCTGGGACGATCACAGAGGGTCCCTGGCTGTCGACGCGCCCGTTGGCAAGGCAGCGTTTAACCTCAAATTTATGACTTCGTTATATCAGAATTAATTACAGATATTTCATCCCAAAGTGAGTGGCGTTGACGAAGACGGTAAGCGCTGGCAATTTACCTCTATTTGTGGATTAATCTGAGCCCACCTGTGATGCTTGGTGCGCTAAGTAGGTACATCAGTTTTAATTATAAGCCTCTGAGAGTGGGTTTAGTTAAATTACGGTATTAATTATCACATTTAGCAGATTTCAGAGTGACAAAACGGTTGTGGACAAGCACTTCTCTCAAACCTCCTGTTCGCCACCCCCCCCCCCACACACACACACACACACACATACACACACACACACACACACACACACACACACGTCAGGCATCCCTCGTGTCCTTCAGACCACCTTCAAACTGTCGGATGCAATGTGGAAACCAACTTAAAGATTCGTCATATTTCACACACAGTCAAAAAGCAAAATAGTCGCTCATCACAACCATGGATGAGCACATACATCAACACCCTCCTTCCAAAGTGGTAGATACCCCCAGACATTTGGATTAACCATAAGGAGGTAACAGATGATAAATTGCGGGGATATAAATATATATATCTATAAAATAAATAGCAGCTAGATAATCTGGCGACGCCCTGTGTAATGACAAAGGTAAGTGTCCTTAGTTCACACCATTACCCCCTGCAGTCAGCCTCAGTCCGTCTCACTCACATCTCCTCAAGGATCATTTGATTCACGCTCCGCTGGCACTTGCACACCGACTACGTCTGAGAGAGGAGGAAAAAATAACAACCTTTGACCCAAGGGACCCATTTAATACAGAGAACGTATAGAATTATACCGTCCGCACGGTACATTAATTTCACAGTTTATATCCAATTTGGGAGTTTTTCCACACCCAAAGATTGGAAAAGCCAAATGTCTTTTAGGGGATGATTTAGAGTCTGCGGAATGGACACAATGGCAAATGGACTTTTATGTTTTAAATGTGATTTTTTTCAGACATCCGCGCAGAGGCCAGAGCAAATATATTCACAGCCCGGAGCTAATGTTGTAAAGAGCACTAATGCTACAGTGTACTTGAAGTCTTATAGACTGGATCCCACTAAGTTATGACCGTTGTCAGACGAGCCGCAGCAGGGTCAGGGGAAACGTTGAAATGGATCCAAGAACGGAACGGAGAGAGAATTAGGCAGAGAGATGGAGAGGGAGAGAGAGGAAGAGCGAGCGAGAAAGGGAGAGAGAGGCAGAGAGGAAGAAAGAGAGAGAGATAGAGGAGAAGAGAGAGGGAGGGAGAGAGTTGTGCCCCGTTTAGCCCTTGGCTAAAGATCTCCCCTACCAAAGTACTGTATTAATCATACTCACAAAACACCATTAGACTATGTCATTCTATTAAAGAAATCACATTATCGTACATTTCATTAATTAAACTGGAACCCAAGTCACCCAGTTCAGGAGCACCCACCCAGAGGGTAAGAGGAGGGTGCTATGGGGGTGGGTTGGGGGGTTGTAGAGGGTGCCAGTGGGGGAGAAGGGTAGCAAAGACAGGGTGTTTTACCAATTTAACACTCTACGCTCTCCATCTCCCTCAAAGTGAAATCAAGAGGGGGAGAGGGGAGACACTTCCCTCCCTGCCCACCCCCGCAGACAGGATCCAGGGGAAAGGCTGCTGAGCTGAGCCGCTCCGAGCCTGTCGGAGCGGCTCAAGGCCCGGTCCTGACACAAACAAACACCGAGTGGAGGTGAGGGGACCCTCGTGTCATGAATACCCCTTCTCCTGAGGAGCTCTCCAGCTACACACACACACACACACACACACACACACACACACACACACACACACACACACACACACACACACACACACACACACACACACACACAAACACACACACACGCAAACATACACACATAGAGATACACACATACATACACACACATAGAGATACACACACAAACATACACACACACACACACACATGCTCTTGCACACACACACAAACATACACACATAGAGATACACACACAAACACACACACGCACACACACGCACTTTCACGCACACATACAGTTGCACACACAAACATACACACACACAGATACACATACATTGAGATATACACACACAGACACAAAAAGCATGCATGAACATGCACCAACACACACAGAAACATACACACACACATACATAGAGATACAAGCACACACACAGACACACACCTCTTCATTATCATTTGTCATTCTTTGCAATTAGAGTGTAGATTGTGGCAACAAAACCAAGAGAGATGCACAATTAGATACAGATGAAAAGAGATAATGAGGGATCCAGGTAGATGAACCCATTCTGCAGACGTGCAGAATTGACTTCTTTCCTGTGGAAAAGAGATGAATATCTCATGGAATCATCAATTTAAATAAATCCAACACTGGGGTTGGATTTATGGATTTCTTGTGTGGATTTCTACATCAGCATCCTGGCATTACACTCCGAACAAACAAATAACAAAATAAACAATACATAACTGAATAAATTGCATTATATACATGTCCAAATACAGATTGTAGATCCAAATTGAATCTCAAACGAGATGATTTCATTTGAAAATCATAACATAATGGGTTGTTTGCTTAGATATATTCATATTTAGAACCAACGGCAAAATTTAGATTTAATTATTTTTCTTATTTCTTCTTATTATTATTATCCTTTCCCTGCTTTGTATTTTCCCTCATCTCACTCCTTCCTCAGTGCCTGCTCTCACATTTGCTTCCTTTTTTTCCTTTGTCCCCATCTCCATCTGTCCCTTTCAGTTTCTTCTCTTTCTCTCCCCCTCTCGCTCTCTTTCTCTCTCGCTCTCTTTCGCTCTCTCCGCCCTCTCTCTCTCTCTCTGTCTCTCTCTCTCTCTCTCTCTCTCTCTCTCTCTCTCTCCATCTCTCTCTCTCTCTGTCTCCCCCTCCCTCTCTCTCTCCCTCTCTCTCCCACTCTCTCTCCCCTCTCTCTCTCTCTCTCTCTCTCTCTCTCTCTCTGTCCCCCCTCTCTCTCCCTCTATCTGTCTCTCCCCCCTCTCTCTCTCTCTCCCTCCCCTTTCTGTGTCTGCCTGCCTCCTTCTACCTTCCCTCGTTCTGATTAGCATGTGTAGTGTATGTTCCGTCACGCTGTAGTGTTGACCTGTGCTGTCAGATCCCTGATTGCCTCCCTGATTCACTCTCCTTGTTTTGTAATGTGCAATCAATCATAATCAATTAGCCAAAATGTTGAATCATTAAAACCATTATCATTAATTAAAATAATTATCACTTTCTGCCAATGCTCCATTACCAGTGTTGTCTAACGTGTCTGCCGCGCTATGAGTTTCCCAGCATGCATTGCAACGCCTCCCCCCACCACACACACACCACCAGCACCAACTCACACTCTCAGAAAGTAAAATATTTCCTAAAGTTACTGAGAAGAAACTGATCATGGAAGTCTACATGAAAGCCTGGCTGATTGGCTTGTATTTAATAATTACAATGATTCCGTATTTTCCTAACAATGGCCGTTGGCATAATTGCGGAGGACGTGACTGATTGTTTAAAGCGATCAATAAATAGTGTAGGATGATAATAAGATGATGCATAATATTTTTGGAAACATTTGAGAAAGAAGACTTCTCTTCTTTTTGTGTTTCGAATAATCCTATGACTGGCACCAAAAATACATAAACATTAAGTATATAATTAGTGTTTAGTCCAAACACCGCAGGGCAGCTTCCCCGAAGAAGTCTCTGACAAAAACTAAAGAGTTTCCTCATTGTGTGAACTGTTGTACTAATGCGACTATAGAGCGCTCTCTCCCATCTCTGCTCTTTCTCTCTCCCTATCAGGCTCTCTGTCTCTCTCCTGTTCTTTCTCTCTCTCTATCCATCTCTGTGTCTCTCCTGTTCTTTCTCTCTCCGTATCCGTCTCTGTCTCTCTGTCTCTCTCATGCTCGAGCAGGAGCTGTCGCGTCGTCCACCTCAGACGCACATCTCTGTTCCATAAAGAGACGAGAGGGATGGCGGCGTGGCGCTAGGCTGAACATTAATGATGTGTAAACATTCAGCGCTGGAGAGGCAGGGCGCCCATTTAAAAAGCCCCCAGGGAGACGAGGCGAGAGAGACCGAGTCTCAGAGAAAGAGAGAGATGGTATTCAGTTAAGCCCAGGACACGGCTTCACCCCAGAGTGCTAATCCCATCGCTCCCCGCACTCGCCCAAACCTGGAATAGACCTGTCATTCCCCTGCCCTCAATAATTGCTTGTGTCAAATTTCCTTTGAATGCGAGCGCATAGAGCCCTGGGGTGTGAAGGGTGAATGTGCACACACACGCCGTAGATGTGTGAGTGTATCTGTGTGTGTTGTGTGTGTGTCTGTGTGCGTGTCCGTGCGCGTGTTCATCCGTGCATGTGTGTGTGCATGGCTGTGCAAGGTTCTTTGTTTTTTCAGTTCTTTCATTGGTCTTCTCGCTCCCCTGGGTACGGGTGGTGTGGTGGGGACAGGCGCGGTGGTGGAGGGAGTGGTGGTGTGGGAGGGAGTCGGAAGGGGCAGGGATGGTCGGTAGGGGGGTCCGCATCGCTCACCGCCACCTGGGTGAAGCAGCCGTCTCATTAGGGTCATGCCACCCCCGGTGGAGTGTGAGTCAAGAGGAAATGGGCCTGAACATTGCACAGTATCCCCCCCAGTCTGAGCTCCATTAAGCCAGGCATCCTTACCCCGCGATGGATGTAGATTATTACGCCAGCATCCCCCATCCATCGTAAAACAGAGGCCATCGTAAAATGGGGGGTGGGGGGGGGGGGGGGGGGGCACGGTGGCTGACTCCGCTCGCTCTCTAACCACGTAGGGGGTGTCTCTTTCCCGTTTGATTCCGACCTGCTGTCCTGTGCTGTTATTCCCTCTCTTTCCTTCTCTTTGGCCCCGCTGTCCGGCCAATACAGGCCCACCATAGCCATACAAATAGGCCCTAATAAAGACCCCTAATATTAACTATGGTGCCAGCAGGACGCACACATTCCTCATCATCTTCATCCATTTTGGTGGTACTTTGGGATCATTGTACGGCGATACATTTTGTCGTAAAATGACATATTTAATAGTGCGTGGTAGTGTGTTATTAAAGTAAACCCACAACACCACAACAGTGTTCTTCAATCCTTGCCTTCCTCATGCCCAACAAAACGTGACTGGCAGTGAAATAGACGGTTTGGATACACACCACCACCCCCTACCCACCACCACTACCATCCCCATCCCCACCACCACTACCCCCACCCCCCACCCATCCCCCCAACGCCAGCACCTCCACCCCCAGCTCCTCCTTCTGCCCGGTGGCATGCGGAGAGGAACCAGAGAAACAGGCGGTGTGACAGGAGGGACCCTTTAACATGTGGCACCGTCCTTGTTGCTCCACCGCGAGACGCCCCCCGCCACCCCCACCCTCCGACATGTTATGGAGGAGCCCTCATCACCCACACCTGATTGCATTACTGGCAAACGGTCCTCAGGAATGAGTGTAATTGTGTCCCCATTAAGGGACCTGGAGGGCGACGGCCGGGCCCTAAAACGGAGGCTGACTTTTGTCAAAACAGCACATTATCAGCAGCGTCTGTGCTGATGGTTAGCTGCCAAACCGCTAAGGCTAACCGCTAACGGAACAAACCTTTAGCACTCAGTTATCCTTCTTGACAAGTTCTGCACTCCAGGCTGTAGACATTATTGCATTTCATTTCATTCTTTTTATGTAACGCCCCACCAGAGGAAGAGCAATTTTTAGTGTTGTACACAAGTTTGAACTAAAGATAAATACAGTCTCCAAACCCCCAACTCCACCTCCTTCACCTCCTGCTGCCTGATGAAGGGCTGCGTGGTGCTCCTGTTCTGGGAGAGAGAGAGAGAGAGAGAGAGAGAGAGAGAGAGAGAGAGAGAGAGAGAGAGAGAGTGGCTTGGCTGTCATGTCATAAAGGATTCAGTCAGAGGGAGCAGACATGATTTCATGGCTAATGATTCCCGCACTAATATCAGTGTGGACTGCAGAGGGGATAACCAAGTTGAGCTGTCTTAGCTCAAATGATTCAATTAGGCCAGCTGTCCCTATTTGTCATGGCTCAACTGGCTTCTAGATTACCTTTCCAGCGCCTCCTTACGTATCTCTGCACTGAACTTACCAGCTCAACAGTTTCAGAGGATAGAGGCAGGGTGAGAGAGGGGCAAAGGGAAGAGGGAGAGAGATAGAGAGAAAGGAAAAGAGAGAGGGTAGGGTGAAGGGGAGAGAGAGGGAGAGGCAGAGAAAAGGGGAGAGAGGGAGACACAGAGGAAAATGCATAGCCAAAAGAATACAATAACAACCACATTATCCACTTACATGTTGACGACAATGGTGGAGTTCCATTTGACAGGTGACTTAGGGCCCTTGTGTTTATTTGGAGGAGGCCCTCAGTGTGACTGGAAAGGTGGAGATCTGGGATGGAAAATAAAAATACACCCTGTCAGTGCATGTATTCTTAGCATTGTTACATAAAGAGGATTAGCCGGCATTATGATAATGAAAAAATCAATCTGTTTAGAAATCTCTCACCTGGTTTATTTAAAAATAAATGTTTACACCTCCCGTACCTACGCACTGTAATTAAGGCAGTGTCTTTACACATATCCAGAGCAGCCTGTGAATGGAGGAATAAAGGGGAGCGTTTGTCCTTGGCAGACAGCTCCTCACTGTCTTGTGTGAGCGTCCATTAAGTGTGCTGGATCTGTGCAGGATTTAATCCAAAGAACCATTGGAGTCATTAGCGTTGATTGAGCTGATGAATCGCAGGGCAAAGTCCTCTTCCTTTCACTTTAATATAGTTAAACTCACATCTGTGTCAACTAACCTCATCAAACATAATTAACACTATTGTCAGATTCAGGTCATCTACTAGGTGGGGATTAAAATGGCAGGGTATTATGGTAAAATATCCTGACTTTGGGTTATAAAGGTAAATTGGTATTAGTAAAGTGACATTTGCGTTAGGACTTTCAGTGCTGCATAAATGACTTCATAAATGACCATCTTAAAAGCTTAAAATAAATATGGCCTTCTCTGAGGACGTATCCGGGCAGTGTTCACATCGTCAGCCTCATGAGACACTTCACAACACTCAATAAACATTTGGCCTGCCCCTATTTAATGTGATATGCTTCATGGGTAGCATGCTCAGTATTTATGCATCCATGACCCTAACACAAATGATGTTTTCCTTCTCAGTCTTCGTGGCTAAATACTACATTTAAAGCAGTTCATGCTCCGGCGGCGGTGATACGGAACATAATAGGACAACTCAAGTGGAAGGCAAAGCGTTTTAATAGGGAGTTATTCCTCTCAGATCCTCACGGCACATGTCCTCTAACGGGACTAGGATGCGTAAAGTCTGATTTTAATTGTCTCAAAAGAAGCCAGTCCTCGTATGTTTGTCTGTCGCTGGCTCCGTATGAGTCTCATTTTAGACTTATTTGAGTCTTATTTGAAGCTGTTCACTTCCACAATAACCATAATAGAGTGACACTAAACATAACTGCACCCCAAGCTCACACATTCTTTTTATTATACTGATACATGTCAACGTTGATAAGATGACAGCTTTATTTTTATGCTTTTTCGTGAAAAGGAAACACGTTCATTAGCAGAGCTGGCCAGGACATTGTGTTTATCTCTTCATTTAATAAAGACTTTAATAAAGCCTTGAAATAAAGCCTTGAATAAACCCTTGAATAAAGACCCCCGGTCAGAGTGCATTATGTGCGCTTTACTGATCAGAGACCGTTTACTGATCGGTACAGAGACCGTTTACTCAGAGACCATTTACTGATCGGTACAGAGACAGTTTATTGATCAGAGACCGTTTACTCAGAGACCATTTACTGATCGGTACAGAGACAGATTACTGATCAGAGACCCTTAACTGATTGGAGACCGTTTACTGATCAGAATCCGTTTACTGATCGGCATAGAGACAGTTTACTGATCATAGACCGTTTATTCTGAGAAAGTTTACTGATTGGTATTGAGACAGTTTACTGATCAGAGACAGTTTACTCACAGTTTGTTGATCGGTATTGAGACAATCTGCTGATCAGAGACCGTTTACTGAGCATTATTGAGACAAAAAGCTGACAGTATTGACAGATTGTTTAAAAAAGCTACTCTTTCCGTTGGTGAATCACTATCTCTGCTGATTTGACCGAGCTTTGAACAAGAGCAGAAAGGGAGAGATGGGAGAGAGATGGCAGCTCTTCGCCTCAGTTGTCAGCAGTGTGAGAAGCACCATCCTTATCGTCATGATTGAGTAAACCGGCCTTTTAGAGAAACAAATAAACCATGCAAAAAGCGATAGAAAGCCCTCATTCCATACAACCCACTTCACACATTTGTCTTCGTTAATCCCATTCTCATCTTTACTGTCAGCGTTTGCTACCAGTACTATGTAAGGACAAAAGGAGCGGATATCCCCTCAATGGGCCTTTTGACCAAACCGGGGTCCTCTCATTCCTTCAACATAATACCGGTAAATTACCTCATCAAACTGTAGAAAAATAGAATGAAAAATGCACAGAAAACTTGAAGGAAGATGGATAGTTAATGCTACCTTTTTATTATATGTAAAAAAAACTAAATTAGATGAAATTAAAAGAACAAAGTAAAACAACCAGAGAGACCTTTATGTTCAAATTAAATTAATTAAACAACAACAACTTGGATGGCAACAGAAATGCCAAATATGCTGACTGCTATTAGCTCGTAGCAACTGGAAAATTTGTTTACTAACTGTATTAAAACGCGAGGGAGATGAACCAGCCTGTCAACGCTCCGTCCCTGGGGATGGAATGTTTTGATCTGGGTATTAGTCACATGACCTGGGTAACTGACGGCTTCGCCCCTACTGTAGCGCATTCAGAGAGTGGGAGCTGTTGGTAAACCTCTCTCTCCCGCTCTCGCTCTCCTCCCGGTGTATACATGGTGCATGGCAGAGCTGCAGTGCATCATGGGTGCAGCTGAGGCCATGCCAAAACCCCATTTGGAGCAGGTCCAGCGCTTCATTGGAAAGTAATGGTTTTCAGTGAGCTGAGTTATGACCAGCTGTTTGCAGACAGTGTGTGACACACTGATGGTGCGGAACACCGTATGCTGCTTTCCAAATCAAATGATACAAGCGGTGTGACAGTGTGGAGAAACATCTGTCATTAGCAATTTTCAGCACGCACCACTAATTCTGGACAGAATACGCCTAATGAAGTTACCGCAGGAAACTTCAAATATGTGTCAGTGCAACGAGGGTGTGTGTGCGGCCCTCAAGGCCTCTGATCCCAGCTCGTGGTGAGAGGGAGGACTGGGACGGGGGGCGGGGGTCGTGGTGGGGGTCTTTTTGATCCTGGGTGTCTTTCAAAATGCAAATCAGAAATGTTGTTTAATCAGAGAACACACACATGCGCGGCCGGCGCACACAGACACACAACAACAAATGAAGAACATGAGGTTGGCCTCCTCCTGTTATTGATCTTTCTTGTTCTTGATGTCCTCTTGTAGTGGGGGCCAATTCAGAGGTCCCCCAGTGTGTTGGGTGTGTGTGTGGAGAGGTGGCGCTACGACTCTGATCCCTGTGATGAAGGCTGAGACGCCCTGGTCACTTGAACCTCATGAAGTCGACTTGTTGTGGGTCCTGTTATAAAGTGAGGCCGTGTCCAACACATGGACACAGGGTTCCACCTGTATCCATACCTTACTTTCTTTATTCACTTATGTTGGATTTCTGGTAAGCTGTCTGCAACAATTTGATTAAATGCTCAGCAGCATTATACCCAATACAGGCTTTCTGAAGGTTTCCCTTAGCAACAGTCACTTGATGTTTTTTTTTTCTTTGGCCCAGTTGCTTCCTTCAATTTAATCACTGCCTTCAGCGAGAGAGAGAGAGAGAGAGAGAGAGAGAGAGAGAGAGAGAGAGAGAGAGAGATACTTTTATTGTGCCATGCGGTGCCTGCTGCAAGTGGTCCTCTCCTCCGGAACAGTTGTTGTAGTGAGGAGAGAGAGAGAGGGACGGGTGGGCGTCTGGACCGCAGTCTGCTGCTCAAACACGAGCTGTGTGTGTGTGTTGCGTGTATGTGTTGCGTATGTGTGTGTTTGTGTGTGTGTTGCGTGTTTGTGTGTGTGCTGCTTGTGTGTGTGTTGCGTGTCTGTGTGTTGCGTGTGTTAGGTGTGCATTTGTGTGAGTGCTGCTTGTGCGTGTGTGTGTTGCGTGTGTGTGTGTGTTTGGCAGTGGGCAACGGCCCAGGCGGCAGAAGGGCCCATAAACCAGCCCGTGTTAATTCTGCCGTAATTATCATGGGTGCCACATGTTAGGCAGGATGTCCTACCACTGCAGATCCACTTATAAGTTTGCGGTGGAATCCGGCCATGTTTGTGTGTGTGCCGCGTCCGCCCAGCACCCCGGTAGGACAAGTGGAGTGTGGCGGGGGGATGGAGGTGACAGTTGGTCAGCAGGACCTGAAAAAACAGAACACGGGGCTGTTTGCTCCTCACAGCTCGTCTCTTGGTCTCGGCCTCTCTGCAGCGCTGTGGTGCATGCGGGTGAATAACTGACTGCACCCAGATTACAATAATCACCCATAATGCACTGAGAGAAAGGGGTGGTGGGTGGGCTGTTGTCATAAATATGCAAAATGGCGCATGTTATTTCACAAAGGCATCGATATATCACTGGTTGTTTTACTCTATCGCTGTGTGTTTAAAAAAATTAAGCACAGAGGCTGTGTTAATAATTTTTGCAATTGCAACTTGCAATTATTTCATTTTCAAATTTTGAATTTTCCAAAGGTCTTTAACAGCCCTTGCATATGCATACAAAATATACTTTAATGTTTAACAGGCAAAAAAAAGATGAAACCATGTTTTTAATCGTTTTAGTGTCTTAGCTCCTGTCGTCAAAGGACACCCCAACACAGAGTCTTGTGTCTAGCAGGCTGGAGGCAGCTCAGGTCATCACAACAGCACTCCCTAGACAGGACAAGAACCGCAAGCATTAAACATCCTGTTAGCCATGTCGACAAGCCTCAGCCTGGTAAAGCACTGTTAATAATACCCCCCCCCCCCCCCCCCCCCGAGAGTGACGTCACACTGTGGAGGAGAGGGAAGGAGGAGTGGGAGGGAGAGAGAGAGGAAGGGGGGAGAGAGAGGCTCTTCTGCGCCACTCGCCTGGGCCATGCTTTGGCACGGCTGCAGGCTTTAGTGCTTGGAAAATATCACACTCCTCTCTCCCAGACAAGGCTGCATGGAAAGGCTTTGTGCTTCTCCCGCCCTGACCTTCTCCCACTCCCGTGCCTCCTCCTTCGGTCCATCTGGCTCCCTGGGACGGGGACAGCATCACCCACACGCTCTGGGGGGTGTGCCCCACGGGCCGCTGCGTGTGCCGGGGCACTCCAGGAGGAGGTGTTGCTGCATGGAGCCGGCCGCCTCCTACCACGCCGGCCAGGGCTTCTGTGGTATTGGTCGTAGGTTTACCTCAATCCATGGCACTATATCGTCATGAGTAGCTAGTCAATTGACATCAGGAACCTGACCCTCAGAGCTACATCATTGTAATATTATTTATCTTCCCTCAGCAAATTGTTTACACCAAAACAGGAAGACATAAAAAACATAATTATATTGCGCTTATATTTTTAATAATATTAATAGATAATTTATATTATTTTATAATTTTATAATATATTTGTGTGCAAATGCAGTTCTTTATTATATCCAATAGGGGGATGGAACGTGAGGTGTGTGCCCTCTTTCTTATAATCAGTGCTAGTGTGGTTTAACGGCGGGCCGCGAGAGCAATCAGACCAGTGATATTGTCATCATGGAGAATGTTGTCCGCTTAGTGGATGTCTCCCTGCCTAAATGTGCTGACGTTGATTTGCGAGGGTAATGGCTGATTAAAAGGATGGGTGACAGATAAATTTAATCAAAATTAAGGCACAATTAAACATTTCATCTCCGCTAATTACCGACTGTAGATCTGGCCCAATGACCACATGCAGTAGGAAATCAGCAACCATAACACATTTTAATGGGCCACAGCTGCCTGACGGCTTGGTGCTATTTGCACAGTGTACCAGAACTGTAATTTATGGGAGACAAAGAGAGAGGCAATCTGAAATCAGTTTAGTACCACAAACCGTTTACAATATGTAGATGCATCAAATCGCTTTTGTGCTTTTTTGTGACAGATTTTGGTTTCTGTTTGGCAATTGCTTTGTGAGATATTAGATGGTTGTTGTGTTTTTGAGCGTGCGGCCGTGTTTAACCTCCACAGGAGTGAATAGTGTGTAATGTAGAGTCACGTAACAGCGCTATTTAGTGCATGCATATAAAACGCAATTGCGCGTGTTTTATTTTTTAAAGTGTATGAAAGTATGTGTGTTTTTCTCCATATCTCCTCCGTTTGGCTGGAATTGGGCAGGTTTGTTGGGTTCACATTGATGCAATCAAGCCCCAGTACCCACTTGTGCCAGAGAATTAGCCTGGGAAATTCACCAAAATGTGGGAACAGCTTGGGAACAGATTGATGCAGAAGGGTGAAAAGGCTGTGGGTGAGTGTACGCGTGTGCTGAAATGAGTGTGCATGCGTGCGTGTGCTCTCCAAGCTAATTCCAAGGCAAACAAGGGAGGAGCTTCAGCTAAGTAACTCAGCTCTAGTGTGCTCTGATGCTATGTCTCCCGCGAGCTTGCGGCGCCGCTTCCACAATTAGATGGAAGTTTGCGGATGAAATCCCCTATACTGTGCCTTGTCAACCAGCAGGTTTAGGCTGTGCACATAGGGATCAGAGTCTAATTGATGGGAGAAAATACTGGATGTTCCTTCCGAGTACAACTCAGAACTTGCCCTGGGGGCGAAATGAAGTGATTTTAGATTTAGCTTTTATTGCGAACATCACCTTTTAAAAGCTGTGCGTGAAGCCATGTGCCCTCATTAGTGTGGTTCCAAAGCAAGCCACGCTATTGTTATTGTAACCTTATTATTGTATATGCTCAGAACTGGTGTTTGCTGTACGGACAATAAGAAGCACCAGGCCTCGCCCCTTTAGTCCCCTGTACGAGGTGGACTGGGGGAGGGTTGGATGGACCGGGGGCTGGAGACCTCCTCAGGCCAGGCCGGGCACTGCGGGCTGCTGGGTTGGAGCCCACCAAGGTTCATTTCCCCCCAGCGCTCGCTGACACCTTCAGTCTGCGAGCGCTGGGCGCTGCCGGCACTTCCCCGCTGTCCCCCAGCGATCTGACCTGGAGTCCAGCTCGTATGAGGGGCTCCTCGGTCCACAGCCCGGCCCGGAGGCCTCCCTTGACCCTCTTACACACAGGGTTTATTTCTAGGTTTGGCTTGGCCCCGATTATAGGGCCCTGTCATAACCTCATTATGGTGGCCCACGTTCTCAGGGGTTCTGGTTTCAGGAAGGACTTTGTATGTGTGGTCATACTTACATTTATCCATAAACTATTCACATCTAACATAACATCAGAGACTTAAAGGCTGGCTGCAATTGAATAATTTAGCAGAGACTTTTTTATTCAGAGCCAAAAGAACCACTTGAACAGAGCTGCAGGTCTTTTAGGATCTGCTAGGGGGGAAGGGTGTTACGCTAGATGCTTACATATAGGTTGTGGGCATTGGGGCCCACAACCCCAATTAAACCCACAGCCTCATGGCTGAGAGTTGAGCACCCAAGCCACGACACCATCATCTAACACTAATACAGTATGAACGTGAATAGATCAGAGAGGTAGTTTAGCGGAGTAAGCTGGGTGAGTATGTGTAAGCTTTTATTCAGAATGAAGCCTGCGTCATTAACTTTTGCCGCCGGTCAGTGGCATTGGACAAGGTCAGCAAATTTGAGGTTAATGTTCAAATCAGTTGAACTATGTGTGCTAAACATTGCAAAGTTTAACGGCCGTGGAAAGTCTTTTTTTGTAGCACAGCAGTCTATCAAAAAGTGCAGCTTCACAATTTATGAAAAGCATAAATTGTGCAGTCATAAACTCATCCACGTATTTATATATCGATGTTGCACCAACATATCAGAAAGAAAACACATGGATCTGCAAACCTGACGATGAAGCGCTTTCTGATTCAGAATCTGTTGGTTTCTATTATTCTTTGTGACTATAACGGCAACAAAAGTTGAACTCTCTAATTTGCTAAGAGGATGATCTCAAAAGGAACAATTAGCTGACCAACAAACTCACAGAGCATCGGTTTGTTAGTTAGTCCTCAATTGCTGTGTTCATGATTGCGTTAGCTCCACTGAAGAGCACAGCTGATGGGTTGCGGTGTGCGTGGCAGTATGTAGCGTTTACACCGGGCCCCGGGCTGCCCTGCGACCACAGACTGGCGTACAGTATGTCGGTCTGTGCACGGTGCCGGGGACTGACGCGGGGGCTCGCCCTCGCAGATAGCCGGCTGTTGTCCTGAAAGTGCAGCACATTGCCATATCGCCCAGGGACAGGGAATGGAGGACGGCCAAGGACAATAGCTAGAGATAGCCCTCTTGATGGGCCTGTTCAGGGGAAGAGATACCCCTGGTACTGGGCCTGTTCGGGGCTAGAGATAGGCCTGGTACTGGGCGTGTTTGGGGCTAGAGATACCCCTGGTACTGGCCTGTTTGCTGCTAGAGACAGCCCTGGTATTGGCCTGTTTGGTGCTAGATTTAGCCCTGGTACTGGCCTGTTTGGTGCTAGAGACATCCCCGGTATTGGCCTGTTTGGTGCTAGATTTAGCCCTGGTACTGGCCTGTTTGGTGCTAGAGACATCCCCGGTATCGGCCTGTTTGGTGCTAGATTAAGCCCTGGAACTGGCCTGTTTGGTGCTAGATATAGCCCTGGTACTGGCCTGTTCGGGGCTAGAGATAGCCCTGGTACTGGCCTGTTTGGTGCTAGAGATAGCCCTGGTACTGGCCTGTTTGGTGCTAGAGATAGCCCTGGTACTGGCCTGTTTGGTGCTAGAGATAGCCCTGGTACTGGACCTGTTCGGTTCTAGGGTGGTTTTTTGTGGTTCTGTGGGTCTGTGGCTGTGTGGTTCTGTGGTTCTGTGGTTCAGTCTGAGGCTGAGACGCTCAATATATGCAGCCTGTGCTCTTGTTTTATTTGTCAGTGCGAGCAATGTAATTGAACGGGGAATCCAAACAATGCAGATATAATTGTTGGGACTAAATCCAGGTTTTTTAAGTCTCCCTGCATTAACACACGCCCTAAATCTGTGCGTTTGGGATGTGTTGATCCCCATATTTGCGGCCTGTTAAGTTTTGACGTAGAGGCTGTTGTTGATGTGGGCCCAACCGGCTGTTTGATTACAAACACCTGAACAATTCTGTATCCCCTATTTTTACGTTTACGTTCCGCTCCCCGGCGAAACGGCGTCCGTTTCACGTGCAGCGCCAAAGTTAAACGCGCTCTTGAGTTCTAAAGAACCGTGACAAACGCGCGGTGACGGTACACGTGTCGTGTGGTTTAAACCCACACATCCCCTCCCCTCCTGGTCAGGGGCTACATATGTCAGGGACAGGGACAACAGCCCTGTTGCCAGCGTCTCATACCAGGCGGAATCTGTTTGGATCAGCCTCACGCATGAGAGGACCTCTCGCACATACTCCTGTTCCCCATCGCTGCTGTGTGGCCAGA
>NC_136950.1:3114091-3116591 GCF_949987615.1 Pollachius pollachius | reverse complement strand
GTGTTCAACCTCTCCACTGGTACTCTGGAACTCATAAAACCAGAGGGGGCTCAAGCAAGCGAGGAGATGCCATTGTTCTCTCCTCTTCAAGGCTCTGAGGACTCACTTAGTTAATTGCTGCACTTATTTGATTAATTGGGCAGATTTCCTTGGTGCTCTCTCTTTTAGTTGCCATGTTTTATTGAGATATCCCGAGTGTCCTTAATCATCCACTTTTCCAATATTTTTACAAATGTTAAATATGTGCACTTCAGCTAATAATTAGATCAATTAGTCTAATTAACATCGTAAGTTGAATTGAAAAGGGGTGAAAGTGGCTTTTGGGTTTAGTATCTGTATCTTCTCATTTGACTCCAGTCTTAAATCCTGATTCCAATGTGCGACGCCTAACCCGCAAGTAAGGACTTTGCTTCGGTAATTTAAGGTTAAAATATTAGTATTGCAAAAAAAATGAAAAAAGTATATATGGTTATGTGGCCCCAGCGCGGGCAGAAATATAAGGGGCTATTATTCAACCAAGAGTATCCTTTAATGACGAACACTTTCTTTTTTATTAACTTTTAGCTCTACATTTCACATCCACACACTAGAGGCACAGCTCAGCGGTTCTGCTGAAGAGATGCCCAGAACACTCATAAAGAGCCTTTATGGGGCCGCAGATTGCCGCTCATTCTGACCCAGAGTCAGAGTTAGCGTTTCAGTGCTATTCTCTAAAGGACCATTAAGGTAAAAGTTTCATTTCAGCTTTTTTACTTCTTGACTCCTGAATGTAACTGACCACCGTGTCCCTATTGGTCAGTGTTTGGACCTATAGGAGATAAGTAGTGAGGGCTGTTTCTATCGAAGCCGTCATACAATATTGTGAAGGGCATCTGTCTGTATCCAATATTTTAATGGTATTTGATGAAAATATTTGTCCCAGAATGATTTACCTTAAAAGAATGCATGTTGTGTAACTATACCCTGAACATGAAATATATTCACTCTATGTCCTACTGGCAATCACATGTGTATGAGTGATCCCAAGCATTTCTATGTTGATCAATTGCGGTCTGTCAGAAACATCCATCAGGACCTTAGCAAATTCCCATTATTTCATAAATTTGGACTCGTTCTTGGATAAATAAATACTTTATGTGTCGTATGTATCATATGGCCCCACTATTGAGTCCACTATTGTAGTCAAGATTGATCGATTGTTTTACAATTCTGCAGATCAGGAGCAATAAGTTATTCCATAGGGTTTGGATAATTCTAAACATAAACATTATTATAAATGTTGAATATGTCATTTCTCAAGATGCTATGCGCCAGGGTTCCAGGTTATCTGTCGTGGCCCCTCTCAGTGGTTCCCAAACTATCTTTAGTAATGTACCGCCTCCAAGATATGTTTCAGACACTCATCCCTTTAAAGTTAAAGTGATTGCCCTGATTCTAAAGATTGGCCATTATTGTTAATATGCTACAATTCAGATTAACTACATTTTATTAAGGGGACAATCGCATACAATTAATTAAATTTCATTTTACCGTTTAATTATTGTTCTTAAAATATCTTTATAAAACAACAACAATTGAAATGTTCCGAGTACCCCCTGTGATCCTTAAAGTACCCCTAGGGGAACACGCACCCCCATTTGATAAACACTGTCAGTATATGTAATATAGTCATATAACAACAAAAACAACATCAACAACAACAAAAACAACAGTGGTAATGATCAGGATTGCGTCAGTGCTCAGAAGCAAGTGTCTTGTGTTGGACCAACACAAGGACAGAGCCATAGGCCCACCCAGAGGGTAAACTTGGCTTTAGGGCTGCTCTGTGATTGGATTAAATCATATTGATTCATGAGTGAGTGCCCACGTGGCTCCCATTGGTTTGTCAGAGGAGGATTTTAATTTGAGCCTCCCCTGATGGATGCTGGTAATTTATGCTGATTGGAAATAAAGCATTACATTTTCCTTCATCCAACCCCCTGTACCCCAGCATCCTTCCGGAATGGTCTGAGAGGAGAGTGGTTGATTAGTGGTAATGTGACGGCAAGGCCGCATGCTCAGAAATTGATGTGTGCCATTTTCACTGTGGCCATGTGTGATGTGTACATCAGCTTTGTTAATGGAAATTGTCGCCGTGAGGATGTTGGTGGTTGCGGTCGTTGTGACGATTCCACCGACACACACAAGATAATCGTGTGGGACATGAAACCTATCAAACTCTGGGCCGTAATTACTGGTGGCTGAGAACAGTGTTATTGGGCACATATCCAATGGCTTGTACTAATATGGCCTAAAGCAGTTGCCATGTTTGGCTGATACTCCTAAAAGTTAACAAAAATATATAAAACATGGAAAAGAACATCAAAAGCGCAGCCTTTGGTTTGTGTGTGTGTGTGTGTGTGTGTGTGTGTGTGTGTGTGTGTGTTTGTGTGTGTGTGTGTGTGTGTGTGTGTGTGTGTGTGTGTGTGTGTGTTTGCAAGGTGTAGGAGAGGAAAATGGG
>NC_136950.1:3104837-3113891 GCF_949987615.1 Pollachius pollachius | reverse complement strand
AATAATACACCAAATAATAATAGCACCACCTTAAGTAGAAGGTGACGAGAAACGTAGGAGATAATATTAGATAATGTGTAATGGTTGAGATAGGAAGAGTTCATCAAACTATTCCCTTAGTCATTCTAGTACTGAAGCTCGAAATAATGTTCACCCTTCTTGGTAAACGTTATTGACTGATGATCCATCTCTCTTGCCCTCTCTCCGTCTCCCCCCGTCTCCAACCTCTCCCCTGGGAGCTCCATGTGGTTCTCCCCTGCCCACCTGCTCCTCTGGGGGGCTTCCGGACGTGTCATGGGGCTCTGTCAGCCCTAAACACTCTCCGGGGAACGGGCTCCTCAAAGGGGCTAAGTACCGTCCTGTCTGAAGAGCCATACCCCGACTGCTGACAAAACTGGGGGAAGGGGTTCAGAGAGGTATTGCCTGGGACCTGAGGAACCAAGGGGTTCAGAGAGGGCCCGCCTGGGACCTGAGGAACCAAGGGGATCAGAGAGGGCCCGCCTGGGACCTGAGGAACCAAGGGGTTCAGAGAGGGCCCGCCTGGGACCTGAGGAACCAAGTGGTTAAGAGAGGGCCCGCCTGGGACCTGAGGAACCAAGGGGATCAGAGAGGGCCCGCCTGGGACCTGAGGAACCAAGGGGTTCAGAGAGGGCCCGCCTGGGACCTGAGGAACCAAGTGGTTAAGAGAGGGCCCGCCTGGGACCTGAGGAACCAAGGGGATCAGAGAGGGTCCGTCTGGGACCTGAGGAACCAAGGGGATCAGAGAGGGTCCGTCTGGGACCTGAGGAACCAAGGGGATCAGAGAGGGCCCGCCTGGGACCTGAGGAACCAAGGGGATCAGAGAGGGCCCGCCTTGGACCTGAGGAACCAAGGGGATCAGAGAGGGTCCGCCTGGGACCTGAGGAACCATGGGGGCCTGCAGTCTATCTTAAACAGTGAGCCGCCAATCAGCCTGTTTGCTGCTGAAGGAATGGGGCTCATTCAAAATATGGAACCATTGAAATGCAGACCTGGCCAAAGTATTTAGTGAGCTCACAGCGGAGTGGCCCCTGGCACTTAAGCTTCTCTTTCTTTCCTGTCTTCCGTTCTACTAGAGGGATTGATCAACATAATCATTTTTGTGGCGACTGTATTCCATATCATGCTTAAGCATCGAAAAGGTCCTAAGTAAAATCTCCAGTAGTTTATTGTAGGTAGTATTATATAATTGTTTTTCAGATGCCGTCAGAGCACCATGTATGGACTGTATATGGTTTCTTGGTCTAGTATGTTAGGAAACAGCAGTGATGCTGACTGCATCCAGGGAGGTCCACATCTGGCTGCAGCAGCAGCAGGCCCAGAGGAGCTCCCACAGAATACGGATGCAGTCAGCAGGAACAAACCTGTGCTCCTGCCCAGATGTTCACAGCTGGTCCTGGGACTCCACCTCCTCTGTCCTTCTGGTTCCCGTCCTGCCTCCGCGTCTCCGCTGACATTATTGTTGAGGAGAGAACAACGTAGTGTATAGGTTATCTGAGGTGAGGTCGTTCACAGGGAGGGATGTTTCCCCTGCGTCTCTCTGGGGGGTCATCGGTGTATGCGTCCATAATTCATGCATCCATGTACGGATCGTTTGTCAATTCCTGTACAGAAGCCTCCGCATGAAAAATTTATCAGATGGGTTTAGTGGAGGACGGGGCCTTACGCTGCTCTGCCTCCTTCAGTGCTGACCTTTGACCTTGGTCACATGGCCAGGCGGAGCAGGCCATGTGACCAAGCTCATCCCCCCACCTCCAAGGGGGGATGACATGGTGAGAGAACGAGAAACAATAACAGCTTATCCTCTCTGTTAGGCGATACATTGTGTTCTCCGTGTTTGTTCAGAACCTAAAAATGCATCATGGGAAATGTTCCTCACCTGTATCTGCTAGCGGCTGGTGGTCAGGACGTTGCAGGATGCTGTGGGACAGATCAGGCTATCCGCTGACAGCCCGCGGCCGGGCGGGCTCTACATGCCCTTTACGTCGCCGCGTATGTAATGTCGTGCGGCTGAATAAAAAAAAGGTTTTAAAGTAAAGCCGTAAATCGGCCATTAATAACGAGAGGGTGCGGGGGAGCGACGGGAGGTTCCCCTGCCGCTCGTAACTCTGAGGGTCTTTAACTCTGAGCTGCCAGGTACAGCCGCTGACAGCTGCTTAATGTGCTCCGGTCACTGTGGCGCCTTAATCCCTTACCGCCGGGTTACCGTGACGACGGTCCCACAGACGGCGCAGGGGCGAGTACAGCGGTCGGGTCGCCGCGTTATCAGTGTAGCGTCGGAAACCAAGGTCGCCCTAATTAACCGCCATATTACAGTTTAAATGATAGCACTAATCACTTTTCCTCTGCCAGACGCTACTGGCTGTCATGTTAATTTAAAGCTGGATTAACTGACTGGACGTCAGTCAGTGAGTCAATGTCTCTGTGTTTTTTACTCATGTTTACAGTCTTTTGACCTGGTGACCTGTGTTATGAAGGAGGTTGACCGGGCAGGTAAAGTGATGGATTTGGTTGTTTTTACTGTTTAACAGTTTAGTAAGGACAGCTAAGAATAGTGGATCATGTTAATGGACCGGGAAACCTTTAGAGCTACAGCCCGATATTAGATCTACTTCAATGTTATTTTGATGTTCGCCAACTCTAACTTTCTACTCAAGGACACTCATGCCGCCCTTCCTCTGTCTCAAAGCATTTACATTGAACAACATCCTTGCTTCGGGCTAAGTGTATTCCCTTCCTGTTAATTATAATCAACACAATATTCTACATTTTGGTAGTAGTAGCAGTAGCCTAAAAGTGGCAATTATTTCACATGAGATAATTAAAACTAATCACATATAGTACAGATGGGTAGAGTTATAATTGCTTACTTCGATCTTAAAAAACGAACAACCTTCTTTTGGTTATTTTTGTGAATTTTACTGGGAATGCAACCTGGAAGAGAGACAGACTGCTGCAGCAAAGGCCTGGGATTTCATCTGAGCAGATATAGTGTGTCCTCTCTTAAACAGTTCTCACCCCAAGCCTAATCCAATCATGTCGCTGCTATAGCTGTCTGCACCACCTTTTGTTTAAGCTGGAGTTCTGCCGTCAGTGGCCTCCTGTGATTGGTTGTCTACCTGACCCAACGAGGGTTTGCTGAACAACACGCCCATCCATTGTTCCTCTGTGCTCAAGCTTCTTCATCAAAGTGAAATCCAGGAACATTATCCATGCAAAACAAAATCATTCCCAGACCGCCCGGTCTGGAGCGGGAATCATGACATGGCTTTGTAGCGCCGATGTGATGATGATGATGATGATGATGATGATGATGATGATGATGATGATGATGATGATGATGATGATGATGGTGGTGGTGTTGGTGGTGATAATAATCATTGATGCTTTCACAGTCATATATTCTCCCATCCAACTGGTCATTTAGGGAAACGACAGATGACTTTGAATCCCTGGGCTTCTGTGCAGTATCTCTCTCTCTCCCTCTCTCTCTCTCTCTCTCTCTCTCTCTCTCTCTCTTTCTCTCTCTCTCTCTCTCTCTCTCGTTTAGCCCCTCTCCACTCTAACTGGATGGATGTCGAGGCTTTGAGTGCGCTCAGGTCCCGGGCCATGGATGATATCTATTCACGCCAAGCGTCCTCCCATTATTGTTACTACCCATCTGCCACTGCTGCCCCCCGCCATCGCCCACCCCTTCCTCCTAAAGGTTGCTCATTTTCATTTTGAGCGGGAGTGAGGGAAAGTACGGGGTGACATGAAGCGTCTCCTCCGGCCGCTGCTCCGCGGCTGGCCCTGGGTGAGGCTCGGCCCTCGGACACACATCTACCATCTCCCCCTATCCGTCTGTCCCTCTCCGTCTGTCCCTATGTGTTTTCATTTGCTCGCTGCTTCTTTGTGGTAATGCTCGCCATTCCCTGTAGCTGCCACGAATTCCCTGGATGGCAACTGTTTACACTTTGAATGAACGAGCGGGGCTGGCTAATATTCCCAGATAGATTATAATGGGGCATCTGAATTTGATTAATTGTTGTGATCGTTAGCCATATGGCACCAGAGTGCCCCCCCCCCCCCACCCTCCCTCCGGTCACCCCCCTCTCTCTGAACGCTCAAAAATCACCGATTACAGAGCGAGGTCATCGCAACCTTTAGCATCGCCCAAATGAATCTCTGCCTCGTCGCGGGGGAACGGACAATAGAACCCCCAAATGAGAGAGCAATACAACAACTAAAGGCTGATGCTTTAATGGTTGACTCTCCAGTTGTGATTCATCGTATTCACAGATTAGGAGTTTGGAACATGTAGCCCGTCATGTCTCAATCAGCCAGATTTATCAAGTTTTTATGGAAAGGAAACATTTTGAAATGACAGTTGGTAGTTGATCCTACTGGTTGGTACTTGAAATGTTTTGAGAAAAGTACTTTATTTATGTACTTTATTTATATCTACTTTAATGGCACAGTGAAAATCGTTTCTAAAAGAAGTCTTATTATGCCGCAAAACCCAAGAAACAAACAAACGTGACCATTAATACTCATGCTTTATTAATGACCCATCTCGACTGAGTTGGATGAGACAACTCGACACCTTAACACTTTAGAAAAGAGATGATTTACTTGGCCTCGTTTTCTCTCCCCTCTCTTGCCAGTTTTCAAATGAATCACTCCTGAGACTTTGACGATAATTACAACAGCAGCTCAAACTGTAATCTGAAAGATCACATTCATAATTATTTACATGTGCCCTGGCAACATTTACATTATCCCTTCATGCTTTAGAATAATATAATCATCAACTCTCTACACTCTCCCCCTCTCCCCCCTCTCTCCCCCTCTCTGGCTCGGGGCCATGTTGTATTAGATTGTAATCTCTGGCGCCGTTCGCTGACACAAACTTGATGTGTCACAGTGATTGGCGTGACAGAGATGACACGACGGAGCTGCTTTCCTGAGACGTGGCTGACAGATAGTCGGGGGTTACGGCTCCTCCTGTTGGCCCCTCCCCCCTACACACACACACACACACGCGATGCGGACCGTCACCTGTCAGCGCAGGTGACGGCTCGTCAGGGTTCGGACCAGGGGCAGCCGAGTGGATCATAATGGGATGAGCAGCCTGACAGAGACCAGCCTCCTCCCCCTTTTCTTTCCCTCTGCGGAGAGGAGAATTGCTCTGTCCTGCACCAATCAAATATGCGTCCCTCACCTCCCTCCCTTCCTTTAGCCCTCCTCCCCCCAACACGCTGACGCTGGGATGAAGGGCTGGAGTGAGTGGTTCGCGGTATTCTGCTGGACGTGCAGTTGGTTGGTTAGCTTGGTTTGTAAGACGGTGAGTTAGGCCCTAGGAGTCTCGCCTGCCGTCCAGCCCACAGGTTGACTGATGAAGATAAGTGTACAAACATTGTTAAAGTTGATCCAGGCTTTCCAACCGGGTTGGAGGTTGTCTGGCCGGGGAGTGATGTCGAACCGTAGTCACAAGTCATGTATCTAATCTTCTGCCTTCTTCAGGTTCCTTAAAAGACCGCCCTGCCAAGCGTGGAGGGAGCATGTGTCCATCAACGTCAGGCCGATGTCAGGCAGGAGCACTGAGGCATGCTGGGTAGATGGACGGATGGAGCTGACTCATGCAGTAACTTAGCGACAGGCGTGCGTCACTCTGCAACAACAAAAGAACACTGCCGTGGTGCTGGTTCACACACACGGGTACAGTATGGGTCAACACTTTATCACCTAACCAAATCTGTGAGCATATCCCATGGTTACCCGGACCAACTGTTCAGGGGATTGTTGAAGTATGTTGCCTACAGGAAGTGTATATTTGTGTTCTTAGGCCTTTGTTTTACAGAAAAAACTAAATGTATTCGATTTAATATGAGTATATTATTGATATTTATGTTTTTACCGGAGCTTGTGTGTTTGTCTACATACATTTTTTGCTCTCTGAATGTTTTTAAGATTCGATAGTAGATTGAAAATGATATTTTAATTTCCAGAATATTATGGTTTGTATTTTATGCGATATATTTGCGATTACAAGATTTAATCTTTTGTCTAGATTTCTAATTTCTAGGAATGACACACACATGCCAACACGTTCACACAAACACAAAAACACACGAACACAAACAGCACACACACACACACACACACACACACACACACACACACACAGGCGCACGCACGGCCCCATCGGTGCAGTTAGAGCAGCTGCAGCCCAGGTGTCCCCCAGCTCACCTGCTCTGGAGGAGCCGAGCTCGGTGTCCCTGTCAGATAATCTACCCGGTCCCCACAGGCCTCCGGGCATCCTGCAGCAACCAGGCTGTCACTTATGACTTCTGATCTGTATTCATAACTCCTGTCAGAACGACCGCATCTCATCCCCCACCACCACCATCACCATCACCACCACCAGCACCACCACCTTACCCTGCCTTTGCAACAGCATCTCCGGTGTGTGTGTGTGTGTCTGTGTGTGTGTGTGCGTGTGCGTGTGTGTGTGCGTGCGTGCGTGCGTGCGTGTGTGTGTCTACAAAATGGTCTCCTAGGTGCAGGCTAAGTGATGCAGCTTGACCTAACCCGTGTCACAGAGGTACGCAAGCCCCCAGGGCTCCGCGTATAAGACCACCTCCCCCCCACCCCCCCTGCTTGTACTAATGCCTTCCCCCTTTGCATTATGCAGGGAGCAGCTCCGGGGTCGGGGGGCGACAAGCAGGTAACAAGAGTTTTGTAATTGAAATTGTTTATTAAATACTGCCCATGATGTCTCATCATTTCCAAAGTCTTAATCTAATCCAATGTCACCTGAATAATCATATCTCAAATACTTCAGAGTATAGACCTAACAGTATTTAGTAGGACCGTGTATAGTTGTCGGTGACAGCATCAGGATCCATGTTAAAGTAACGGTGCTGCAGTTACAACACACAGTCCTGCTTTGATTCATATTGCAGAGGCTTGTCCCTCTCTCCTCTGTCAGGTGTCATGCCGGGCGGCAGCACATCTCTTCACACATAGCTGCTGGTGACGCCTGATCGGCCCCACTCTGCCCGCCCAGGGACACCCCTCACACATCTGGAATGTAAATATGGACAAAACCCACGGTTGTTGTTGAAAACGCTCCATCTCTCTGTCCCCTCTCTGCAGCTTGTAGTTGTCTCTGCGAAATCCAAGGCCGGACACTTTGGAGTCGTGCTGCACAAGGCTGCACTCTGTAATGTTTGACCTCTTTCTCTATGTCTCATTCTTTGTCGTCCCAAAGGCCTGAGCCTCCCCAAAAGTCAACAGTCTGGTTAATTAACCAGCCTGACCAGTCTCATATAAGCCTGGCCCTTGTATATTCAAAGTCGTGGAACAAGGTGGTTAGCGCTACGGTTAGCCACTGTTTCCTCATGACCGTGAAGTGTTCCTTTTTTTCTGTTGGCGGTTGATTTAGCATATCTTTTTTTTCTCCCCTCTCCGAGCCAACTAAGGGCATCTTAATTCTCCAAATGAGTTTTTAAGTAGTGTCTGTGCTCTACGTGACCCAGCTGAATGACAGGCCATTCCACTCCTGTTGACCAGGGAGGGACAAAGTGTTTATTGCAGCCTCTGGTCAGGTTTGTTTTTCCACCGCACCGAGACATACGGCGTTTAAACCACTGAGGTTTAAGTAGCCGAAGCTAAAGTGCTCTCCCAGACTGAGGATGAGTATCTAGCGTTGATTCACAGATTGAGCACTACAAAGTAAAACTGCAAAAGAAACCAGTTTATTTATTGATTATTCTTAGGTATTGTCAAATTCTGGTGACTGGTTGTCTCCAACACCGGCTCACAGCCGTACCTTTGGCGTGGCCTGCCAAGCACTCGTAGCATGGCTAACATAGCGGCATCATAGCGCCTAAAGTCCCTGCTAGCCGTTTATCCTGTTGTGTGCAAGCCAACTGGGTGAAGGATACTCCTCTTGTTCCCCCAACCAAACGCTAGGTCCCATCTGCTCACAGAGAGGCACAACATTTGTCAACGTAGACTGGATAATGGCTTTGGCATCCTTAGTATAATCTCAGCATAATCTTCATTTGTCCATTTTTTGGCATCGGGAACTCTTGGGTTTGTGAAATCAGTGGAGACTCGCGAGTCGCCTTTCTTTTGTTCTTAGCGTGCCTGTCGTGACTGCTGGGTCGTTTTGGCGTGACGCCTGCGTATTTATATTAAAACCAGGTACATTTCTGGGTGTGATTAACACATTTACTTACCAATTATATAGGACAAAATTATGAAAGCGGCGAAGAAGCTACATATTAAATAGAAAAACACGCATTATGCAATTATAATGTCTCCAGTATTAAAGTACAAAAGTATTGTTATATCGAAAGTATAGCATGTGGGAAGTGTACTGAGTAAGCAAACTCTTATTGCGGAGCTAGGTTGTACCTCAAGTAAAACTCCTTTCGTTGCTGCTTATGAATTAATTTCAGACTTAAACACACACGCTCTACAAATTCGTAACCGATTAACAACTTGTCAGTTCCATTGATGACTCTACAGCAGCCCATTTGTCAAACGATCTCCATTGATTGGACGCCTTACAAAGAATGTCCAATCAGACCAAAGCACCACACGTTCCCAACTTTCTTTTTTTTTTACCCCTAATGCATGTCAAGACAAAATGGGGACAAAATTCAAATGAGGGCCTCCCGGTGGCCCCGGCCTCCATTAGGGCCCGTGCTGGCGGGCCGCTGCTCCCCCTGTATGTGGGTCACACTCACAGGCTCCCCAGCTGTGAAGCCCAGTCAGCTGTGCCTTTCGCCATGCCCGCCAACATCTGCTCCACAAAAACAATATCCAGCTTTTAGCACTCAAATGGAGGTTGCACCATATGCCAGCAAGCCACTTAGTTCCTGCCAGGGGAACCAGGGGCCCTGGCCACACTGAGCTAACTATGAGGAAGAGCCCTACGGATGTGAAGGAGAGCTCCTCTCCTCCTGTGGCCCTCATCGCTCTCCTTCTGTCCCGCCCTTTGTTCCTCCTGCTTCTTCAGTATTTGGTATTTTCTTTACTCAC
>NC_136950.1:3097337-3099837 GCF_949987615.1 Pollachius pollachius | reverse complement strand
GTTGCTTGGTTGCTTGCTTGGTTGCCGTAGGAACACATTCTGGCTGTCCACAGTATTTGGTTTGGTTCATGTCACACAATGTTCCCGTTTCAACACAATCACCACAATGACTTCTATCGACCGGATTGCGATGCACTGTGTTCCAGAACACCAGACAATATTTTCAAGTCTTGACGACCTCTGTGACTTTCCAACAAATATTTAATGGGTACATCTGTGGTTGTTTTCAAAGTTCAAAAGAGGAATTTGACAAACTGTTTGGAGTATTGAAAGACTTCAGAAGACACAATTGTTTGTCTTGAGAAAGGAGTGTGTCTCAGTAGAATGCTCACTCCCTCACTCAGTCTGTGACGATTAGCAGGCTCTCCCTGGGTTCATGAGTATCTTAAGCTGCTATACCGCCGTATTCAGATCACAATGGGATTTCAACTGCAAAGTTCTCCCAGGAACAAGGCGTGCTTGCTGGAAAGGCTTCCGCCAGACACCCCTGTTCCAGCTGTCAGTGATGGAAGCCACAGTCTGGCCATATGGCGCCCACTGTGGCAGAGCTGAAGGATGCAGCGGGTCGGGCGGCACTCGTTTGTTATTGATAATGTGGCAGTGTGCGTGTGGCACTTTGATTGACAGCGGGCAAGAGAGAACTGACAACAGTACAGTGGCTAGGCCGTAATGGCATGTGCGTGTGTGCAAACTTCATCAATCACACACTTAAGAGCTTATGAATGAATATATAAAATACAATACATAATCTTGTACAATATTTACAATGATACACAATTAAGAATATGACAATCTGAGGTGATCTATTTAATCATTTATCGTATTCCAATTGAGCTTGGATTTGTAAATTCACAATTGTCAGTCTAAATTAAAGGATTATTTACACCTGCTATTTTTGATTATATCTAAATGAGCGGATTTACATTTTCCACTGGACTGGATAGTAGTTGGCCTCTGAAATCCAATGCATCTGTTTTTTTTCAGAGGCGTCTGACAAATGTATGTTAATGTTTTGGCAGCGTCCACGAAAGTGAGAGCAGGCAGCCATCTTTGCCGATCAGTCATGTGTCACAAAGCCAGGGTGAGAGCGCAAGCACGCTCCCTCCTCGTCTCCAAAGAGGGCCGAGGAGGTGACCTCAATAATTAAGGGACAATTTAAAAATGCATTTCTAATTTCCCCGACCGAAACTCAAAAGCTTTATTATCGAACGGCTGACAAAATGGCCCTCCCCCTGAATGGCACTGACTCCTGGGCTTCCACTAAACTGGTCATGAATGCACAAACCATCTGTTTTTCTGGCAGTTTGTCAGTGCGAGCGTGGCAGAGGCAGCTGTCGGGAGTGGCCCCAGTTCTGAATGTTGGAGCGCACAACCTTTGTTTAGCGCGGCAGTGGCTTTGTGAAGCCCACCATCAACCACCCCCCCCACCACCACCACACAGCACACCAACTCACACCACCGGCCCCGCTTGCGCCGCCCGGCCTGGTGATATGAGGCAGGAGACAGGTCCGTCATCGCCAGTCACCCGGGGACCAGCCGAAAAAAGAGGGCAGAAAATGGCGGCGGGGCCAGAGAGAGCAGGAAAGGGATGTTGAACGAGGGAGAGTATGAGAGGAAGAAAAAAAGGTTTGAAATGGACACTGGAGACCGGACAGAGGAAGGCGGAAAGGAAGGGACAGAGGGGGAGACAGAGAGAGAGAGACAGAGAGAGGGAGACAGAGAGAGCGAGAGTGAGAGAGGGAGACAGAGAGAGGGAGACAGAGAGAGGGAGAGGGAGAAAGAGATGGATGGAAAAAGAGGGAGACAGACAGAGCGAGAGGAGGATAGAACGAGAGAGAGCAAGAGAGGGAGACAGAAAGAGATCCAGACGAGGGAGAGAGACGGATGCAAAGGGCTGCCACACAGAGGGGAGAGAGACAGGGAGGACGGTGAGGACGACCACGAGGATGGTGGTGGTGGTGGTGGTGGAGCCAGGGCACGCCATGCGGGCCAATCTGTAGCGCGCTAGGTGAGATTGTTGGGCGCGGGTGCCAGGGGTGAGTGCCAGGGGCGAGGACAGAGAGGGAGAGCCAGGGCCAGGAGGAGGGGCCGAGCCACCAGCCATCCAGGGATGGAGAGGCGGGGAGAGGCATGAGAGGAGGAGAGGGAGGACGGGAGGATGGGTGGAGGGGGGAGGGGGGTGTTGGCTAAGCCGGGTAGAGTTAATTGACTTTGGCATGGCTTCATGTGTACTAGGTGTATGTGGGACTGAATGTAGATTTCTATACATTTTTGCCTAGAGTTTGGTTGGTAGGAACAGAATGTGATCATGGATTGTAGAGCCAGACATAATAGATTATTAAGTGTAGACGTATGTGTACTTATAGGCTTTGCACCTTTATAAGGGGCTGTGGAGACTGATTAATATGTCTTTGTTTTATCATGTGTGTGACTCTTTAACACAGGGCCTGTTAAGAGGAAGGAAGAGGATGTGGGAAGAGGATGTGGGAGAATGAGTGTC
>NC_136950.1:3082337-3092337 GCF_949987615.1 Pollachius pollachius | reverse complement strand
CATGCCCGACACCAGACCGGGACATGTCAGTGTTTCATCACTCCCTGTCTGCAGAGACAGCCTGTTCACAAGAGGCCTCTCCCTACACCTCCACACACACTATATATTTATATAGATACACACTATGAAGTACACAACATGTTGGAGCTATGAACACTATTATATATAAAGGGAGGTAGTTGGATATGAATGCATGTAAACATAGGTGTGTGTATATACACACATATATTTTATTGAAATCACAATTCACTATCTAATCAATGCATATTTTGCTCACAAACTTTCCCCTTGTACATAATGATAGTGTTGACAGCACGAAAACAACAGCAACAACAAGGAGGTGTGAATCCAGCTCTGGTTCTTCAGACGTCGCTAGTGTCTCCTAATCCCTTAATCTGTGATACACTGGGCCCTGGTGATGTAAAGCACAGTGTAGCCGGTAATGAGGACATCTGTTTTCATATGTTCTTTGACACGTAGCACCAGAAATCTGATGTCATGCTGTCTAAAGCGGCACACGGCTCGCCGACAGCATGGCCTCCTCTGATTGGTTCTGACAGGCCACTGACAGCTCTGAAGGTGAGGAGGGAGCAGGACAAAGGGCAAGCACAGGACGAGGGCGCACGCGCCAGGCTGTACACACGGTCTGACTGACTGACGGTCTGACTGACTGGATGACTGCCCGTCTGACTGCCTGTCTGCCTGACTCTCTCCCTGACTATCTTTTCGCCTGACTGCCCTGACCGTGTCTGACGCTCTCTCTGACTGTCTGTCTGACTATGTCTGCCTGTCTGACTGACTGTGTGCCTGCCTGTTAGTGCCACGGTACCGCAGGCTGGCGGCACGTGGCTGGCTTTCCATCTCTTGGTTTCCACACCAGCCACCTGCTATGACTGAAATGTGCTGCTGCCACAGCTCACACACAGCTGAGCTCAGCGGGGGCTGGGGAGCCCTCGTTGACATTGAGCTTACAACGGATTTCTGGCACAGACGCCCCTTCAGCATCCTCCTCCCGTCCTCCTCCTCCTCCTCCTCCTCCTCCTCCTCCTCCTCCTACACGACATAATAGGTCATTTTTGGGAAATGATCCCAGTGTTTTCACGTTGTACATTATTTATGAGTGAGTGTGTATTATCGTCTCCGAGTTTTGTTACATTCAGTTGCATATTACATACCTTTCATCAGTGGATGTTTTCTCACCTTCACGTGTGTTTACGTCAATGATAACGAGAAGCATTCTTCATGAATCTGCATGTGCATTAATGTGTGGGCTGAACGGTAGCCACAACACTGGTTTTCAGTGTCTTTCAAAAAACAACATAAATGTATGTGTCCACATGAGAAGAGCTGTAGTATCATGAACAAGTCCACTTGATTATCAGAATGAAATAGCTGCATGTTTTGGGTGATTCAGACTACACAGTGCAGTTTATATTTACAAAACCAATCAGGTGTCATGTGTGTATTCATCTCGTATCATTAACACGAGTATGAGGAGAGTTGTGTATAATTCAGTGCCGTCGTTCAACCTCAGCAATCGCACCATGCATCAGGAGCTTTCTGTTTGTGTCTTTCTTCTGGGATTCACCTCATATAAAACCTAAAAAACAACAGCATTAAGTATTATCACGTTAACATGCATACAAAGGCGGTGAGCCCAAGCCAGTGCCCGGAGTGGACCGGGGTGAGGGAGGCTCCGGTGGCGCTCTGTCAGTGCGTGAGCTCTGCGGGCGCGCGGCTAGGCTGCTCTCCCTGGCGCGGCCAGCCTCCAGTGTGACCTTGTATTAGTGCATATGCTCACAGCAGGGTCACCGGGCCCGGCCATGATCTGTCAGCCTTTGTTTGCCAAAGCCAGACAGAGCAAGCCTGTAAGATAACATATTTCATGCAATTAGCGGTCAGTTGTAGCTCGCTGTACCGCAAGCAAACGTATGTACGCCCATGTATGTACGTCTCTGTTCCCACGGTAACGACATGCATGGCCGTGGATTGCTTTTTGTCTGTGCGTTTTTGATGTTTGCAACTTTATTAAAGGATGATAAATAACCAATGATTGGTGTTTCATTTAAAATGATATGATAAATTTTGTAAAATAGTCTAATCTTCATCGTGTTTGAATGAATGAGGGAGACACAAAAACACCATCAGGAACCCACTCTCAGTCAATGCGGCGCATCGTATGGCTTAATGTCCCTCATTACAATAATACAGAAATCTATATGCAGCAGCTATCAGACACAGATTTCATTGAGGATGTGACCCTGTGACCATCTGCCCAGGGTTAGATCCCGACACGTCACGGCTGCTCTCGTGTTCACATGATTGAGACGGCTCTGAGATAGAGGTTGACAGAGTGTCACAACAGTCTCTGCAGAGACTGTGAGTCCCTTATAGAGTCCTGTTCCCTTATAGAGTCCTGTTCCATAGAGTCCTGTTCCCTTATAGAGTCCTGTTCCATAGAGTCCTGTTGCCTCATAGAGTCCTGTTCCATAGAGTCCTGTTCCCTCATAGAGTCCTGTTCCCTCATAGAGTCCTGTTCCCTTATAGAGTCCTGTTCCCTCATAGAGTCCTGTTCCATAGAGTCCTGTTCCATTATAGAGTCCTGTTTCCTTATAGAGTCCTGTTCCATAGAGTCCTGTTCCATTATAGAGTCCTGTTCCCTTAAAGAGTCCTGTTCCATAGAGTCCTGTTCCATAGAGTCCTGTTCCCTCATAGAGTCCTGTTCCATAGAGTCCTGTTCCCTCATAGAGTCCTGTTCCATTGAGTCCTGTTCCATAGAGTCCTGTTCCCTCATAGAGTCCTGTTCCATAGAGTCCTGTTCCATAGAGTCCTGTTCCCTCATAGAGTCCTGTTCCCTCATAGAGTCCTGTTCCCTCATAGAGTCCTGTTCCATAGAGTCCTGTTCCCTCATAGAGTCCTGTTCCCTCATAGAGTCCTGTTCCCTTATAGAGTCCTGTTCCATAGAGTCCTGTTCCCTTATAGAGTCCTGTTCCATAGAGTCCTGTTCCATAGAGTCCTGTTCCCTTATAGAGTCCTGTTCCCTTATAGAGTCCTGTTCCCTCATAGAGTCCTGTTCCATAGAGTCCTGTTCCATAGAGTCCTGTTCCAGAGAGTCCTGTTCCCTCATAGAGTCCTGTTCCATAGAGTCCTGTTCCATAGAGTGCTGTTCCATAGAGTCCTGTTCCCTCATAGAGTCCTGTTCCATAGAGTCCTGTTCCATAGAGTCCTGTTCCATAGAGTCCTGTTCCCTCATAGAGTCCTGTTCCATAGAGTCCTTTTCACTTATAGAGTCCTGTTCCATAGAGTCCTGTTCCATAGAGTCCTGTTACCTCATAGAGTCCTGTTCCATAGAGTCCTGTTCCATAGAGTCCTGTTCCATAGAGTCCTGTTCCCTCATAGAGTCCTGTTCCATAGAGTCCTGTTCCATAGAGTCCTGTTACCTCATAGAGTCCTGTTCCATAGAGTCCTGTTTACTTATAGAGTCCTGTTCCATAGAGTCCTGTTCCATAGAGTCCTGTTCCCTTACAGAGTCAGAGTCCTGTTCCCTTAGAGAGTCCTGTTCCCTTACAGAGTCAGAGTCCTGTTCCCTTAGAGAGTCCTGTTCCCTTACAGAGTCAGAGTCCTGTTCCCTTACAGAGTCCTGTTCCCTTACAGAGTCAGAGTCCTGTTCCCTTATAGTCCTCTCTATAACACTTAGTAAACAGTCATTTTCTTTATTTTTGAGGTCTTCACTGTCTCTGTGTGTGTGTGTGTGTGTGTGTGTTTGTGTGTGTGTGTGTGTGTGTGAGTGTTTGTTTGCATGCAATACGTGTGTGCCTGTGTGTGTGCATGCCTGTGTGTGTGTGTTTGTTTGCATGAGTTTATGTGTGTGTGTGTATGTGTGTTTGCGTGTTTGACTGTGTGTGTGTGTGTGTGTGTGTGTACGCTGTGTGTGTGCGGGCGTGTGTGTGTGTGTACGCTGTGTGTGTGTGCGGGCGTGTGCGTGTGTTTGAGTGTTTGTTTGCACGTGATGCGAGTGTGTGTGTTTGTGTGTGTGTAAATGCGTGTGTGTGTGTGTGTGTGTGTGTGTAAATGCGTGTGTGTGTGTGTGTGTGTGCTTGAGTTAGTGTGTGTGTGTGTGTGTGTGTGTGCGCTGTGCGCGTGCCCGGCAGCCCCATTCCTCTGGGCTGTCAATCTCCCCACACACACTAACCTGTCATGTTAGATTTGACCTCGACGGGGGTGGAAAATTACTGTCTTTAAGCCACGGAGCCATCCTTCTTTTTGTTTTGTTCTGTTGAGAGGTTGGTGTGCACACAGAGGTGGTCACAGCTCGGGAATGGGAGACGTACTTCACCAGTGGTGGGCCTGTTAAGATGTTTGTCCGTACCCTTTTTGACCACAAAATGTACGTGTACGTGTATTTCAAGTGAATTAATTTAGCGGACGGATTGGATTCTTCTGCTCCATGAATGAACAGGGAAAACATGACGACATGTTTGTGTTGTTTTAACGAACGGCAAATTAATTTATTGTACAATCAATACTAGGGAATATACCAGGAGATATTTTTCTGCCAAACCACCAAGTTTCCTAAAGCAATACCGATGAGTGCAGAGTAGATGTAGGAATTAAAGTATAGTATAAAGTAAGTAAGAAAGCAAAACATAACTAACTCATGGAGAATCACTTCCAGTCAAACAGCACAAAGGATTTTTAGATAATACAAGTCTGAAAGTAAACAAATTATGTTCTATGATTGCTGTTAAACTAGATACACAGCATTGCTGTCAATCCGTCCACTACTCATGATACCAACCAGCAGGTGATTCATGATCATTTCACATTTTTCAGATTCTCCCTGTGATCCATAACCAACAATTATTTGTCAACGTCTTTCTGTGTGTGTGTGTGTGTGTGTGTGTGTGTGTGTGTGTGTGTGTGTGTGTGTGTGTGTGTGTGTGTGTGTGTGTGTGTGTGTGTGTGTCTGTGTGTCTTGCTAGTCGTTCCTGTACGTATGTCGAGTCGTATTGTACTTGGCTGCGTGTAGCAGAGATGGGTTTTGGACAGTGCCTTTGGCTGTGAGCTAGATGCAGTTTGTGTGTGGGAGGTCTCAAAGTGTTCTGTTAATTAATAGTGTTACATGATGGCTCCCGGGACAGCCAGGAGGAGACCTAGCTCCACGGAGAGAGGCGGTCACATTGTACTCGGAAGCCCAGTGTTCCCATAACAACGGTCACTGTCTGCCGTTGTGTGTCTGCTCGATGGAGAGTCGAGGATGCTGTGAAAACTGAAGCAGTCAAATCCCCGGACCTACGACTTATTTATCTAAATGACAGCAGGCTGGTAAAATGCCTGTAATACAGCAAACACATTATTTTGGCTGTAACAGTAAATGGTCAGTGATATTATTTAACGGCCGTCAGAAATCAATCAGAATTATGGCTGTCATCGCAATCAATTAAAAATGCATGCCCACACAATGCGGATTGTGAGTGGTTGTAGTACCTTTCAAATTGAGGCATAGCTCCTGGTTATGTGGTTTAATAACTGCATAAGACCTACCTAAGGTCTTTACCTTTAGCTATTCAAACGTATTCAATCACTTTTTAGTGAGCAGAGCATAGTGACAATACACAATCCAAACCAAATAATGTGTATCTGACTGAATCCACCGTAGAACGTATCGCAGATACAATCTTGAAACGGAAAGGGACATTATGAATCATTTGTTGATTTCTAACAAACGGTTTCAAAGCTAAATGCGTGAGATCCAGAGCTGAAGGGTTGGAGCGGGCGGTGCTCCAGCCTGAGCCTGTGATCCTCCTCTTTGTTGTGTTGTGTACCACAGCTCGGCGTGGACGGGAGGGAGAAAGCAAACATTTATCAGTGACTCAACTAGCATAATATGTCATGAGAGTGGGAGAGACGAGCAGCTCTGTGTGATGAATGTGTGAGCTGCGGGCCCCGGCCCCACCAGGAGAATGTGTGGATGATTCATACCGCACGCTGGAGGTTAAGTGATGAGAGGTGAAGTTCACCGCCATTACCCGCCACTTAAAAAGTTTAATTCCCAACTCGGGTGTTTAACCCCCAAGGTAGCAGCTGGCCTTTTATTGTGACAATTGTGTTAACCTAGCTTGTTTAAAATGCGGATCTATGATGTTGAGTATGAGGGTGCTGAACAGGATGAGGGGGTGCAGGGTGCGTCGGGCACCGTGGTGGGTGGGGGGTGGGCGTGTGTGTTGGGGGGGGGGGGGGGGGGGGGTCTGTGGTCCAGAGCAGATACTCCAGTGTTATCTGAGGAGGCGTCGTCGGGACCTGGGATGATGTCGTTAATGCAGCCCGCCGCAGACATAAATCCACTGCTTTGCCCTATTTCTTATCGTAAATTGACTGGCGCTGGGAGAATGGGCGGTAATGCGACGGCATAAAAAGCTCAGCTTATGACCGGTGCGGCGTCGGGCTCTGATGGGGAAACACGCGCGGCCTCCCTTGCGCGCTCCCGCCGACGGGGAATTAGAATACGGGGCAGAGATTAGGAAGGGAGACGGGGCGTGGGCCCGCTCATACCCAGCATGCCGAGCAGCGCTGGACACAGGGGAGGGGAGGGGCCAGCAGCGGGATGGGATCGGAGAAAAAAAACAGGACCCCCCAACCCCAACCCCAAGAAATGATGATAATACATAAGTGTGTGAGGGCGCCGGTATTATTGCTGTACATTATGTATGTTCCATTTACACCTCACGCCGCCGCCGCCGCCACCGCCCCGCTGACGGATAGGTCATTACTCGCCGTGCCGATGAACACTTATCAGACCCCCAGTGCTGTTTATGGCTGGAGCCGAGAGCACTTGTCAGTCAAGGTCACCGCTCTGCGCGTCCTCTTTAATAGCTCCTTCTTCACAGTTGTTGAACTCTGCGTGCCAGGCGCCCGCGGAATGAATGGGAGGCCCGGGCCGGGATGAGGGGGAAGGGGGGCGCCCTAGCCTAGCCGCCGTGCTAATGAAGGCGGTCCGTGGCTGCGTGAGCAGGAGGCTGTAGCGTGGGTGGGGAGGTGGGGAAGAAGAGGGAGAGGAGATGGGGGAGCAGGAGGGATACTTATTGAAGCGCTAGTGGAGTAATTGTGTTGAGTGTGTGTGTGTGGGTGCTTTCTGGTGATGTCCTCCCTTGTGTGTTTGGTGTGTGTATACTTATATGTGTGTTTGGTGTGCTTTCTTGTGTTGATCGCCTATGTGTGTGTTTTGCGTGTCTGTGTGTATGTGTGTGTGGTGTGCTTTCTTGTGTTGACTTCCCGTGTGTGTGTGTGTGTATGTGTGTGTGTGTGTGTGTGTGTGTGTGTGTGTGTGTGTGTGTGTGTGTGCGTGTGTGTGTGTGTGTGTATGTGTATGTGTGTTCAGTGTGCTTTCTTGTGTTGACTTCCAGTGTGCGTGTCTGTGTGTGCTTGTGTGTGTGTCGTTAGTTGAAGAGAGAGAGCGTTTTGTATGCCTTATCAAGAAGCTGACCATGATGTAGTAAACTACTTTACATGCCTCACATTTTGGCACATATTTAGTGTCCGCTACAGTGGGTATGTGTGTGTCTACTTGTGTGTGAACAATGTGTGTGGATGGTGGTCTGTCTGCGTGTTCATCTAATGAGGTTTTCTTGTACTTGTGAGTTTGTGTGTGTATAGACGTGTGTATAAATACAGTGTGCATGTGTATGTGTGATGGACCATGCATGTGTGTTGTGTAAACGTGCGTATAAGGGCCCACCTCTGTGCACTTACACTGTGTGTGTGTGCGTGCGTGTGGGTGTGTGTGTGTATGTGTGTGTGTGTGGGTATGTGTGTGTGTGTGTGTGTGTGTGTGTGTGTGTGTGTGTTTGTGTGTGTGCGTGTGTGCGTGCATGTGTGTTTGTATGTACGTGTGTGTGTGTGTGTGTGGGTATATGTATGTGTGTGTATTGCGTACGCATGTATGTGTATGTGTGTATGATGAGCTCTGCTGACAGGATCCTAAGAGTCCAGTCCTAACTGCAGGGCCAATACTAATGCATGGCTGGTTGCATTTCACCAACCACCACTGAAACAGAACATCCCCCCAGAGCCGCGCAGTCTTCTGCCCCTGGGACACCAAATAAAACAAATTTCTCTGGTTGCCGTGGATTCCCTCTAGCCCTAAGCTGCTAATATTTGTCAGTTGCTGCCCCAGTCGGATCCGTGTGTCTCGTAGCATTTTAGAGTGTGTGTGTGTTTGTGTCTGTGTGGAGACACACTGATGTGGTTATCCAGGCGGTGGAGGTGAAAGGGGCCTGCCCATGGTGACTGTCTGTGTTGCTTTACGTTATGCTAGGATTAAACACTTTCAAACACTTTTTACTGGTTTCTCTGCTGATGGTCACAGCCATTTTTTATTCAGCAATTAGGAGATGTGCTTTGAATGGCCTTAAAACCTTTTTTGGTTTTAGTTTTAATAGCTTCATTATTTATCGTATTTTTTCATTTATTTTTCATAGTCATTATCATTAATTCATACTCATTCAAATTGATTAATATTATTATCTATAATTTATAATTGTATATAATTGTATACAGTAGAATAAAGTTACAAATAAAATAAATTGAATAAATTAGTTTTATAGAGCCATTTCACAGCCATCGTGTGAGTTTGACAGGGCATGAGGTCAAATTGGCAGTCTTTCTAAGGTATTGCCCCATATTAGCCTATATAGCAACATTGACGCAGGGTTCCACGATTACCCATCAGTCAACTGTTCCACCCAGAACCTTCCCAGCCTTTACCTTTTCCCGCCTTTTCCACATCCCCTGTTTTGACTCGGCTGTCATATGAATTGTAAACTGCTGAACATTGACAAGGTGGTTTTCACTGTCATCCCTTTCCCTGTCCCTTTATACGTCACCTGACATAATTTACCGACCTTGCTAGAAAATACCCCTAATCCCCACCTTTCCAACTCCCCCACCCACTATTCAAATCCTGAGCGCTATGCTGTAAAAATGAACAGTTCTCATTTCTTCCTTTTGATGCAGTGGTGACAGGAGTCACTTTGATATACTTTGGAAGTATGAATTCTCAAGCCCTCATGTTATGTTTTTTCTCTTGCTTTCTTTCTTGCTTTCTTTCCAGAGGCTGGATCTGTGGAGCTGTCAGTCCTGGAGCTCAGTGACAGGCTGACACTCAGCCCTTTTGACAGGGCCGGGTGGAGGGAGCCGCTGGGCCCATATTCCTTTAAGGTAAGCTACCCAAATGTGTCAACCACTTGTCTATACATTTCCTACACCTAGAATATATTTTATATACTTCAAAAATGTTTTTTTTTTTTGTCTCTTTTTTGTGGATTTCAAACAGATTTTACATACAAATTGTATTGCTAGAAAAAAGTATATTTTGGTTCTAAAATGATGTGTTAGATGCTAGGGGATTATACAGTCCATATGCCCTTTTTCATTGTGACGCTATGCATCTTGGGACGAGAGGACAGAGGAAGTGAAAACTTGAAATTATTTATTATTTGGCGCTATTATTATTGTTATATTATTTTTACAACAATGTAAAATAACACTATTTTTGTACCGATTTTTCAGTGACATACTGCAGAGAAATGCCAGCGCATCTTTATATTTAGTTTCAATGCTGTAATAAATACGGAAATTATCCGTGGCTTTTTTGACGCAGTGCTGCATGGCGATTAATCAAAGCGTTGAGCAATACTATTGATTTATTTCACTCTGGGTAACTAAACGACAACCAAACTATTTTTATACTTCATAATAAAACCAACACATTTTGTGTCCTGTGCTGGCGTACTTTTGCCAGGCTACATGATATTGGCAGAGAGACGCGCTGAGCTGCACCACCTACACAGTCTCTATATATTAGGCCCGCGAGCATGTGACTCTTCCTCATTATTATGAAGAAATTTGGACACACGTCAAAAACATTTCAAACGCAAGGAGGCCAAACCGTTCAGCGAGCTACGATAGGAGCCCCAGAGTAGAAAAAAATGAGATCCGTATC